>NC_055685.1:35019965-35326393 GCF_017639745.1 Melanotaenia boesemani | reverse complement strand
ATAGAACCTTGGGGCACTCCACAAGTAAGAGGCACTGTGGAAGACTCAGCACTTCCGATACAGACACAAAAAGTTTGGTCCATCAGGTAAGACCTGAGTCACTGCAAGGCACATCCCTGAATTCCCACACAGTTCTCCAGAGGAGACAGGAGTATCTGGTGATCCACAGTATCAAAGGCCATTGTTAAGTCCAACAAGACCAAACCAACATGGTGTCCAGAGTCTGTCACAAGGAGCACATCATTAAAACTCTAAGCAAAGCTGTTTCGGTGCTGTGGTGCGTTTCAAAACCCGACTGAAACAACCAGCGTTGTTTATTTTGGCCCTGTAGTTGTGGTGGTACAGATAGTATGTGGGCAAAAAGTAAAAAAAAGTAAAAAATGTACTTTGAGTCAACCGAATTTGCAACACACTGGCCATGATTACGTGATGTTTTTTAATTCGGAGTTAAATATTCTGAATTAAATCATTTAGAAGTAAAATGTTCTCCTTCACGTTTACATGGAAATAGTGTTTCTGAATTGAGGTTCACATGGAAAACACGTTTAATCCTTTTATTTAATTCCGCTTTAAATCTGGGGGTTGGGAAGGGTTTTGGACAGGGAGTGGTTGTAATGCATTTATGTCTACTAGAAGTAAACAAATGCTACTTCCTGCTTCTTTCCTTTTCAGTAATAATATGGAAGACCACATAACAACCATCTTTGGTCTGAGTTTAATTCTAGTTTTGAAGCAGCAGCTTAGGAGGTAGAGTACCGTACCCTCATTGCGACAGGACAAGGGAACGAGCACGTGCAGAATGACTGGAATTAATTTAAGTGAACATTTACATGATCAAGAAATTATTCAGTTTGGATTTAAAATCAGAATAAATCAGCCACGTATTTTGGATTTAACTTTAATTTGAAATGGTCATTTTAATTCTGAATCAGATGTTTACAAAGTTATTTTAAATCTTTTTAAAGAGGATTTAATTTTTATTCTGAATTGAAGGGGCATTAAAACTCTCATGAAAACAAGGCCATTGTTCACATGTGCAGGAATAAACTTCCACATGTAAATGGTTAATGGTCAGTATTTATATAGTGCTTTTCTGTTCCTGGAATGATACCCAAAGCGCTTTACATTATACATCACATTCACCCATTCACACACACTGATGGCGGAAGCTGGCATGCAAGGTGTTAACCACGACCCAACAGGAGCAATTTGGGGTTCAGTGTCTTGCTCAGGGACACCTTGACATGAGTTCGACAGGCCGAGGATCAAACTGGCAACCCTCAGGCTACAAGACGACCACTCTACCCACTAAGCTAACTCTAGCTAAGCAACACATTTTCAACGTCTCCCATTAATAATCTGTCAGATTACTTCCTTAAGTTTGTTGTTGTCTACCTAAGAAAAGTGCAGAAAAAGCATTTGATTTCACAGAACTAAAAAAAGAAAAAAAGAAAAATTTTCTTTTGTTTGTTTTATTTTGTTTTTGGATTAGGTTAAATGGCCTCATTATGAAGAGTTTTCAGGATGCACCTACTTAAAGGGACACTGTGTAAGAATTACTGCCATCTAATGCTGGAATCGTGTATCACATTCTAACCTGTAGTGAATTCTAGGGTCTCACTTTCTGAAAAACAACGATAAAAGCACGTCATCTGATAGCTCTGAAGTTGAACGTAAACTTTATTCAGTGCTGCCATGGTCACAACAACGCAGTTCGCCTACTTCTGTTTACTTCACAATACCATCAACCGTACCTCCATCCCCTTTACAATAACAGTATACATTTCTGACCACCATGAAACAAATGCAGAAGTGTTAACCAGTAACACAGTTACTGTATTTCAAACTTAACATACTCAGTTAAAGAAGATTTGAAGAATTGGTCAGGGGCAAAACATCTGGTGGACAGAAATTCACTGTCAGAAATTATTCCTCTGTGTTTAGAAGTAAGAATGGTTCTCACAGGGGGAACGGATCTCGACTGTTTTTTGTTGTCAGAGTAAAAGCCAGCTCATAAAGCCTTCCCACCGGCTTTACCACATCTGAAAGCCGTTGTTTACCAGAACTATGAAAGTGACTAAAACCATGTAAACATACACTTCTGTACTAACGAGGCTGGTGTATTTTAGCAGAATCTACTGTTAGGCTGCCATGGTAACGAGCAACACTTTCTTAGAAAACGGAATGAAAAAAGTTAGCTTTAGGCTAATTTAGGTAGTACCGTTGACTTACTTGTCAAGGAGAAAGCTGTTTACTTCAGCATCCCTTTTAAAATCTTTTTTCTTCTTGAGCTCCTTCTACCTGGGGAAGGGTAGCCCAATGCTTTTCCCTGTTGTTTTTGTCCTTTTTGTATCATCTGGTCTCGCTGCCTTTTGAGTACTTTAAACCCCTTTTGTCTCTGTACCAGTGGATGCAGCGACCTGTCCAAACTGAGGAAGGGAAAGAGAAGAGATGTAGAAATAGGGTGATAAAAAATGCTGCCAAATTTCCAAATATTATTGACAGTTAGATTACAGCAGGATTTTCATCAGTTGCTGTGGATAATGATGACGATGGTGATGATGGAATTTGTGGTAAGCTGCACTGCTTTCACACCACTGAGGTTCTGAGTAAAGAGACCCATTAAACCCAGTAAGTCTGAGCCAGTTAGCAGTGAACATGCTGTTTACAGTCATGAGGAAGTGATGAAAACATGTCAATGAAACAGCTGTTTTATTACCACAGTAGTTTGTTTCCTTACATTTATTAAATTGATTGATAACGTCAGTGTTTCCACCATGAGAACAGCTGATTAACTGGTTGTATTCACTGGTTAACTGGTTGTGTTGACTGGTTGAAACAGCAGATTTTATTTATTTTTTTTTATGTCTTCCTGGACTAAATAATCTTATTGTAAGTGAGAACGTCATTTTTTTAACCATCATTCATCAACATTAATAGTGAATCAGAAGGTTTAAAATTTTCTTCATTGGCCTATCTGTTATTGGTTGAAAGGTGATAGCAGGATATTTAAAATGTGTGAGAGGCAGCTTCTGTGTAGGTGTTTACAGACAATATACAGAAATAAAACACATTTAGATTGTTTATTTACATTTACAAATGGTTTATTTACATTTTTGTCCATATACATACTAATGCAGCTGTTTGTCTCCTTATCAAAAAATCCAATCATTATTATCCAAATATTTAATGTGTCTATGATTCCTGCCAACTCTCTACATGGTTTTAATGGCTTTAAGGAGTTGAAAAGTTGATGTTCACATTCAGTGGAGCACAAAGATTAGCAGTGTGCATGATCGTAAATGGATCAATCTTGGTCATAATGCCAGAGCCAATTTTTGTCCCAGTCCACCAGTCTAATATCCTTTGTCAGATAACTGCCACACACCTAGATTTCTCCCAATACCCCGATGACTTTGTGAATGTAGACCCATATATCTGATTTATTTTGTCTCTTTACAGCTGTGCAAAAATCTGCATTGCTTCAGTTTAATGGCTTCAGTTAAAAAGATGGAAATGACGAAGTTACAACATGAGAGGAACACAAAAGAAACACAGTAATGTCCAGCAGTGAGAAGTTGGAAAGTATAGTGAGTAAAGAATTCACCTGCAGCTAATGCTAAGACTGTGGGCGCCACCCTGCTCAACAAAGAATTATTCTATAATTCCAGAAATCAGGTTGTGATCAGCTTTTGGTGTGCATGTAAACAGGCTTATAAAGTGTTTTCCAGATGTGCACAGCTCTCTTTCAGCTGAATGTAAGCAAGCCACACGACTTGATCCAAGTTCCACTCAGAAAGAAACAAATGCTTAATGTGCAACAGTTGGACTCATTTTTGCAATGACATGCTAAATTTTCTGATGTTAGGCCAGAAGATTGCAAAGAGGTAAGACCCATTAGCATGAAGCAATAAAACTCATGCTTGAAGACTTAAGTCTTTACTGATTTTGCTGATAAAACACTGATTTTACTGACTTTCTGGCTTTTTGCTTCTATATTCCATGCTATACTTGGTGAATTTAATCAGTTTAATATGGATTTTTTAAGACAAAACAGAGATCAGCAAAATATAAACAAAGTGAAATATAAAGCTATTACGTTTGACAAAATCCACAGTGAAAATCCAACTAGCCATGTTCACACCCTGCAGGCTTTCTACGACAGAAACGCTCCTCCACCTTTTGTTCTCACCCTCTGGGTTTCATTCAGAGTTCAAGCAGGTCATTAGCAGAGTGATTACAGTGGGGAGAGAGGATATCCATTAAGAAAATGTGAGTGTGTCTGAAATCACCATGTGAATGCTTGTGTGTGTCTGAGCGTATGTGTGTATCAATCATTTCAGTGTGGGTGACGACGAGGAGCTGTTTGTCTTTCTCATAAAAGGGAAAGGGATCAAAAGGGCCGGTCTACCAGCTGGACCTTCAATCACACTGGGACAACATGACTTTAGAGCTCTGGGCAGCTGCAGCTCTGGGGACTAATGGCGTGTGCATGTGTGACATGGGTGTTAAGCCTTTTAATCAAGGTTCCTGCACATTTTTCCTATCCAAATTCCATGTATATCCAAACTTGGAGGTTTGAGTAAAAAACTGAAACATTATTATATGTTAGAAATTAGTTTCTTAAAGACAAGTTACACAACTTTGGCAGATTTTTTTTCCAGTGACACACCCCTATTGACGTTAATTTAGGCATTCATCTTGCATCATATCTGTACTGTGAGCTCTTTCCAGCTAGTAAAACTCAGTCCTAGGTTGACTCTCTTATCTCTTGTTCAGTCCCTTTTTCTCTTTCTTTTCCTCTCCCCTTCTGATAATGTCTTGCATTTCATTGCTGAATCTGCCACTGTGCACATTTTAAAACAGCTGGTGTATTGATATCTGCTTGCCAGCGAGTGATGAGGTGCATAAAGCGAAACTTAGCTACAACGTCACGCGATACCCCGGACGAAAAAGTTGTGAAATGAGGTTTCTGGGCCTTGAGATGATGCTGGGCAGTAATGGCTCCAGAAATGTACATAATGAAGCTCACTGTGCCATCAAATGAATCAGGAATATGAAGTTTTAAGGTCGCAAAGTTACATAGTGTGTTTTTAAAACATATTGATATACTGAGAACTATGTACATAGGGCTATAAATAGGTCTATTATCTAGGCCTGCGTTGTATGAATAAGGGGCCATCTTATTAGTAAAACTACAAAAGTATTTTAGCAATCCACCCTTTCATCCACACAAAACCAGGGATCAGCCTCCATGAAACTGATCATGTCTGAAACCAGGTACGAAGGTGGATAGGTTCAAAACCTCTACCGTCTGTGTTCCATCAGGACAGCGTAATCACACAACTGGAGGATATGACATCAGTGTGACGAACACGTGCCAAACACAACAACAATAATGGTGTCGGTGACCACTGTGTTGTGGTGCTGCTCCAGACAGTTCTGGCTCGACTTCTTCATCAGTCCAAAGAAATATTTCTCTGTTGCCTTGCACTGAATCCTTGTCTTCTCTTCTTCCAATGAGAACTTCCTACAACACGCAGTGAGTCTTTTTCTGCATACATGCTAGGTCTTGTTCTAGCTTTGGAGTGTTATTCTTTAACCATCATAGCACCCCCTATGTACTACAGTGGTTTTGTGGGAATGGTGAAGCCTTTCTCCGAGTTTTTGCAACCATTTTCACAACTGAACTGGCTTCAGCACCGTGTGGTCATAGCCTTGATATTTACTGGATACCGGAATTTGCAAAAATTGGGCTGCCTACTTAATTTAAGTGAGAGGAGCCATGGGAACATTTAGCATGGGATAAATTTTGTAGAGTGCAAAAAACACCACAGTGCAGATGTAGAAGCGACACATCGGATCAGAAAATTAGATTGGGGGCACATTGACATTTGAATAGTCTGGTGGACTCTCATTGATTGGGCGGGGATTTCTGAAACACTTTACACCTTTGTTTCGTTTGCTCTCACACTGTACTTTACTCAAGCAGATCAAACCACATAGACAAGATCATGCAACTACTGCTTGCTAGGGGCGATATTCCCTAAAATAACCACTGACCAAGAAAATGCTAAAGGAAGAATAAAACCTGCCTCATTAGTTGGCCAGCACAGAAAACTGCTTGTTTACTGCAAGTAAACAATGGAGCAGCAATAAATTTATACATTTTTGGGGTTTCTGTTTTTACTTTGGTGTTTAAACTCTTTATTGTTTGTTTTATTGTTGCTTTGATGTTTTGGTGTGTTGTTATTTTACCTGTGCATCACTTTGAAGAATGATACCTCTTGTTATGTGAAAGTGTTATATAAATAAAGATTGATTTGATTTGATTAAACCTAATGTGGTTTTGCTAGAACTCTGTCCAATATGAGCCACAAGAGAGACAGTAAGCTTTCCAGCATGTTGCACTACAACGTGTCCAAATAATTTTTTTTGGTTCAATGGATGATCTGTTTGCATTCATATTGTAAGTGATTTGCCCACATTAAAAGTTTGCTTCTTTGGTCCACACCAGAGTGCAATATGCATTAAATCTACTCAAAACAAACTGTACTACCTGTAGAAGTGGACCAGGATTATTTTGAAGTGGCCCAAACAGCACTAGTGTGAATGCGCCCTAATTCTTAGAGAAATCACTGTTCAAATCTGTAATTTGATTTGTGATTTGGTCTTGCCTCACAGTTTTTACACGTGCACAGACTTACTCAACTTATACACTCTGCATGTAGCATACTGATTTAAAATTTTCCAAGACCCAACCCCTCACTACAGCAGCTGGAGGACTACACACCATCTCAGAAACCACAAGTTACGAGAAGTCACGACAGTCAATGAACACTTAGTGGAGTTGAGAATCAAAGCCGATACCTACTTCATCTTGCATGTGGCAGTTTTAGTATTTGATTGGTTGACTGCACGCCAGCAGTTGGTGCGGCTGTTATGGCCGGGCAACTCTGCTAAATTTGAAATCGTAAGTGCCAGTATCTTTTTCTTGCCTGTTGGGCCTTTGGCAGTTTCTAGTTGTTTACCTCTGTTTTGTCTCTTTGCAGCATGGCGGTCCGCCGGCCATCAAAGCCGAAGTGAAAGCCAGTGGCAGGTGAATTGGCTGCTCAGCCCCTTCAGTGTCTCTGGTTCGCTGCTGTTCTCTCTTCCTCCCTGGGGACGGGCTGCACTTGGTAAGACTGCATTGACTGAAGGCAGAATGACGATGTAACCAAAAGTGTTAATATGGGCGAGTATGTGTTTGCTGTAGCCTCGCAAATGGGCAGTGTACTATGATCTGATGCAGATGGACATTCTGCTGTTTTGTTCTCTTTTGGTTGTGGTTGGCTTGGATCTCTACCAGCTGTTCTGTCCCGGTTCCACTGTATGGTCATTTTGGAGTTTGGCTGTGACTGTCCACCCTAATGATATCCAAGTGCAGTGTGGTAAGCTTTGATTGTCACCTCTGGATACATTCTGGTTTTTCTTTTAGAGTATTTTATTTATTTATTTATTTTACTTCTGGCACCCTCCTGCTTCTCGGAGATTTAATTATCCATGATCATGTCAGGGCCCTGCATTCTTCTGGTCAGCTTCTGCTAGAGGCCCCAAGGTCGAGATAACAAACAGTGGGGTGATCGTTTTCTTCTGGTTGCTGCTCCTAGACTGTGGAACAAACTGCCCCCTAAAATCCTCAACACTACTGATCTCTGCCTTTTTAAATCGAAGCTGAAGACACACTTTTTTCGATTGGCGTTTAATTCCGATTAAGGCAGTCTTGTTTTTAGGTGTGTAATGTATTTATTTTGTTGTGATTTTTTTCCCCCCGTTTTTATGCACTTCTGGAAGGCTTTTAATACCCTGCAGCACTGCAGCACTTTCCAATTATGTTTCTATGTATTGTTTTTAAGTACTTTATATGACTGCCGTGTGGACGCATCATAGAGTAACATGCTGGATATCTTGCTGCCTCTCCTGCTGCTCATAATGGATAGATTCTGGTGAACACCACATTAGGTTTGATCTCCAAATTAAAAATAAACCCCAACACTCCATGAACTTGGTGTTGCTCCATTGTTTACATTTGGTGAACGAGATGTTTTCAGGCCTTGTTGAAACTCATTGCACACACTCTCCTTGAAAATTCCCAAACTCATATTTCCTGCCAGTGCCTGATTTAAGTTACAATGTTCCAGAATGTCACTCTACAAGCTTTGCTGATATAAATCACCATATGCAATAGCATATAGCATTTGTGGGAGTGTTTAACCATGCACATATGTGCATACCTTCAGGGGGAAAAAAAAATAAAAATCATCAAACACTTCATACAGAACCCCTACTCTAACTCCTATTTTTTTATTTTTATTTTTTTATAATCAGCATCTTCACTGTCATGATTCACTCAGACTGTTTACAAGATACTCAGCAGCTGCTAATAAAGACTGAAGCTAAAGAACTCTGTAAAGTCATAATCACAACTAATATTCTCTTAGACTCTGTACAACTGCGGGCTCAGTTGAGGGTTGCAACATCTCATCTGAGAGATCATCTGAATTTGGCATTACATAAATAATTACTGAAAGAGAGAACAAGAAAAACTACTAACAAGAAAAAAAAGTTAGAAAGTGGTTAATGCACGACAAAAGCCCAAAAACCCACTTAACAACTGCTAACATCTGGCTCTTGTGTGCTATGCAAAAGTGTTTATCAGCAGTCACCCATCAGATGACTTTACAGTAGACATAACATCTAACTATCAACACCCATTTTCAAAAGACTAAGATGGCAACAGCTAAGTTGAAATTCCAATGGTCTAAAATGTTCCCAAGTGGCCAACAAAATGTTTGAAGATTTAAATGTGGGTTTGTATTTGGCGTAGAAACAGAAAAATCTGTCATAATACAGCGCATTTGGCTAAAATAATGGGGAAATGTATTCAATTAAATACTAATTTAATATTTGTATAGCACTACTTCACAACAATGTCATCTCAGGGCACTTTACAGACAAATCAGTTCAAGCCAATTTTACAATAACTAAAAGCCTAGTTAAGGAAAACCAACAGCTTGCATCAAATCTCGACTTCGATCCAATCACCCATCTTGAGCATGCAAGAGGTGACAGTGGAAAGAAAAAACTCCCTTTTAACAGGAAAACCCTGCGGCAGAACCCAGCTCAGGGAGGGCCGTCATCCGCCTTGATCGATTGCAGTGATTCATCAATTATCTGGACAAATGTTCTTTTTTGTCATATTTAAATAAATATAACTGACTGTGGCCTGCATTGGATCATCCAACTCTGCCCAAATCCAACTCAAATGATTAGAAGTTAAGGTTAAGGGTTATTAAAGAAGGTAATTTCTACAGTAACATAATAAACTGCTTGGATGTGGGTAGAGTTGGATGGCTCGACTCCATCTTCCTGCAAGTCTCAGAAAGAGGCAACTTTTTTGTTAAGCCTTATGTCTTCCAATCCTTCCTCATATCTAATCAATAACACACTGTTTAGATGCTAGGTCAGTGCCATGTTAACATACATATCTTGAGATAATGCAGAGAAAAAAAGGGTTTAACTTTGGACAGTTGTCTTAGCTGAATGAAACTAGACTTGACCACTGAGCTGATTTTCTGTTCTACAGTTATTTAGCAGATGCTTCAAAAGGGACTTACATCTGTAGGAGGTTAGGCAGTAGCAGTAGTAGTTAAGGGTCTTGCTTAAGGACCCAACTGGAAGGCGTAAATATTTATTCCCTGTGAGATTTGAACTCAGGTGTCCCGCATGGGAGATGGATGCCCTGTAAACTGACCAAGCCAGTCAATTTGTGTGACTTGTGAGTCAAGTCAAGTCCAAGGTTACCATCTAAGAACACTTAACGGGCCCTTGTAGGCATCACTGGGCCCAAATAGCAACACCTCAGTCTTTTTATTAAAATGAAGAAAATTCAATGACACACATGCCTTAATTTCCTCTATACAATCAAGTAATGGTTTTGTTGAAGATGCACTTTTACCAGGGGGAAATAGATCTGGCTGTCGTCAGCATAAAAGTGAAAGGACATGCCAAGTCTTCTAAGAATTGTACCAAGAGGGAGCAAGTAAAAAGAAAAAAACAGGAGAGGACCAAAAATGAAGCCCTGAGGAACTCCTCACATAAGGGGAGCAGAAGAGGACACTGCAGCTCCAATCTGGACACTAAAACTCCACTTGGTCAGATAAAATCTCAGCCACTGTAAAGCTCCACTTCGAATGCCAACCCAGTTCTCAAGGCAAAACAAAAGGATGTGATTATCCACTGTGTTCAAGACTGACGTGAGGTCCAACATTCCAAAACCACACAGTGATCAAAACCTTTGGCTATAAAACATCATTAAAAATTCTCAAAAGTTGCAGACTTTCTACTGTGCAGTGTTTTAAAACCATGCTGAAACAATTCAAGGACATTGTTTTTCCTTCAGGAAAGACTGCAACTGGGAATATACAACTTTCTCCGAAGCTTTAGAGATTAAAGGAAGCTTAGAGATAGGCCTAAAGTTTGATAGGATGGAAGAGTCCAGGCAGGGCTTCTTAATAAGTGTTGTAACTGTGACCCTTGGGCTGGGTCACACCACTTTAAATTAAAAAAGAACAAAACACATAAGTTAAAAGGATCGAGTGGAGAGAAACACTGACACCAAGAGGAGGCAAAAAGATGGTTCGAGCAAGTTTATTGGTACACAAAGAAGAATCCAAAAAGGTCCCATAGTGGCTAGAACCGTTACCCGCCCTCAGTCGGCATGTAGTCACTGATGATCCGGAAAAAAAACAAAAAAAAAAAACTCAACCGGCTTGTCAGGTACTTGTGCCTCGGCCTGGCTGCACTATGCATCTTCCCTGAAGTTGCACTGTAAGGTAAGCTGGCGGCAATATCTGGTTCTCGCTCACTAGTGTATAAGCAACATAGAGCATTGCGAAGTGGTACTCACATAGTTGGGCAGGGTCCCTCTTCTGCCCATACACAGCATATTGCACCCTCTTTCACCACCGTGGCTACTGTTGCTTGCTGCTGTTGTTGTTGCTCTCTCCCACACCTGGTCATGTCAATCTCTGACTCTGAGTTGGATGTGCCCCTGGGATCACCACCACCTTTGTCATGCCAGCCCAAAAAACGCACCCAAATTCCTCCATCTTCCCACCAACACATGCAATCAACACTCCAATCATGGTCACAGGTGGAACAGGAAAAGCAATTGACACTAAACACAACCTCTCCTCAAAAAGCATGCAACTGATTACAAAGTAAAACAAAGTAAAACCAACGAAACATGCCATAAAGGAAAACCAAAAACACAAAAGAAAACCCCAAATTAACCATCTTATGACATAACCACTGCATGTTTAAAACATCCAGGTAAACTCCCATTTGTTAAGCTGCCATTAATGATATGGAGCACATAAGGAGCGAAAGCGTGGAAGACCTCTTTAAAAAGATATTGGGAGATCTAGAAGGCTTCATTACTGTCTCCTCCAGAAACTGTAGGGTAACAGGCTCAAACTGGTCAAAAACAGCAGAACATGAAGTGGAAACAGAGGGATCACAAGAGGGAGGAGTAATAGGGACCCTAGTGCTCACAACCTTGTCAATGAAAAAGTTCTTAAAATCTTCACACATTTTAATAGAGCTCTCCAGGTAGGTTGTTTGTGGTACACAAAGAAGTGAGTTAATGACATTAAAGAGAATGCAGGGGTTATGTTGTCAGAAAAATACTTTGCTTTGGCAGCTTCTGCAGATCTTTGGTAAGATTGCCAGCTATGTCTTTGTGTCTGGAAAGACCCTTATAACCTATCATTTTTCCATTTATGCTCAGCTCTCCCGCACATACGCCTGGCAATGCATGTGATGTAGTTTAGCCAGGGCTTGTGCCTGGATTAAAGACGTCTCGTCTTCAGTGGAGCCACAGAATCAAAGTGAGAAGTGAAAGTGTCAACATTGAAAGTGGAACAAGACATAGAATTATGACCGAAAATAGCAGAGAACTTAGCAGAAGTGGAGAGGTTAATAACCAGAGAGCGCTGCACCAGAGCACAAAATTCAATGACTTGACAACACAGCGGTATTTCAGAAACAACAGGCATATGGTCTGAAAACACAGCATCACAAACTTCCAAGTTCAACACATCAAAATCATGCGATAAAACAAGATCAAGAGTATGTCCGTACTCATGAGTGGGACCCAACAAGATTAAAACTTTCAAGTAAATTAAAAAAGTCTTTGGTAATTTGGTCAACGGTTTTTCAAGACAGCACACATGGATGTTGAAATCTCAAAGGATTAAAATTCTATCATATTTAAGCATTATTTCAGCCAAAAGCTTTCCAAAGTCATGGATAAAGTCTTTGCAGTATGTGGGTGGCCTGGAAATGACTGAGTATATCAACCGAGGGATGCTGCACAGCTCAAATAAATTAATTTCAAAAGAGGAGGACAGAGATGAAGTTCTTCTTATAAACAGTTGTGGTTCCTCCTTTATGACCAGAAACCCTTGGAGTGTTAAAATATGTGCAGCCAGGTGGTAAAAGTTCACAGAAAGCACTGGACTCACTGGTTTTCATCCAAGTTTCCGTGATGCACATAAAAGCCAAGCTGTGGGATGTAAAGAAATCCTTCAGTATGAAAATTTTGTTCGCAAGTGATCTGGCATTCACCAAGGGCTGGAACTGGGGCATTGACTGCTTGCGAGGTCTGAGCAAGTAGTCTCAGATTGTCAAGATTTGCCCCACGTCCACTGAAGTATGGAAAGGAGAGGCGAAGAGTTTGCTGTCCCAAATCCAATCCAACCAAACAGCTGCCGATCAGAGCCAGGAAATGGCAGGAGATCAAACGGCTGCACTCCAGTCCGCTTCCTCTAGAAAACCAGTCCAGAGGGCCTGTCAGGCTGGCCTTCAACTTCACCAGCCTGCCACCTCATTTTCCCCGGTGTCTTTGGCCTCTGCATAAAGGTGGAGCAGGCACCCTGCGGAGGTAAGCTGGAATATCTGAGAGAAGAGGGGGGCAGAAAGTTTCTTGTCCATCCTGACTAAGATTTTCTTAGGTCGCAGGTTAAGAGAGTTTAGTGATCATACACCAGCAGAGAGTCAGCTTTTGCTAATATGATGGACAAACCTACTATTAGCACAATCAAGCTTTGCAGGGAGCAGGCCACACATACTGGCGCAATCTTAAATCTTTGCTCAGATTCCCAACTGAGGCACCTCATGCATAAATTTTTTAACATGAAATATAGTCTGAATTTCTTCAAGATGTTTTTTTTTTTTTTTTTTTCTTCTAATCTAGCAGAATCTAAATAAAATTTAAGTAGTTTTGGTGTCCAAACTTTATGGAACAGCAACTGAAACAAAACAAGTGGGACTTTCCTGGCAGAAAGTCTTTTGACTGATCCTAAAGGTACTTTGGTCACAACATTGGTGGCACAGAATTTACTTCTACCAGAGCTGAAATGTTAAGATCTAAGCCTGAAGAGAAATAAAAAGGGTAAAACCAATACAGCTTTCAGCTAGAGCTTAACAGACGTTAATGAACATTTAGGCTGTGACATAGCTAACAGAACTTGTTCGTGGGTAAAATGTTATTCGAGCTTGTGTGTAATGACATCAGTATATTTTACTGGTATTTTCAAAGACTCTGTGGTTAGACGGGTTAAAGGACAAGGTTTTGCAACCACACATCAAAGGAGTAGGTGTGTTACAATGAAGTAAATTACAGTGTAGGAAAGAGATAACCGGTGTGACAACGGTAATCAAGACAAAAAATGTTTCTTGTAAACTCCTGCAAAAATGGAAGAATTGTTGACGCAACATCTAAATATATCTCATTCTGTTTATATAAGGAGCTCTGCTGTTACCTTGTATATCCAGTTTTAGCAGAAATGGAGGATTGAGGGATTATAGTGTGTGCTCTATGGATTTGGAGCCTTTTTGAAGCCAGTATGAGCCTATCCAAGAGTGTTTTGTAGTTTAAATAAAAAGAAAGAAAAAAAAAAGGGTAATCAAAGTGAAACTTAGAATAGTGAGAAGTTGGTGAAAACTGTTTGGCTTCTGCAGAAAAGATAGCTAAATTTATAAAAGCTGTACTGGAATGGTTCAGACACATTCTTTAAATGCTGCCTAAAAAAGGTTTCTCTCTTTTTTATGTCCTTTTGGAATCTGAATATTTCAGTGAAGAGGCAAGAGCAAAAGCCTGTGGTGTGTGGGTGAAATTCGGACACACTCCAATGTTCAAAGCCTTGAAATACATATACCACACAATGTTAAAGCATTCCTTTTCACAATTTACAATGCATAAACACGATGGTTTACAGAGGCCCAGGGTGATTATTTGAACAGAGGTCTAGTTTCAGCTATTTCAGGTTTTCTTGAGGCTGTCCCTCGATGAAAGTGTTAAACCACCCCCCCAGCCTTGGTGAATACAAAACACTGACTGTTTGGACTTCAAATATCCAACACAGAGTGACCAAAGAGCACAAACTACAGAGAGCAACTCACGCATGTCTGAAAAGAAAATAAACGATTGCGTATTTGTTGTTTTTATATACTTCCATCTTCAATTCACTCCTTGCCTGTGCACATTTCCACTCTATATGAACAAAAGAGGTATAAATATACAACATGTAAATTTACAACATGCAAATAACACTTTGTATAAGATAAAATCTTGCAAGTAGCGGCACCTGGAGCAATGCAGCACTCAACTTTGTTCCAGGTCATGTCTTCACTGTGTTGTCTTTCTGCAAATACAGAACATGAACTAACTGTCAGCACTGCTGAAAACAAAAGAGCGAATGCACCAATTTCTCATTTTTCAAAAGTTGTGAAAAACCTAAGCAGAGCAGCTTCTCCACAAGGGCCTCACTGATGTATCTTAAAAGACTTACTTCTTAGTTTGCATTTGATTCAGAGCCTTTTTAACAGCCATGCGAGAAAGCCAGTAGCGGGAGAACTGCGAAAGGGAAAGACAGGACGAGCTCCTGGGCCTTCAGAAGTCTTGTCAAAAGCCTTTCCTTTCTGTGCTTTGTCCCAACGATATTCATCTTGCCAGTTGAAAAGAAAAGACGGCAAAAACTTTGGGCTTGAAAAGAACTTTTCAACTTCTAAGTGAAACCTCGCAACAGGATTGAGTATTTGAAAAAAAAGATGGAAAAAAGACCCTGAAACAGTAGGAATAGAAGGGGTTTCCAAGCAGAGGCATGTGAAAGATTCAGATACTGAGTCTGGAAAAAAATGGAGCAGAGATGAATATGGCATTGTCTTCATGGAAAAAAGACGAACCAGGCACATGTGGAGTGTGCTGATTGTGGCATACTTTGTGTTCTTACGGCCCTAAAATCAGTTTGACATTTCCCAATAAACATATCAAATCGTTATTCTCATTCTGTATGTGCCTGACAGAGTGTGTGAGTGGAAATGAGGCAGATAAAGGTAGATGCAACAGAAGACATTCCTGTGAATATGAAAGTACACTTTTAAATAATAAAAATAAGATACAGGCATTTATCAGGTCTTAAAATGAGATATATATAATGTCAGATGAACAACACATTACATGTGTCATTTATTAAGGATTGAACTAGGACAAAATACAGACAGTCTCTCAAGAATTAGGTCCACCCTGTTAGTAGCTTACACAAATCCAGCAGATTTGCTGCACCATCTTGCAGCACAGGCGTTACTGTGGGGGTGAGTCCTAATTACCTCATATCTGCTACCACCTGCTGACATGAACAGCAGCATGGATATCTGGACTGACAACATTAGACAGGAGTCTATAAGTTACTAAAGATGGGATTTATGGCTCCTTGAGGAACTGTATAAAAAATTGATTTGTTCCCGAACGTCACTTCTCTAACAGTTACTGATGAGGGTATTTTATCTGGAGATCTCAAAGTTAACCTGTTTTTTATATTATTTAGACATCAGTGATTAAGTAAACTATGATTAATCTGACAGATTTTGATGTTAATTAATCACAATCCACACTAATTTAAAATACAAATCTTATTCTAATAAGTCATCAAATGGTAAAGAAATAGCTTTTGCAAAAGCTGTTTATTTTTCTATTTTGTGAGATATTTGACATGATGTAGTTATAACTAGTTTAGACTGCAGGATTCCGTGTATGTGACAAACTGATTTTTATTTTCTGATCACAGCATTGTCCTAGTAAATGTAAATATTTCACAATTTCTCCCACATTAGTCATTTGGTGAATAATCATTGGCAAAAATAAATTTAAAAATTGGATTTGAGCAATAAGACCTGCAGTGTAAAGTTAGAGCTAGCATTGCAGCAACACTCTCAGTAACACTGCAGCCCCTTGTTTCCATTAAAGGCAAAATAAGTAGCATTGACACCTAGTGTTTCAAATCAGAACTGCAGCCGAATGAGAAAAACATGGAGAGTGTCCTTCCTCTCTCCCCCCCTCCCCCTCAGAGATTTTCGCACAGGTTGCCGGTTTGTGAGAGGACAGCTCTTTTATAAACAGTCTCTGGAGGATGGAGAACATAGCGCCAGCAAACATCATGATGGCAAGCGAAGATGATTCACACACAGTAAGTTGCTATGCTTTGCAATGCTAGCGCTAACTTCACGCGCTAATTTACGTTAGCATAAAATAGAGTGTAAACAAAAACTACATTAATCAACAAATGCCAAGCACTGTCTGTTTTCCCTTAGTCTCACTTCATTAATTATTTGATGATAATATCCTAAGTTTTTAAGGACAAACACACCATTCACTTGGCCCAAACATCATTACATTTGTTATTGTAAACTAATAGGCCACCAATTTACTCCAGTAATATATCCATACAGTCACACAAATTAAGTTAATAAGTGCCGAGAAATAAATTTGACTAAAATCTTTGTAAGTCAAGATAAACTTTTCAGTTAATTTAAGCAAAATTCCGGAGAAACGTTGCCAGCTCAGACTTCTCCACCTTTCAAAAGATTCTCCAGTACTGATCCTCCTTTTATTCCGTTTTTGGTTATTTGCTTTTTTCGCAGGATGCCGAGGCTTTTTAGGTTTTTCTGTAACTATTTATGGTCTGCTTCTTTTACTAGCTTCCATACCTGCACGCTGCTGCTCTTTTGCCAACATAAAATACCAAAAGCCTTGTTGTTGTTAGGCAACCGTGGGGAGTCGCATATGATTGGATAAGGAACCAGGAAGTAGGGAAAAGCAACACAGTGCACCGAAGTTATTCCGGCACGGAACTCTTATTTTGAAGGAGAAAAACTTGACAAAGACATTGTTAATGTAGAGAGACAGATTGTTTATAGGGAAGCTTCCTTTTATCCCTCACAACAAATGAGAACATTTTAAATTATTTTTACAGAAAAAAATCCTAATTATTCAGCCTTTAACATGAACTAGAATAACAAACATTACCCGTTGTGTCACATTAAGCTGGACAGCAACATGGATACGAAAAATTTAGTGTTAACAACGTCAACCTCAAATGTCCGACCAATCACACAATACTTCTTGGAGCCCCATGAAAGGAAAGTTATGCTCTGCTGATGCGTCAGAAACAAGCCGCAAGATGTCTTCAACCATATCCACAAATTTTGCTCTTGTGGCCTCAAGCACAAGAAAGAAGTTCTCGCCTTTGGCAGTGTATGTAACAGCCTTTATAGTGTACGCTCAGTAATGAGTCGACTGATACTGATGGTACTGACTTATCATCCCTGTATCCTGGCTTTCCATCAAATATTAAGGTCTTTTAATGTAAACTGTAGACAAAAACATTTAAGAAGTCAATATTTTTAAATGTTTTTTATTAATTGATCTAGTTTTGAAAAGTGGATTATCTTGACTGCTGGATAGCTCAGTTGGCAGGGCATCTGTCTCCCATATTACCACCTTCCACTTGGGTTCTTGGTCAAGACTCTTAACGCTACTGCCTACTCTCAGATGTAAGTCGCTTTGGTGAAAAACATCTGCTAAATCAGTGGTTCCCAACCTGGGGTCTGAGCACAAGGGGTTTCTGAGGCTTTGAACATTAGAGTCATTGCGATTAATGTCCACAAACTTTCCCCATTTTAACGAAAAGAGTAAGTCTATATGTTGTTCATTCAACTTTGGCTTTATCAAAGGACAGGACTCAACCAGAATATAATATTCATGGAGTGAATCTCACTTCTGAAAGCATAAAACCAAGCATGGTTTCAGCATGGGGTAGGGCAGGGGGTTCCTGGCTTTTTAGTATATGGATGAAGGGGGTCCCTGAAAAAAAGGTCTCATCTCAAGTATTGTAAAGAAAAGGACACTTATAAGTACACTAACTAGTGATTGAATACTTTTTTAGTTTTGTATTTTTTGCACCACAGTGAGCAAACAGTCTGAGAAGGTTGTTCAAGACTGTATGAGGACTGTATCTCTGCACAAACAAATAGAACTTTGAAATAATTAATTTATTTTAAACTTTTACGTGCCATTCTTATATATTCTTATATATTATACTGTTTGAAATGTGTTATGTTTGTGGTGTTCTGATTTTAATTATAAGAATAATACATTTTTTCCCCAAATATCGAACACCATCATTAGTATCAGTATTGAGTTTGAAATTTTAGTATTGTGACAACTCTATTGTCTTTATCACCATCAGTTACATCTCCTTAGACAATTTTCTCATAACTATCAATCTGCAGTGTGCCGTTAAAAGAAAAGTTTAAAGTTTGAACTTTTTTGTAGCTCACATCACCAGGGCCTTTCAAAATTTGTAGAGAAAAAACTTTCACTTCACATCTTTTTACTCAAGTCTGCTCATCTCTCAAAAAGAAAGCTGACTTCATCACTGCACCTCAGGAGTTTGACGAAAATGAGCGCTAAGCCCTTGAATCTTTTCTTTCGCTCAATGGCAAAATAAATAAATGATATTCCTCCCTTTAATCGATGCACTCAGCAGTAACAAAGAGGCTTTGAGACACTTTGAGGACACCTAACGATCAGAAGCATCAGGAAGTGCTATTCGCTTTTGTTGACGGACAGGTAGATCAAACAGCAAGCCCCTTAAACGCTTCTACCCACTTTAGAATAATCTTGCATTTTCCTTCTTTCAAGCACAAAGTGGGAAGAAAGAATAATCGTTTCATCTATACTCTCTTCTTCAGATTCAAAGTTATTTTGCCCATGATGAAGGGCTCTGTATTGACAACTTCGAAGGTGCCTTGTCTCTTGATAGAAGTGACATTTTATCTATATATAGTGTTAGAGTGTGCTTCAATTTAACTTTGTCTGGCGCAGAGCATGTGTGGTGTTGATGTGGCTGACAGCTGCAGGTTGAAAGACACGGGGAAAGAACTAAGGATTCAAATAAAGCTTTGCTATGACGACAGGGCCTTGATGTATGCTAATCAATCGATGGAATGGAAAATATGAAATAAAAAGAGTGAGTGACAGAAAGTTGTCAGAGAATACTCAAAGATATAAAAAAAAGTCTCAAAACTTGCGTCGCCGCTGAAGAGCCCAAATCACATGTGGTATACACTACAAAAGGTTTGACTAGAAAAGAATTTGCATTTGATTTAAAGGAAAAGAAATTGGGGCAATTCTCCATATGGTGTGGCAGCAAGCAAAATTCTTCCTTTCCTTAGAAAATTCCCTGTCTAGGTCTGTCTAAACCGTTTCAGTCCTTCAAAGGACATGGGCCACAGGATGATGAATTTACATAACAAAAGACTGTGAACTGTCTCAGTTAGTTAAGGTATTACACATGATCAAACAAGCATCTCAGATCAAGTATATCAAGCATCAAATCTAATAGAACAGACTCTTTAAAATGGACATCTGCTTTAAAAACAATAACTTAGGGCTAAAACTGCTCTTTTGCTGCAGTTTATCAGACTTGTGTGGAAGCTCAGTAATATTATAGCCAGATGCTAACAAGTTTACCACAATCAAAGTTGCTCTCTAGGCTACCTGACCAGGAGGGTCTGGATGAAACCACAACATCTGAGCTGGTGTTCATTCCCTGACTTCAGAACACAGTAAAAGAAGAAGAAGAAGAGAGAGAAAAAAAATTCACTCCAGATGTAGATCCCCTTGGAATTCCTGGAAAATCTGACTTATGAGTTCATCTACGTACAGTATGTGTCTCGCATGTGTCAAAAACAGCAGGTCAAGATAATGAAACAGCAAATTCAATCACAGATGGAGACGTGCCTCACGTGCATTCTCATGATTTCCCTCTTTAACATCGACTAATCAAAGTAGGATTTCAGGATTCTACACTGTACAGAGGAGGTAAGTGTGTGTTATTTAATCATGCGCCTCTGTGTTTTTGCCCAAAGAGAAGCACATGATTAAAAGTGTCAGAAGAATTTCAAGCCAGTGGAAGAGATTAAGGAGCCATGGTTGTCTCTTTTGTCGGACCTCAGGGCCACAAACGTTCCCATAAATGTAAAAACAAAACGTCTGTACTTGCTAACTGTTAACGTCATAGACTCATATACAGATCAAACTCTCCTCATTGGAACACACGCAGTCTCATACACACAAAGAGCTGTGCTATCACCAATTATGAATGCTGTAAAACGATTAACATCAGGGTATTTATTCAAATCTCGACATCAAACACATTCTTTCTTCTTCTTCTTCTTCTTCTTTTTTATCTGACAGATCACAGATGTTTCTGTCAGAGGAGAAAGGCGCCTTCCGATCAGCTCAGCTTCCAGAGCGGTCGGCAAAACAAGGCCCGGTCTTTCAGCACGACTCTCCCACGCTCTTTCATCATTTACAGAGGAAGCGTGCCGCGCCAGCGCCATCCTCCGCAAGAACAAGGACGCTCACTGTCAGCTGGACAATGGACAGTGGAGCTCAAGGTGGCAGCGAACTCATTGTGACAGATGATGTCATTGACATCAAAAGCTGACACTGCCAGGCACCAAGCAGAGGGTCAGCGGGTCAAGACTGAGGGCGGGCTGGAAAATGGTAAACAGTGGCACGGGGTTGCGCGGTCGAGAGGATGGGGGACGTGGATCAGGAATGTGTGTGCGTATGTGTGTAAGTGTTTGAGGTGCAGCTGAAAGAATTACTCTCTCTAGATAAGCAAAATATGTACAGTCATGCATATAAACAGGAGGAATGAAGGAGATCCAGACCAGAAGGACAAAATGGGAGCTTTTAAACTACAGTAGTGCAGTGATGCATCTGATCAAACAATTGCAAGGCTTGTGAGCTCTGCATAATCTGACATAGTTTCTCAATGTGCAGCTTTCAATACAAATGTGTCACTCTGTTCAACTCCCACTGTTGAACAAGGCCGATCCCCGTACCACCCCGGATTTGAGAAGAGTTGCCTTTATACTCCTCCAATATCTTATCAGTTGAGGACATCTTTGCATATGAATGATTACAACACATTTTCACTTTAACCAGCTGTATTTCTACACAGTTTGTCTCAGACAGTTTGGTGTTTTTTTTTTTTTTGTTTAATTTTTAAAGTAATGTATAATGTAATTCAACCTGTGGAGTGAGGTAAAAGAAAATGTGCCGGACGCTCTTGAAGAAAACAAAAAGTATTTTCTCATCTCCACCTCTCTGTGAAATGAAGAGGAGGAGGAAAACTGGAAATCTCAATATCTTTTATGAAGCGTTTTTAGATGCATGTTTGGGGCTATTTATAAGCCTTGGGACAAACCTGTCCCTGTGTTAGGACTTAATCGATTTTCTCTACAGTTGCACATTGAGAAAACAAAAGAATCACTTATCTTAATGCTTGATTTCATTTTAAACTTTCCACATTTTCTTTGGTCTGCAAAATGAAGACATCCATCCAACCACAAGACCACCCTGAACCAGAGTCCCTCATTCTGCTTCATGCCAACTTTCAGTTTGTCGTTTTAGTGATTAGAGACTAATCTTTCTTTTCACAGTGTTAATGCCAAAGTAATTGGAAGGAGAGCATGATATTGATAAGATTTATGTTCCAAAATCAGCTATTTCACATCTGTTGTACAAAATCTGGTCTGCTACTCCTGTTTAAAACAATTAATAAACTGTCCAGAACCATATCTGAGAGCAAAGCTGATGGGATGACATTAAAGGACACAAGAAATTATTGAAATCAGTATGAAGGTGTACAGCAATGTCCAATAAGGTCTAAATAAGAATAATATATTTGCATACAATTCCTTAAAGGAATAGTTGGACATTTTAGAAGCTCAATGACACACTTGTCTCTTTTCACATATAAAACTGGAGCCTGGAGACAGTTAAAACTAGGAAAAAATGAACTTTTATTTATTTAAGGATGCAAAAACACATTCTCGTCCTTTACGATGAATTAATTCGGGCGGTAGATATTGTGCAACAGTGGCACATGAGACTGCCACCCAGGAAAGGCTTTAGCATCTATTAGTGCACAAATAAAGGCTCAAAAAAACAAATGCTGATGTGCAACAATAATAGAAAACCAGACGAATGCTATTAAACTGTTTTACAATCTTTATTTTTCAAATAGAAAAAAGAAAAATCAACTGAACATTTTGTTACGTGTCACATACGACATATCATGTAGGCCCAAGCATGTGAGAGGGATCACCTCTCCCTGACAAATGAAATGATGATCTTAAAGATCATCATCAGTGTGACTGAGTACCTGTCAGTCCTGTCATCCCTTTATATGGACTCAAGTCCGAGCTCATCATACACCAGAACGACTCAGTGGGTGTTTATATTCTGAGCAATTGAGGAAGTAAACCGAGTACAAAAAGGTTCACCAGGTGATTAGAGGTGTGGCCCTGCACCTGTACCGAAGTTAACCCGTTAACTTCATTTGTTGTATTGTGTGATGTTGTTCTGATGCACTTGAATAAAATTCAGTGTGAAAGCAAACCAAACCAAACAAAGGTGCTAAACTGTTTGGAATTCCCTGACCATTCAAACCGAAGTGCCCCAGATGATGGTCTGAGTGTCTGTGGTCATCATTTCTGAGTCTGGCCCTTCCTGTTAAAAGGGAGTTTTTTTCATTTCTACTTTTGCCTCATGCAGCTCAGAATAGTGGACTGAATCAAAGAGATGATTCGATGCAATCAGTATGCTTCCTTAGCTTGGTGGCTGTTTTTATTATTATGCTTAAATGAACACCATTCTTCATATGTTGAATATGAAGAGAAATACCAATTACTTGATTAAAAAGAGAAAAATACTCATTATCTGATGCATCAGATTTCATTTCTTACCAAAAAGCTGCTGACCTGAAACCATTTGGATCTTTCACTTCAGTTACCGAAGTAACAGCAGAGACCTTTTTTTTTTTTTAGCTTGAACTGTTGCAGCAGAGAAACTGAAGGCAAAATCTAGGCATCTAAAGTGACTGGGATGGAAGTATGCAATTCCAATATTTTATTTTATTTTCATGTAATTTCTTCAGTTGTATAAAATACCTCAAATACAGAGGAAAAGCACCACAGGTGTGTATGTACGAGAACATCAAAACAGTTTTAATTGTGGCTTATCCTGGACTAAGATTATTTCTAATGGGAAATCTTCAATGAAGATGCTCCGACTCAGTTTCTATTTGGGCTTACTGAAGTCTTTCATTCACATGCTTAAATAACAGTGTGGATAATCATCTATGTCTTGGTTTGCTATTAAAGAAACAGTAATGTGATATTCTGTATATATGGGGTAAACACATATCCTGGTGCTCACCCCCACATGCACACACAGAGATGGCTATGCATAGTGTACTGTATTGTAACCTTGCTGGATGCAGCCGAGTGTGAATTTCAGAGGTGTTCTTTTGCTTTCTTGCTTTTTTGGAAGGGAGCACGAGGCTTACGACACCCATGTAGGTCAAAAACAAATCCTGTGCCTCAAGCTGGGAAGCCAGAAACTTCTTTGAGCATCTGAGGAAAAGAAGCAAGAGCACTGAGTTTCTTCCAGGTGCTGCTTTTCACAGTGGTAATCCTGCCACGCCGTGACTGTGATTTTTACAGAAAATCTCTCCAAACAGGGCCCAGATGGTGGGAGGTAGAAGCACACACATAGACAGAAAACACAGTCATTCACAGATGCACACACACACAAACACACACACACACACACACACACACACACACACAGAGGAGTTGTGTACAGACGCAGCTGTACACTTATAAAGCACAAAGCTAGCACACACACACACTCAGACTAAAGGTGAGAACTGACTTGTTGCTCCTGGGTGGTCTCTGTGTAAAGATAAGGGGAGGCAGGAATAAAGCCTGTTCCGCTGCATTGAGACACAACTTTGGGACTGTTTTGTTATGTTCCTCTTTCATACACATGTGGAATGTCTGCGGCAGAGTAATAGCTTGTTTCCTTCTAAGTTTAGCACCGATTACAGAGGGCTATCTTAATGACAATGAGTCAGTGCTGAAGCTATATAAACCTCCTCCTCAGCTCTATTTCTGCTCTCCTCAGCTCTGTTTGTGGAGGAGTTGCATGTGTCCCGATGCAGGAGTCACCTCTGCTTTGTTGTAGAGTTGGTCAGGCAGGAAGATCCTGACAGTGGTTAGCATGCGGAGGATGTGGATGTGGAGGACGTTTGAAATGAAGAGATAAAAGAGTTAATCTTCCACCATTTCTAAACTAATTCCCTCCGTTGCTCCCTGTTTAAGTACAAGGAAAGAGAGTGAAAAAGAAAAAAAACTTGCACCATCTCTCTGAGCCTCTCTCCATCTCCCTCTCTTTCTGTTTCATGTGGTTACTGGAACAACAATGTACATTCTGAGTGTTAGGCCTTTGATGTTGTTGCATTCACCAAGCCGTCTTAAACCGGAGGAGAAAAGAGAGGCTGAAAAAGACACAGGAGAGATTCTGTGGTGTGCTTTTTCCATCTCTCTTTCTCACTGGCAAGGCATCTGACATCTCGCGGCAAAAGACAAATTCGGTTTCGCCTGTTAAGTCGTCAGTCAAAGCTTCTCAAGATTTTTTTTCCCTTGCTCTCTCTTTGCCTCTTTCTCTCCCTCTCGCTCTGTGTTTGCTTCATTTCCGTGGATGTGGTATTGTGAAGGCCGCTTACACGCTTTTCAAACAATAACAGTTCACCCCCCACTACCACAAGTTTCCTCTCTGCCAGAACCCTACACATACCAGCACATCCTTTAAAGAGCCTTGAACTAACAACAAACACAAAGCATTTTCACTGTCGACACAAAACAGGGGCCCATGCAAGCCCATATATTAAACTAGATCTAATATTGTTCAATGTATCTGTTTTGTAAGAAGGATGTTCCTTTTTTCACCAGCAGTGAACAGCTTGTTCCAGATCAGCAAAATGTCCCACACAGACAAAATCCAAGTTAAACATTGTCAGAACATCATTTTCTTTTCTTAATTTCTTCTTTATCAGGTTGTAAAGCATCAGTAATATAAGGCAAGGCAATTTATTTGTATAGCACATTTCATATACAGGACAATTCAAAGTGCTTTACATAAAACAAAGACATTACAGATATTTAGAAATAGTAAAAGGACATCGACAAAAACTTAAAGACAGTAACCAGATTAATTCATTATTCAATGTTTCATGGACTAACTAATCATCGGACACATGACATACAATCACTTTTCAAATGAAAAAAAATTGAAGAAAAAAGTATTCAGGGTAAAATATAGATAAAAACACACTACTGATTTGGAAATCATTTAAAACTGCAATGTGTAGGGAAGGTGTGGTTCTTACTCAGGTACAGGGGGAAAGGATCAACTACTGCAGTCATACCTATACTCACTGACCACTTTATTAGGTACACCTTGCTAGTACTGGGTTGGACCCCCTTTTTACTTCAGAACTGTTTTAAACCTTCATGGCATAGATTCAGCAAGGTACTATAAAACTTCCTCAGAGGTTTTGCTGGGAGAATTTTGAGTGACCAATAAACCTAACATGCATGTTGTTAGATGATGGGAGGAAGCCAAAGGCCCCGTAGAGAACCCACGCATACATGGGGAGAACATGCAAACTCCACACAGAAAGGAACCTGTTCAACTTGCCTGTCTGTGACCAACAACCATGTCACGTTCAAAGTCACTTAAATCTTCCTTCTTCCTCATTCTGATGCTCAGTTTAAACTTAAGCAAGTCAACAAAAAACATTGGTGTTTAATGCAGGTAGAGTATCCTACTGTAGGAACTACCTTGGAGCTGAACAGACAATAAAGTTCCATCCATCCATCCATCCATCCATCACACAGGTCTTCTAGTTCCAGCTAGGTCCAGTTAGTCCAAGGTTATGGGCTCTAAAAAATCGCTAAAAAGCCTGGAGTTTTGGGTTAGATAAGCTGTGTTGTGGGATTCACAATGGAAGATAAGCTATTTATTGACAAGCTGAGCAAATCAGAAAATGTGAAAAATTTCAGATTTGAAAGCTAAAGGACTGTAGAGCATGGTAATAGAGGTGGATGTACTAACTGTGGATGCTAACGCTCATGCTTGCGGGGAATTCGAGAATCTGAAAGAAAGGGTTTTCTCTGTTCAGTTGTACCTGAAAACAAGTTGCAAGGCTGTGAAAAAAAAAAAAAAAAAAAGGAGGAACACACTAAAAGGACTGTAACTAGTTATAAACAAGGCACTTTTTTGTGTGTGTGGTTAACTTGGTAAGAAAAACACTGGGCAAGAAAAAAAATTTGCGAAGTAGATTATCTTGCAAGTTTTGAAGTGAAAATATTTGTTTTCTTTACATAATTTATAGAGGCGCACATATAATTTAATGTGAAGTACCTTAATGCCATTGTAAAATTAAGTGGCAGTGTTGTAAATGCACTAATTTGACTTTTTTTTTTTTTTTTTTTTTTAAAAAGGGTGCAATGCTGCCACCTACTGTCTGCCTGTAGTCCTTTTCTGACTTAAAAACGTAACAGTGTCTGCCTCACCACTGCTGGAGAAAGTGAAAGGAGCTAACCCTTAAGCTAGCTGCATCTTCACCCAGGAGGAATCACCTCACCTCTATTGCCCGACCTCAGTGGAGGCGGAAGCAGTAAAGTTTAACAGCTGTTTCACCGATAGTGTAGGCAACAGACTAGATCAGCACAGTTATTAAACCCTCACAGAAGACCAAAAGGCAGGAAGCAGGCAGATGCAGGAATCAAAGATTTAATTTACAGCTAACAAGAATTGAAAACCAAACTGGCCAACTCCAAAGACAACACAGGGAAATGATGAGCAATCTAGAAATGGACAACTAATGAGGAGCAGGTGAAGCAAATTAAACCAGGTATGCAAATCAGCAGGAAGTAAATTGAATGTAATGCAGAAGGGTGATGAACTACAAAATACAAACAGCCAAGAAGAGAAGCTAATGAGCAGGCTAGTACAGGGAATAAACACAGGGATAATCTCAAACCAGAAAACCAGGAAAGGAAAATCCAACAAAAACCAAACCAAAACCTCCAGATCATGACATACTGTACAATAAAGACCACTAGAGCCCACAGAATGATAAAAAAAAGTAAAAAAAAAAACAAAAAAAAAACAAAAAAAACCAAACAAAACAAACAAACAAACAAACAAAACACTTGTGTATGAGGCACACGTAATACAAATAACATCTCAAGCATGTTTTATAATTTCCCTTTGGAAATAAAGTATTTTTCATTTCATTATTGATGATGTCACAACTAATCAATTTTGATTGGCCTGACTAGTCGACTTAAAAAACAATGGCTATCCCTAACAAGCGTCTCGTAGCTAACTAAGCTCAACAGGCAACAGGTAAATATGAGGGTTAAAAATATGTCATGAATGAGGACTTCCCAATTAATCTGTTTTTATAATTGTTGTTTAAATTGTGAGTTTCTGTTGTGTATTAAGTGTTCTTTAAGGCAAATTACTGAAGATGTTTTTTCCCCCCTTGTCCCTGTTTAATCCTAATTTATGTGACTTTTTTAATTTCACTTTAAATTTGAAGGACTAAAGATGCTATTTTGTTATGTATGCAAATGTATTTGTCATTGGACAAAATTATTTTCAATTTAACCTGGGAGAATAATTGGCCTGAAACTATCTAACCCCCTTCTCTAGTGTCTATTGGCCAACACATCTGTGTGGATGTATTTGGTTGGTTGGTAAAAACCAAAAGTCAAAAACCATCAGTCAAACAATAAAGTTAGTTTTTTTTATATACTTTGAGTGTTGATGGCATTATGAGCTCTTTAGACTTTTTAATGAAACATCTGTTATATGTGTTGGCCAAAATACCACAGAAATATAGAACAACAGCTCCTTTTTCCACCATGAATTAACAGCTCTTTTCAGAGTAGCCAGGTTTACGGTGTGGAGTGATCCATTTGACTTCACTAAAGCTTGTTACACTTTGTTTGTGTTGTCAAGGTGACAAGAACAAAGAAAGTTTGTTTTGGCCTAGTTATTTCATACTAGAAATTTCATTCGCAGAAAGGGGGGATTCTATGTATGTTACATGTGTTGTGTCGAAATTTATACTTCCTCACCACCTTGATCAGCTGTTTCTTAAAACTATCCGTTCAACCTTGTTGAATCTTTTGCATCAGTGGAAATGTTGAAATGACTTTCCACTTTTCCATATAAACCATTGAAATTTCCGACCAATAAGGAGTGACATTGGTAAAAAGTTCTGTCCAAATGATGTGTTGAGAACACGTTACAAGAACTCTCAAACCAGGACTCCATTTTGTTCTTACTGCTTCAAGAAAAAGAAAAAAGTTTTCTGTTCTTGTGGACTATGTAACGGCCTTAACCCTTGAAATGCATTATAACTGCATGAATGTAAATAGCCTGTGAAGTCCAACACACAGCAAACTGAACTCCAAAGACCACCCACCAAACATCAAACACTTGAGTAAGTACTGACAGAGCATTATTAGCTCATTTCTTTCCTTAATGAAGCATATACTTGCTGATGGGAATTTGCTTTAAAAAGCAAGGCAAAAAGTGGAAAAAAAAGGTTTTAACTCTTAGCTTCTGAGCTAGATCAAATACAGCATGATGTGAAGAAGTTGTGGGGAGATAGAAATTAGAAGGCTTGATAATTCTACTCTGAGCTAAGATTATGACATAGAAAAATCCACTGAAAATCTGACAGACTTATGAAGGAACAGATTGCCAGGGTGGTTATTTCTGAGATTTTGAGTTGGTAGTGACTTCAAACACCTCAATGCTTTCAAGCACAGAGAGAAGATCTTTACTATATGTCCCCAATTCAGTAAAATCTGATGCAACACAGAGGTAAATATTGCCCCTGTTCAAACTTTTTAAACGTATATCTCTTAAAAGGAATAGCAACTTCTTAGTTTTAATATTTGAGTTGGAGTCATTTAGCTTTTAAAGATTTAATATATTATTAAGATATTATGGAAATCAATGCATTCTGTTTTAATTTACATTTTACACTGAACTTACTGTCATGGATTACAGCATTACTCTGAAGTTTGGATGCTAACTTCACTTGATGCTTCCTCACTGTTACACATAAGACAGCCTGAAGCACGTAAAATCAACATCTCTAGAGTTCTCTGTCCATCACTTTGACAAAGACGAATCAAATCTAAATCTCTGTAAAATTTGGCAGTCCACTCGCCATCGCTTCACCTTCACCTCGATTTTGCTGCTTATGTTGAAAGCAGGAGGACATGAAAGAGACAATCAAACAGGAGGCATCAGAGCCACCACTGGTGCCTGCAGAATGCAAAGTGTTATCAGAAATACAGCTGAACCTGATCCTCTGGTTCTCTATCCTTCCCACAGGCAAAGTTACCCTTTCAACTCAGCGAGCTTTTCAATAACAGGCAAACAAAAAAATGATGCGGCCATCAAGACCTCTATAAATAACTTTGTTAGTGAATATTCATATAATATGAGGATAATTTTGCATTTTTTTGTACCTTCTAGAAAGTTTTTATATTGTGTAAAATTGTCCTAAATGCAATAAAGACCTACAATCTGTATTTTTATTTTTTTTTATACTTTTGAATGTTTATTTTACAGGTATTTTTTGAAAGAAATGATTTTCACTGGACAAATTAATCATATTTAGTAAAACTAATAATGCCGAATTTGAAAACAGCATCACAAAAATGTTGCAAGAGTCAAATAAAGGTAGAAAAAAAACATAATATGTATAAAACACCTGAAGATTCTACATCAGCAAATTAATTGGTGACAAGTGCAGGTGTCAGGATTAGTTAAAAAGCAGCATCCATCAATGGGTTAGTGTTTTCAAGTGAGACTGGGTTGCGGCTCAGCTGTTATTTCCACACTCAATCTGAAAATCATCAGTAAGTTCATAAAACTATTTCTGTGTGCAAAATAGCAAAATAATTTTGGTATTGTAACATTTACAGAGTAAAACATTATGAAAAGTTTCATAGCCTCGGGGGAAACATCAGCATATAAAGGTCAAGGTCAGAAATGGCTGTTGAATGGTCATGACCTATGTGCCCTTGGGCAGCACTGCAGAGGAAACTGTCACATTGTTAATAGCGTTGATCGTGTCCCTCTACACCTGCAGGGGATGGACGTGGTGGTCCATACCATTTATAGCCACCATGTGGATGGGGCAAGGCATTCCCTCACCCGCTTTCGAAACGATTCTGATTTATAAACGGAAACAGACGCAGGATGTGTGTGCGCATGCTTTTATAAATCTAAAACTTTTTATGCGCCGCATTTCCTTTTTGCACCACAGACGCCACCTGTTGTTTGCTTTTCTACGCACAGTTTTATAAATGAGGTCCCTGATCTGCCTCCTACTGCAAATACATGGAGCATCATGATGAGGGGCATCAGTCAACAACCATGGACAGCTGAGCAGCTGAAATTGTCACGCTCTGTAGCCATCCCCATGGCGTCGGATTGCAGCAAAACAAAGTATTTTAGCAAACTACCCTTTCATCCCCACGAAGCCAGGAGCCTCCATGAAACCGACCATGTCTGAAGCGAGGTACCAAAATGTATAGGTTTGAGTCCTCTACCGTCTGCGGTACTGTACGTACAGTGAAGCCGCACAACTCAAGGATATGACATCAATGTGACGAACACACGCCAATTCCCAATCCACCCTTCCTCGAGTTTTCTATGCTTTGTAGTCAAGCAGTTTTTAAAGAAGAAGCTCATCTTCTTCATTAGTCCAAAGAAATGTTTCTCTTTTGCTTCGCAGTGAATCCTCAACTATCTTCTCTTCTCTGCTTCCAATGTGCACTTCCTGCAGCAGTGAGCCTTTATCTACGAAATTGTTTTGCTCTAGCTTTGGAGTGTTACTCTTTCGCGCCCCCCACAGCCTTGTAGTATGTACTACAGCGGTGTCATGGGGATGCTGAAGCCTTTCTCCTAGTTTTTGCCACCGTTTTCACACCTGAACCGGCTTCGGTGCCATGCGGACATAGCCTTAGTTTCAGTTGCCCAGTTCCTGTTTATGTAATTAAACCTTGGTTTTACTGCAACTGCCTACCCATGCCTCATCAGCCTGCATTTAGGTCCACGTTCCACACAAGTTGTGACATAAATCTTGGATTCCGTAAATCAACATAGATTTCTTTGAAAAGCTGAAAGTACAGTCTCTAAACAATTAAAATGTGTCATTAAAATTATGCTGACAGAATACAATGTGAAGATACCTCTATCCTATCTTATTTCAAGTTTGTTTCTGAATTAAAATATTAATTTATTTATATATATTTAATACAATGCAGCTGAACACAAGGACAATCAGTTCTTTCTTTTAAAGGTTCCAACAACTGAAGAAACTACAGGTTTTAGTTTATATGTTATTATAGAAAACGTTTCATATCTAAAAATATGATTGTGCATATATTTACTATTGGCAGGTTTACTTTACTGGTTTGGCAAGTTTTTCAGGTTCTCTTTTTAATATAACTTAGATCATATCCTTTCATCAAAGCATCAAAATCATAACTGCTCACACAGCAGCAGGCCTATAGCCTCTTTGAAACGCTGAACATAGTGGCGCTATTGTCACAATAAAGGGGAGGTGTGAGGATATGCAGAAAGAATACCCAGAAGCCTCAAATACCCCACTGTCAGTGAAGATGAAAGGGACCCACCAAGCCAAATCACTTTATCAGCCCAAACAGCCTCTCTTATTGTAGGATGCCTCTCAGACGTTGGGTGCTGCGATGTCACACTGCTAATTGAGAGCCACAATAAGGACCTTGTTTGGACTGCTCTATCAGTTGTGTACCGCTACTGTAATCACCACAATAATTTGGCTCCCAAAACATCAAATGGCGGCGTGGAAGCTACAGGAATTTGCATTGCACCCTTTGATCTGGGAAATTTAAACAAAGCAAGCTCTCACACTGCAAATGGTGTGAAGGTTGCAACGCTCTGCCCTCCCTTGTCTGCCTGTCACCCGAGCCTCTAACCCAGCCACCTCCATTGTCATAACTATTTAGGCTACAAAAGCAACAGAGCGATAAAAATGACACATTAAAGAAAACCATAACCCAGGGTTGACCTTGGGGTTTGTTTATCTTAGACACAAAAACAGAGACAGATACTGTTTTGGCAACTCAACAGCAACTGTCTTAACGATAGTGGTAAACACCTCCATGAGGATGCACATTTAGCTTAGTGCATCTGCTGATCTGAGACGTACATCTCGTTGTGTTGGAGAGGGTAAAGTTAGACCTGCTGTCATAAAACCAATCCACAAGCAAGATAAAAGCTCTGTGCTGGTGGTCCTTCTAAGAACAACTCCATATATAAACAGATATGATGTCTCTAAGTTAGTTTAACCTCCTATTCAGCTACACTTCTGACTTCATCTACTACCAATATGGAAAAGGTCAAATGCCAAATTATAGACTTTAAAATGACACTTCAAATATGTGGCAATATCACAATGGTTCCATAGACTTTTAACGGTTTATGGCTCAGAGCAGACGGAAGGTCAGGAAATAAACAAAGCTTTTAATATAAATCCTCTGGGTACCATGCCCATCAGATTTTCAATGAAATACATTCAGCTGCTGACACTCCAAGATCCAACTGACAGAACACATGAACAGTCACCCATTAAAAAAGATTATTTCTAAACAACCTGGTCTCCAAGAAATATGTGAGAAGAAACTGTGATTCTTTATTTCTGTGTGAAATTGAGAAAAGTTATGAATTGGTTCCTGTACACAAAGTTGATGGTCAGTTGTCAAGAAAATTTGGATTAACCGTTCAAAGTTGTTAACCCTGTCTGTTTTATTTATCTATTTGAAAATGTGATCTATCAGGTTCCTCTAAACAGCTGGCGCTGTGTCAAAGCAGCAATTCCAACTTCTGCCATTATAAATCTGATTTGTAAATGTTACTGGGTCCACACGGTTAATGGAAAGCAGTGCAAGTCTAAAAGAAGCCTCGGCTGTAGTTGAAACACAGAATATTGAATAGTCGGAACACATTAAAGACACATGAGCTGAAACTAAGATGGATCCTAAAAACTTGATGATGAAGTGACCTGGTGCAAACACTATCATGACTGCTTCTTCATGAAGGTTGGAGGTCTCACCAGCAGTTTTGTCTCCTAAAACTGTAGTTTCACATGCTGTGATCTTTTCCTTAACTTAACCAAGTTATTGTGTTGATTAAACCTTAATGATAAATCCATAAAATTCTAGTTATCTATTCTTGCAGTAAGAAATATAAGGTAAAACATAAAAATAAAATAAAATAAAAAAAGAGCAACTGAGTTGCCTATAATACCAAAGTGCAATGAACACAAAGATTTGGCAGATGAATAACTGTCTTCATATTACCTCAAATGAATATAATGTTAAACCCAATAGTGTCTGTTAGCTTTACACTGGCTTTATTAAATATTAATAATTACCTCTGGCCTTTTTCATGCATTGCAGCCCTGAAATCTTCTAGGCATTAGCTGTTTTTCCTTCACAGTTTTTCACACACAATGGTGCTTAGCGTACAAGCCATAATTCTCATAAAATCGTGTCCTGTGACACGCCACTTTGAGGATGATGGAGATTTCTAATACCTTAAAAAACTTTAGTTTTTCAAGGTATTAGCTTTTTTATCATTGGGTTTCTCAGTTAGTTTTTCAAGGAAAGCAAGAGTTGATAGTAAACGATAGCAAACCGTTGTCTGCTATCAAGGATGACGGTTATATTTTTCCATTTAATTATTTGTAAAAAAAATGTAAATGCAATCTACTTCTATATCAGCATATCCGAACAACCACGTCATGAGAGTGTAAACATTTTTTAATGATATTTTAAAGTTTTTCAGAATTTAAGTGTTTCCATTACCAGATTTATAGTACAATATTTACATTTTGCACAATTCTAGGGGTAATGGAAATGCAGCTTATACATTGTACAGTACCAGCATCCACTGACAGAGATTTTGTACAGATGTCATCATTCTAATCCACGAGTTTAACATCTGCAAAATAGGCAAATGAGACCCTGTGTTAACAGAGAATTTAAGGTGTAGTGTGTTTACTCCTCTGATATGTAGCTATAGTGCTTCAGGTTTTTCACTGATGTTGCGTATATGTTTAAAAATATGCAGTTAAAGTATAATATACTCATCATAAAAGATAAGCTGGATGACTGCCATTATTCACATGCTGAAAGCAACACTGCAATTTCTGAAGCATAACTGTTGCGTCATGTTCTGCCATCAGAGCATTGCACAGATAATTTTGTGCTTTCTAGTTATATACAAGTATAAAATGGCTCAAATTACAAATTACATCACACAGTAAACAAAAATAAACAAGAACAACAAAATAACCATAGGCGTACCCCTCTTCCTTGTTCTAGACATAATTTGTGTGCATTTTTAGCAAAAATTCAATATTCAAATGCACCAAAAGAACAACAGAGGAGTTCTACAGTATTCACACAGGCAGATAAATTATGCTGTCACAGAGCCTCATCTACATTCTTCATCTGCTTCCCAACCACCTAAACCCACCAAGGAGGACCACTTGACACTGATTTCACATCATTGTCTGTGAGCAACCCCATCCTTTCCTTCCTGTCTCTGTGGTCCTCTCTGTGAGAGCTGAATGCTCACTCAGCCGTGTGTGCTGACGTCTAATCAACAGTAATTAACCCTGGCCTTTTTCACCAGCTGCACAGCTGGGAGATAATGAAGACATCACCATGGATTTTATTTATATATCTATATTTTTACACTTAGCTTTGTCATCTAAGCTGTTCCTCCGCTTGACACTGGAACGGGATTGGCCAGGACCAGGAAAATATACCTTTGACATTTCTCTGTCTACTGACTGAGTGTAGGGATGCACAGATACCACATTTTTTTTAAACCAAGCAGAAGTACTTATATATTTAAGTGCTTGCTGATACTGAGTACAATTATGAGAATTTATCAGTCCCATTACAGTTCACTGGTAAGGAGTGCGGACCAGAATGTAAGATGAGGTTAAATGTGTGAAATCTCAAATGGGTCATCTTGCAGCCATATAATAACAATAATAATAATCTTTATTAGTCCCACAGTGGGGAAATTCTTTCTCTGCATTTAACCCATCCTAGTAGCAGTGGGCTGCCAGATTCCAGCACCCATGGAGCAGTTGGGGGCTAAGGGCCTTGCTCAGGGACCCACAGTGGTTTTTACCTTGGTTGTCAATGCAGAGACTTGAACCCAAGTTCTCCAGACCAAAGTCCACTTCTGTAGCCAGTAGGCTACCACTCCCCCAAACATCGAGCTAAATATGGTTGTCAGCTACTTCGATAAAGTAGTTGACAGGAAGTAGAATGGTAGAAAAGTTTAGATGGGGGCCAGGCAGAGGCACTGACCAGGAAAAGGTTGGTACAAATGAGATAAGCTTTTTTTGAAGTCTTGAGTTTATGTAATATTGAACTGATTATTACAACTAAAAATATCATCCAATGTACAAAAGCAAAGAAATATCCAAGTAAGCTTTGGTTTGCTCTTTCTGTTGATACAATACAGTAAAAACGGGCAGATTTCAGGTGTAGTCGCAAATGGTGATTCATTTTTAAGGCGTCATTAACCTTTAATTACTTGACAGCCATAATGAATACAGAGTACGATTACATGCACATGTATCGAACCGATACCTGATATAGGTGCATCCCTAGCTGAGTGTGTGAGGAAGTCTCAGTGAACATGTTGAGTAGTGTAGGATGTTATGTAGGAGCATGTGCTGCTGAGGTGTGGCACACCTTGTTTTGGGTGTTAGAATTCCACTTTTTTACTCCTTGTAGCTGAATAATGAAGTTTCTAGCCCATCCTTCGTCTTCGTCGTTGGTCTTGCTCCAATGTTGCAGTCAGACTGAAGGCAGGCCTAGAAAAGAAACGGGCACAGGACACATCTATACACTGTTACCGTCTTTTGTTTGAGACAAAGGTATTTGCATAACAGAGTTCAGGCAGCTCTCAGATGGAGTTTAGGAAACCATGCAATAATCTTATGCAGAATGATTCAAGTGTCAGTCAATCTCCCCTGTGAAAAGCAGACAAACTAGTTGGAGCCTTGGATGCAAAAATAGCATGGGAGATAAAGGACACCGCTGCTCTACCCCCACATCTGACCCTTCGCCCTTTGAAGAAAAATGTCTACATCAAATACTGAATTATCTATTCAAATGCCTGGAAACAATCCTCGGACAATGACACATCAATCAAATGTTCCCTGAACCGGGGGTGGTTGTTTATATAAATGCTGTCCATCTGGGGGAGAGATCTCAGCAACGTTACATCTCTTTCTGTGGTGAGATGGAAGGAAAAAAGACAGAAGGAAGTTCATAGACAAACTTAAAATTCAGCTTTTTTCTCTCTTCTTCTTCTTCTTCTATATTTTTTTTCTCTCAAATCCCAGCGTGAATGTGTCGGCGAGCTCGTGGTATGCACCAAGATGAAAAGTAGAGGCCATCCCTTTGAAATCCTCCTCAAGTCAAAATTACCATTTCATTTCAACTCCAGCCAGAAAACGGAGAGCGGGGCCACTGCTAACTGCTTTGGGCATATCGTTATTTATTGTGTGTAAACTTTGGAGGAACATTGTTGCCTGGGTAAATGTGTTGTGTGGGTGGTGAAAGTGAACAGTTGGAGCAACCACAAAGGGAGAGATCAGGCCTATTTTCTCTGTAGGAGGAACACATAAAAGTGAAAATAATGCCCATTATTACAGAAAAACAACATCAGCCTGCTTTGCTCATAATTTTCTAACAGCTAAGATGTTACCTCTGAAGCTAAACAACCAACCAGTTGACCCCATTTAGGTGACTTCATTATGATTTTCTCTGCTTTTTTAATTAGTGAGCTCTCTGTGTTAAGTGGGCTATTATCTAAGCTGGAACTAACTGCCTTTTTTCATAGTGGTCGCATTAAGTCTGTCATCTACTTTCATTTAGTTGGTTTTATTAACCTTCCCACTGCAGGAGTTATGATCGGCTAAACCAGGGGTGGCTCGTCCATTTAAACAAATGTATTAGTTATTTTTGAAGGTTGCTACTTAGAAATTGACTGTGAGAAGAACAAACTGCAGTACCCACAGAGTTGTCTTTGCATTACGACTCTTCCATATATATTTTCAAATGGTCAGCAGAAATATTTGCCCAGATTTTTCCAACCATGTAACTTTCTAACCTTAAAGATATATGTTTCTGACTCTTTTCAATGATGTACTGACATTTATTATGTATATTATTGGCAGTGGATGCTGAAGATTTCCTGGAATCCTATATCCAGTTATTCTAGATACTCATGAACTCACTGGCCATGGCAGCAACTCAGTGTATCTAGCCATGTAGGCATGGTGAAGACAACATGCTGAAGTTCAAACTGAGCATCAGAATGAGAAAGGAAGTAGATTTAATTGTCTCTGAACGTAGCATGGTTGTTGGTCTGAGTATTTCTAAAACTGCTGATCTACTGGGATTTTCACACACAACCATCTCTCGGGTTTACATAGGATGGATGGTTTCTTGAACATGACAATGACCTCCAGTCACCAGATCTCAATCCAGGAGAGCAGCTTTGGGATGTGGTGGACTGGAGATTCTCATCATGGATGTACAGCAACTGTGTGATGCTGTCATGTTAATACGGAACAAAACCTCTGAGGATAATGTTTCCAACACCTTGTTCAATCTAGGAGACCAAGAATTACAGCAGTCCTGAAAGAAAAGGGTACCAGAGGTACTGTATAAATTCTTACATTTACTTGAGAAACATTTTGATAAAAATGAACTTTTAATAGTAGTACCACACTTTTCACTTTTACTTGTGTAAATTTTTGAAAAAGAAATGCTGCATTGGACATCACTAGACTTTTTTTTACCTTCATTTATTCAATTAAATATGTTTATTTTTGCTGAAAATATGCTGTCAGTGCATCTCCCACATGGCTTTCACTAATCACATGTAGCCATGCTGCTAGTCACATGACCACAGAAACAAACCAGAAGCATAGCAGCACAAACTCCTCACACCCAGCAGACAGGGAATAAAAAACACACAAAACATGGCAGAGGCAACTGTCTATAAAGCTAAAACTGAAGAGGATGAAGACAAGCAGCAATGCCGTGTCTGTTGTGTCTGCCTAAACAAACATCAACGTCTAAACTGAGGAAACATGTTGCATTAAATTTAGTCTAAGTTTCTTTTCTTGCTGTAGGTAGGTGGATGCTACGTTTGTCAGGTTACAGAATCCCAGTCTTAAAAAGGAGTCTTTCATATGGCCCTACTCAGTGGTTTGTAAACATTTTATTAGTGTTGATAAAACTTTCACCAAATGTAGACACATTTAAATCCAGGTTAAAAATATTTCTTTTCTCATTTGCCTATGCATTCAATCTGCACGATAACGTTAAACTTATCTTGCTATTAATAGTTTTTATTTATTATTTTATCATGATTTTTGCTATTTGTTGCAGCTTTTTACTACTTTTTAATGTTTTCTTTGCACCATTATTTGTGTTTTGTAAAGCACTTTGAATAGTCCTGTGAATGAAATGTGCTATACAAATAAACTTGCCTTGATTATTAAATGCTGCATGTAGCATTGTTTGTATATGATAAACATACAAACTAGAGGCTAAATAGTACCAGTTTTTTAAAACAGTTCTGTTGAATGAGTATTAGTTTGTCTGTGTGTGGTTAAAGGTAAAGAATTAATTACCACAAATCAGACTTTAACTTTAACTTTAACTTAGTGAATTGTATTGAATGTATGATATTGTTTTTTTTTTTTTTTTTTTTTTTTTTTAACCTGTCTTGTCCAGCATTGTTGCAAACAGAATGATTGTCTGGCTGCTGTCTGGTGCTGGGCAATTTTACTCTATCAAGCAGGGATTTATACTACATGTATAAAGTCCCTCTTGATGAAAAACTTTATTAAATCAGACTCTTAATGCTGGACTCGACCGGAGGGGACAGAGAGAGAGAAAAGAAAGTAGAGAGAAGAGGGAGGGGAGAGAGAGGGACAGAATGGGTGTGGGGAGTGCGGGTGGGGACTTGAAACATCATACAGAAGACCATGTAATCCATACTACTTACAACATATATAGCTACGATCATCCTAGCCAGTAGGTCATTACACAACTAGTTGATAATAGTAACAATAATAATAATAAGAGTAAGAGTAATAATAATAATAAGAACAGAAATAATTAAAAAAAGAAACAAAATATGATAATAGATATAAGTGAAACTGCTGTATTCAAGAACACGCGCAGAGAAACCTGTGTGGATGTGTTGGAGAACTCGGCCACACGGCGACGCAAAGACTGTGTGGAGACGTTCAGGAAGGAGTGACCATGCAGAGTGATCATGCAGATGCCACCTCACTTGAACAGAGGCCAGAGTCAGGCCAGCGGTCCCGAGACCCAGGCCACCAGCCCCCCCGCAGGCAACAGATCCCGACCGGTCCACAGAGACGACCACTCGCCCGCCCAGGAAGGCAGCAGCAGGAGACCCCAGCAGGAGCCGCCCCGCGGACCCAGGGCACCGGCCCCGGCGGGCCGAGGCCAGCAGTCCCCGACCCCCCCGGGCACCGGCCGCCCGGGACAGACGGGGCAGAGGGCCCGGGCCCAGGAGCGCAGGGACACCCCCCCCCCCCACAGGCCGAGGGCCAGCACGCCACCCGGGGGGACCCGGCCCGCCCAGACGGCCACCACCAGAGGCCAGCCCCTCACCCCAGCGCCCAGCCGCACACCCCGAGAACCAGTCCTGCCCCCCCCCAGACCAACACACACACACACACAAACACACACACTCTCCTTCCACTCCTCCATTTATCCTCCCACGCATACACCATTCGACCCTCACATACTCTGTCCTCCCACACACACACACCATCCTTCCACCATCCATTCTTCCACACACACACCATCCTTCCTCCCACACACTCACCATCCTTCCACCATACACTCTCCCACACCTATCCCATCCTCCCACACACACATCATCCCTCCACCACTCATCCTCCCACACATACACCATCCTCCCTCTCACACACCATTCATCCACCTTCACACCTCCCATACACACACACACACCTTCCTTCCACTACCCATCCTCCCACACATACATCATTCTCCTACACCAAACATCCACCTTCACGTACCCCATCCTCCCACACACACACACCACCCCTCCATCACCCACTCTCCCAAACATACACCACTCCCCCACACACACACCATCCTCCCTCCCATACACCATCCATCCTCCCGCACACACACCATCCTTCCACCATCCATCCTCCCACACACTCCCCCATCCCTGCACCATACATTCTCTCACACATACCCCATCCTCCCACACATACATCATCCCTCCACCATTCATCCTCCCACACCCACACCACCCCCCCTCCCACACACCACGCATGCACCTCCACACACCCCACCCTCCCACACACCATCCCTCCACCACCCATCCCCCCACACCCACACCACTCTCCCACCCACACACCACCCCCCCCCCCCCCCCCCAACACACACACACACAAACACCATCCCCCCACCACCATCCTCCCGCCACCCCACGCCACGGGGGGACAGCCCCAGCCAGGAGGCGAGGAGACACGAGCCAGGCCCCCAACCACCTACCCCGCCCCCGCCCCCCACTCCCCACCCCCAAAACAGCACCTTCCCCCCAGGGCCAGCAGCCAAAACCCCCCAGGACAGCCCGCCCACGCCCCGGGCCAACGCGACAGGCCACCCGGCCCGCCCCGCCCCCGGGCCATCCATGGAGACAGGGGCGCTTGAAGACCCCATCCCCCCTCCCTCCCCCACTAGTGATGGAATATATTATGTGCTGTTTGCAATTAAAAAAAGAGGGTTAAAATTGGGGGGCAGTAACTGCATTGAGGAGGGGGTGGGGCCACCTGAGCAGTCCCACCCACCTGACCTCGCATGTTCCACCCCCCAAAACGTGTTTGTATGTTGCAAATGTTATTTGTGCTCAGTGACTAAGTGGAATTAAAAGCTGGGAGGCATGCTGCCGCTCGGCGAAGCAACAGGGCCACTATGATGACCCCCCTGCCCCGCCCAGCGCAACAAGCACACCTCCCACAGCCCTACCTGTGTATGTAGTGAAGAGTGGGGGAGGGGAGGGGTCAGGAGATGTAGGTCCAGAGGGGAGTAAGCCTCTCCCCTGGAAGACGACCTGCCAGTGGCTTAGGGCGCCCCCGTCCCCCGCCGGCCCCGAAGGGCGTCACAGGCCCGGAGCAGGCACCCCAACCCAGGCACGCCACGAACCCCCCCAGGGGCCAGCCACCAGCCCAAGGGGCCACTTTCCTCTTTCTGAGTGGGAGGGGGGCGAGGCAAAGGAAGGGAACCCCAGGCCCACGCCCCCAACACCCGGCCAGGGCGCCCCCCAGAGGACACGTCCTAACCCCCTGCAAACGCACACACACTCTTTTTTTTTTTTTTTTTTACCCCAGCCACTCACACACCCTCTCACACACCTCTATACACCAACACCTCAATACGTGCACATACCTCCACACACACACTTCACGCACATACCTATAAACACACACACCGGTGCCCACATACACACACACTCTCATACCCCTCCATACACATACACCACTACACACGCACTCACATACATACCTGCATATACACACAAGCACCTCCATACATACTCACGCCTCCACCCACTCCTTCACTCCTCCACACACACCTCGACCTCCACGTGCACACACTCATATATACACACCTTCACACACACCCACACACACATCCCACATAGACCTCCACACACACACCCGCACACCACTCACACACACATACACGCACACACCTAGACCTTCATACACACCCACACACACATACAGCACACACATCCCTCTACACCCACCCACACACCCGCATACCTACAGACACACACACACACACACACCCACCTATATACAAACACACCCCCACCCAGGTTCCGGGGCTGCGACCAAGCACCAGGGCACGGACCAACCCCCAGCACGGCACATCCGGACGGGCCAAGCCCCCCCAGCAGCGGCAGACCCCCCAGCCCCAGGAGAGGGGGGAGACCCGACACCCCAGAGCCCGGGGCCCCCACCCGGCCCACCCCGGGCCCAACCGGCCACCCGGCCAGGGGCCGACGGACACCGACCCAGGCACCCCGGCAGCCACCCCCCACCGCCACGAGGCAGTCCCACCCCGGGGCCCACCCAATGCCGCCCGCCCAGACCGGAACCCCCAGCCGACCCAGCAGCGGAGCAGCCGAGATCCCCACCCAGGAGACAACCGGAGACCCGAAGCCACCAGGGACCCCCCACCCATATCCACCCCCATCCCAGCGAAGCCGCAATCCTCCACCTACATTAGGTGATGTAGCCAGTCACAGGGGACCAGAGGGAATGAAAGTCATCTGATTGGTTCCTGGAGGAGGCAGACATTGTCTCAATGCTGATGTGATCTAACAGGAGATTTCTAAACTGCTGGATAGACAAATTATTCTTATCTTTCCAGTTCACAAGGATAGTTTTCTTTGCGATGCATAAGACTGCGAGGACCAAGTTTATGGAGTGTATTCCTATGTTAGTGTCACCCAGGTCGCCCAGTAGGCAAAGTGTGGGGTTTGCAGAAAAACTGGTTTTAAACCATTTTGAGAGATCTTCACACACCTTAATCCAGAACCTTTGGACAGGTGTGCAGGACCACAGCGCATGGATGTAGCTATCAGAAGTGTTCTCAGAGCAGTGTGGGCAGATATCTGATGGTGAAAGGCCCATCCTGAACATCCTGTGTCCTGTATAATGAGTTCTATGGAGAATTTTGAATTGTATTAGTTGTATATTTGAATTCTGAGTCATTTTAAACGTGTTTAAACATATTTGTGACCATCTTTTCTGATCAAAGTTATTAGATAAATCATCTTCCCATTTTGAAGTTGGGAGAGATATCCTGTCTTCTAGCTTTGCAAGTAATCTATATATTTTTGATAATAATTTTGGAGTATTAAGATTCAAGAATTCTGCTATTCTGACAGGAAGCTGCAAATCTAACTGTACAGGGGTATACTTCTTACATATAATTGATTTTAGTTGGTGGTACTCTAAGAATTTATTGCTGTTGATTCCATACTGTGAGACAATTGTGTTGAAAGATACAAAGTTTCCATTTTCTATTATCTGTCCTAACTGTTGTATTCCTTTAGTCTTCCATTGAGTGAAGTTTATCATCTTTTTGTTCTGCAGGATGTCAGGGTTGTTCCAGATGGGTGTAAGTCTACATGGAAAGAGGGAAGATCTGGTTATCTTACAGAATTCCCACCAAGCCATTAAGGAAAAACGGATGTTAAGGCTTTTAAAGCACTTATATGGTTTAATGGTTGAGCTGATGAACGGCAGGTCAGAGATGACTAAGTCCTCACACAAAGCCTGCTCCACATCTAGCCACGGCTCATCCAGATAACTGGGTTTGAGCCACATTGAGATGTACTGCAGCCTGTTAGCTATAAAGTAGTGATTAAAGTTTGGTAGATCCAGTCCTCCTCTATCTTTAGTCTGCTGTAAGGTTTTAAGACTGATACGTGACGGCTTGTTTTTCCAAAGAAACTTGGATATGAAAGAGTCCAGAGATTTAAACCAACTGGTGGAGGGTTTAGTGGGTATCATTGAAAATAAATAATTAACTTTAGGTAGAATCATCATCTTAATGGTGGCAACTCTCCCCATTAGTGAGATGGGTAAGCGCCTCCACCGTAAGAGATCATCTTCTATTGTTTTTAGTAGCTGAACATAGTTTAATTTTGTTAAATCTGATAATCTGGGGGAAATATTTATACCTAAATATCTAATGTTTCCTGTCTGTATTTTGATATTAGGGATGTTTTGTAGGTCACAGTTGATGGACATGGCTGTAGTCTTAGCCCAGTTAATGGAATAATCAGATATTGATGAGAACTTATTAATAACTGTGATTGTCTCAGAGAGTGATGTTTGTGAGTTCTGAAGGAAGAGTAATACATCATCTGCATAAAGACTTATTTTATGTTCTGTGTTTTTGCCCTGGATTCCTTTAATTTCTATATTTTGTCTAATAGCAGCTGCAAACGGCTCTATGAAAATGGCAAAAAGTGAGGGGGAGAGTGGACAGCCCTGTCTGGTGCCTCTCTGTAAGCGGAAGCTTGGAGAAGTTTGATCGTTGGTTTTCACACATGCATTTGGGTTATTATATAATATTTTAATCCACTCTATGAAAGCAGGTCCAAACCCAAATTTGTCTAGTGTTGCAAATAGAAACTTCCAGTTTACCCTGTCGAAGGCTTTTTCTGCATCTAGAGAAATGATTGTGGATTCTAGATTATGTAAAGTAGAGTAATCTATGAGGTTAATTAGTCTACGCGTGTTAGTAGATGAATGTCGACCTTTTATAAAACCTGTCTGGTCCGGATGTATTATAAGAGGGGTTATTTTTTCTATCCTTCTGGCAAGAGCTTTACTAATTATTTTCAGGTCTAGATTTATTAAAGATATGGGACGGTAACTGGATGGAAGTGTGGGGTCTTTGCCTGGTTTTAGCAATAGTGTTATATTAGCTAAGTTCATATTTTGCGGTGTTTTTTGTTTTTCCTGTATTTCTAACAACATATTATAAAATGTAGGAGCTAGCGTTGTCCAGAATTCCTTGTAAAATTCTGCTGAGTAACCATCTGGACCCGGGGCTTTATTGTTGGGCATATGTTGGAGAGCTTCGTGGAGTTCATCTACAGTAATAGGTGCATCTAAAGTTATTTTATTTTCATTTTTTAGTTTTGGTAGATTAATGTTGTTTAAAAATGTATGATATTGTGAGTATCTTAAGCCCAATTTCCGCCAACTGGTCCAGTTTTGTATCGTACGGATTGGTGCATATTTATCTTGTGTTTCCACAGGCAAAAACTGGGAAAGGTACCAGACTATCTTCATCACTTCCGTTGTGACTTGACACCAAGAACAAAGTGGCAAGTGTGCCATGTTTACATAAACTGTGGATTTTTTTTTTTGTTTGTTTTTTTAAGTCACATGCCAAGAAAAAAAATACAAACTGCTGGATGTCTATCATTCTCCTCCTTTGTTTCTATGTCATGCTCTATTTTGTTATAATTCAAGGAAGGCATTGCCCCACTTCCACATCACGCTATTATGTAGCTGATGCATCTATCACTATCCAGGCGATACGCCGCCTACCAGGCGATATATCCTACCGGGATTTAAAGAACCAATCCATCCCGTACCAACCTGGACCCCGGACTTGTTGGTGGAAATGGGGCTTTATCTGCTTAACGCTGGAAGCTTCATGGACTGATATTTTTTGTGTCAATAGAAATTTCACCACAACAAAATGAGGAAGTATACAAAACCAGTAGACTCAGGAAAGGAAAACCCTCCTCTTCTACTGAACCGACTTTGAAGAAAGAAGCTCATAGATTCCCTCCCTGGCTCCGGCCGGGTAACACGGGCAACTCTGAAAAGGTTTATGTTTTGCAAAGAGTCTATTTGCTTTTAGTTTGTTCATGTATACTTTTTTAGATCTTATATGGAAATAGCAGAATTAGCTAATTATTCTACTTTTTGTCTGTCTGTTTACCTCCTTTATAACAATAAATTAATAAATAAATCATTTTGAGGTCACAATCAATGATTGGTACTTGAGTCTTTTCACTGAATGTTTCTTTCTCTTACTTGAATAATTGTATGGATGACTAGTTTTTACTTCTGTTTAACTGTTATTCTGAAGTAATGTTACACTTGAGTTAAATTTTGGCTACTCTACCCACCTCTGCCTAGTACTAGCACCTAATAGATTGTCCAATAAGCGTAAATATCATATTATAGCGGCAAGCGTCCTGCCTCAGTGTTTTTCTTTTATATATTTTAGGAATTAAGATTCCCTTTACAATATTTGACTTTTAATTATCTTAAGGCCACAGGCTGGAAGATGGAAAAGACCGGAGGTGAGGAGTTGCAAATCAGACAAATGAGATGAGCCTCTGGTTTTAATATTGTTCAGTCTGTCGAGGTTTGGCAACACCAATATTTCTAAGCAAAGGAAAACAAATGCATAATGCACAAATAATCTAGACATTTACTCATTAGCCCAAGTAACTGCCTGTGAAATCATACAACCTGCATTCATCCCCAAATCAACTTCATCATGTAACAGTAAAAGAAATATGATTCATACCACACTTCAAACTGTAACTGTTGTGCTATCAGTCCTCAGTAGAGTCATGCTTATAAGGAAAATGTGTAGACAAAGCCTAATTGATTCATGAACAGCAGGGAAACAGATGAACTTTGTTGAATGTGTTCTCGTCTCACAAAAAGAACATCTAATCTTAAACATATGGCTGGAGCCGGGAATTCGTGCATGACAGCATGCAGCGTATGGAAAAATACTGCCGTTGTCTTTCTTTTTTTTCTCTCCCAAAAAATGTATGTCTGCTCTTTTGCATCCTACATGTTTCATACATGTGTACGCTTCAAAAGCCCTCAGCCATGCGCACTAAAGTTTCAACTTTACTTACTTTTAGTCACTTATGAACAAAAAGCTAAAAAGAATTACTGTAAAACATTTAAACTGTGGAAGAAAAAGCAGAAGCAGGAAATACAGGAAGCAACAAAATGACAAGCTGGTTGGCTGATTCCCAAATAAGTTATGAGAAAGAAGGATTGTTGTGTTTAATCAATGGGCATGACCATAGTAACTGCCCAGCATCTGTATGTGGAAACTTTAACTGGGTTCTTACCGTCCAGTCTGACTCAGTAGCAGCATCATTCTCAGAGAAATTCTGCTAACGTGTCAGTTGAAGGAGTTGAAAAGCAAACCTGCTGTTGCATATATATTTGTACTAAGAGGGCTTGTTCATTTGTTTTATCTAACCCACTTTTTGTGTCCTCGACAAAAATTTATTTGTACTGGCCCCAGCCACATCAGACTTGGCTGGGGCTCTTATATATTTTAACAAGATCTGTTGAAGGAAGTGGGAAGTGTTTGACTAAACTCCAGTCAAGTCTTCTCCAACATTTACACATGGGTCTGACTTTGGGGCAAAATGTTTACCTCAGCTGGTTCTGTTCCACAGGGAGTCAGTGTCTTTAGATCTGCTCTGTGGAGCAGCGAAGGATTACGCAGAAAAGCAGAAGAAGAGGCGCAGCGTAGGTGTAGAGTGAAACACAGGCAGGGCAGTGACAGGAAGTAAATAAACTGATGAAGGGAAGCATTAGAAAACGACAGATGGGAACAAAAGGCAATCAGTTGCACAAGATCATCTTACAGGAGGCACACGGTCTGATACCTCAGCTTGCTGACCTGTCATCCAGCCGTGGGGGTGGAGGCGACAAGGGCTCCGCAGGCCCCATCTGCAGCCCTTGTCCCGATGTGGCCATGTGTAGCACCTGGCCCCACGCCAGCACCCGACGCCCTTTGTGGTGGTCAGAGTGGCCGGTTGGAGTCTGCCTTTGATCCTGGGCCAACTATTCATCTCTAAAGGAAGAGGAAAAGCAGAAAAAAAGAGAAAAAGATAAACAGAAAAACAGGGAGGGGGTGGAGAAAAAAAAAGTCAACCTCTGCTGCCAATTACTGGAAAAACATCAAGGTCTTTTCTGTCTGTGCAAAGCGAGAGAGAAGAAGAAAGAGAGGGGAGGTAGAAGAAGAGCTAGCCGTCTGATGGCTTGGCTCAGTGTTAGTTGGAGGATTGTAGCAAGTCAAGGCAACACAGAAGCTGACCTGCAGGAGGTGATTACAGGTGGAGGGAGAGATTCGTCTGAATGCTAAAGCCCACTTTCTTTCTTTTTTTTTTTTTTGTCGTGTTCTCTTTTTGTCCTGTATGCTCTCTCTCTCTTTTTAATCTCTGCCTCTCCTACTATCTCTCTCAGGCTCCCCCTTCCCCTTGTGGTTGTCATCCTTATCTGTCCCTTTCTTTCCATTACGACCATGTGCTGTTAAACCAGTTCATAAGGAGAAATAAAGGTCATGTCTCTGTCTGAGTCGATCTGTTTGTCTGCCATTTATTCTTCAGACCAGAACATAAACTGTATACACACATGGTATACAACACAAGTGAGAATATCCATGTTTAATTTTGCTTACAGCTTATTGGATTTACAATATGTCTTGAGCCATTCACACATTTCTTTAAATATTTGTAAGAAAACAGAACATATAGTGCAAAAATAAATTCCAATTCAATATAAAAGGAAAAACAGTTTGTACAATTTGAACAAATTTAACCATTTAGGAGTTTTTTAAAGTTTTTAAGGGATACTGTAAATGAAAAAAAAATATTAATTATGAATCAGCGATTATGATGGCAGCTGTATTACAGCCCATAACTTTCACTATGAACTATGACTTATATACAGTATACATACATACATACATACATATATGTATATATATATATATATATATATATATATATATATATAGAGAGAGAGAGAGAGAGAGAGAGAGAGAGATGCACCTATAACATACATAATGGAGCATAAACAGGCTTTATGATGCTGAATTGGCTGAAGAAAAACAGCAGAAACTGACAGTGGAGACAGGTCATTGACTAAATGTATCTCAGTCTCATCTGAGCAGTTAATAATCAAGTTTCAACATTCTACAGAAAAGTTTAACCTGATTTTTTTGCGAATGAGTGACTATTTTTGTTGTTGCTAACACCATCTATAGAAGCTGGTTTTATGAAGAGTCCTTCACACTGGCCAAACTGTCAGAAAAACTCTGCAGATGATTCAGACATGTGCCAACTGCTCAGCATTTGGCTGTTTGTCAGGGCTTCATCCTGTTAGTTGCATCATTTTATCAGGATTTCCACTATAGCAGTGCTATAACCCAGTGATTCTTTTTTGTTCTTTACTGAGCTTCCTGTATGTTTGTTTTTTCCTTTTTTTTCTACTTTTGTGAAGACTCTAAATCAGCTCTTTTTCTGGATTATTTGCCAGTTATTTTGCGTGTGGAGCCACCATGTAAAACTACAAATAGTCAGGTCATTTTACAACCACTTCTATTGGAGATCTGAGGTGTTCTCACATTTGCCTGACAGATCAAAGGTTTCCTTTTGTGTCAGAAAGCCCAGATAGATTTCTTTTTTTGTTTATTTGTTTATTAGGTTTAAACTTTCTCCCTCATGGCCTCTATTTACAAGATTCAAGTGTTTGCTTTTCAAAGAAGAAACACTTGACATCTCAACGGAAAAATAATAAAATTACAGTGAGGTAACAACTAAGTGATATTGCATTTCATTTCTGCACCATACTGCACACACACACACACACACACACACACACCTATTTTCTGGGATGTACAGACTCATTTACTATGTCAGTAAGAAAGGAAACAAAGAGTGACTGTGTAAACTAAAGAGGCATGTCAGCCAAATCATGATAACAAACACGGGGGAGGATTACAGTGCTGTCAGTTAGTGAGCAGCACTTTAAACCTCGTAAAAAGCAGAAATAATCCCATAAATTATGCAGGTTACACATCCACAGAAACTCTTCCTTGACCCAAGAAGCTCGAGGCTCTTTTATTTTATCTCCCTCTGCAGGCGAGTTTGACTCTATTTACATGTGCTTTTGCAGAATTAAAAAAAGAAAAAATGCTTAAGCAGTCAGTTTATATTTGATTAATGTAATTTTACCTTTGGTTATATGGGATCAAACAAGAGGGTTAAATGACTTATTCAGTGAGCAATGTTTGTTTCAGGAGAGGAGAGGGTTGCCATAGTTACCACTTTGGAGGCTAAATTGGCTTTTGGAGCCCATCCCTTTAAATCCTGGAATGTGATGGATCATTTTTATTTTATTCTGTTTATATGTGTTCTCAACCCTTTTATTTAGACATTTATTTGTTGAGGGACAATAATAATAATAATAATAATAATAGCACTAACGACACTGAAGGCGCTTGAATTGAATCGATTATTCATCCACTCCTGCTTACTTTTAGTTTACTATTTTGTGACATTTTCTATTCATGAAGAATTGTCTCATTTAAATGTGACTAATGTTTTATGTATTTTTATATGTTTTATGTGTTTTGTGTAACCATAATTTAATTCCATTGACTGTTGAATTGAATTCTGCTAAATAATCTAACTGAACACATCCAGAAAGACAATGTCATCAGCAACATTCAGGTGTATCTGGGATTATGTTACACAGTTTAAACTCACTGATGGACATGATGTCTGTGTGATTGTTGTTTTGATTTCTGGATTCTGCTCACAGGACTGTATGTTTCGGGTCACAATAAGTTCAAACTGACAGTTAGCTCCTTTGAGCAACAACAGAAAAAGTAATAAAAGTGTTGTTCTTAACGCTGCCAATATTGTTAAAATAGACACCCCCAAAAAATGAAAGCGGGTGAGCTGCCTATATTCTGATTGCACAGTGTGGACCTTCTCTAGAGGTGTTTTGTGGTACAAACATATTTTTTCTTTCTTCTAACACAATGTTACATGTGGTGCAGAACAGCATACAGTCACTTTCATGGCCAGCTCTTAGAAAGCATTTTCAGGTTGAGAGACCTTTTATTAGACGGGAAAAGCAGGTCAGAGAGAGAAGGGGGTGACATACTACAACAAATGCCCAGCCTGGATTCAAACCTGCTTGAGGGGTTGTGGTTTCTGTAAGTGAGGCGGTCACTCAGCTGTTGAGCAAAACCCCTCTCTGAATACTGGGAAAGTGCCTCAGTTCAATTTAAGACAGATTGGACACATTTGTCCCACACATGTCTGCATGTTAATAAACATGCAAGTAAATTTGATGAGGTATGTATACACTGAGAGGCACAGAAATATGTTGAAAGTTGCAGTGATGGGGCAAATTTGCGTAAATAGTTGTGATCTAAACAATCTGCCTAGCAACAGGGCAACACTTTAACATCCTGACACTCCAAATAGTGGCATATCTCTGGAGTTGTTTCAGCTGGTAATGCACATCTTGATTTTTGTAGCCTGTTGTGCGCACAGTAGCATGTTTCAGAAACATGAAGAGGAGTGTGTGATTAGGTTTTTCTCTCTAGGCACCTGTATGGCCCACCAAGACCCAAGAAAGAACAATAATAGCAAATGTTACAAACATTAAATGCCTATTAAAGTCAAAACTATGTAGTTCCCCTGTGTATAAATTATGTACTTCCAGTAAGACTCAAACACCAGTATAAATGGTTTTGACACTGTGTTGAGATCACAATTTGCTCATGCAATGGCCAATGCATCAAGCATAATCTCGATTTAAGCAGGACACACCTACACACTTTGCAGATATTCAGTTTAAGCTGTTAATATGCAACACTCGCCTTCTTTCCTATGCCTTTGTCCTTGTGGACAAAGAAACAAAACAGACAATAGCACCAGCATTGATCAGCAAGGACGACTTTCTATCGCCCTCCCTCCCTCAGCTTCTCCCGCTGCCTGTAATTTTCCTTTCATGGCTGTTTTTCTGGACATCCCCTGAGACTTTTTGCACCGACAAGAGAAAATATAAACTGAACATTAAAAACGCCCTGCAGCCGTTTAAACTCTTGTCATTTGTCCTTTGTACAAATCATGGTGAGAGTTGCTATAGAGACTAGTCTTTTAAACTTCTTCTTTATGTGTCTACCAGCTCTGTTTTTTATATTAAGTTTGCTGGTGAGACAGAAACAGAGAGAAGAAAACAGACAGCGAGAGAAGAACCACTGTCAATTATGAGTCCGGGGGAATGATCAAAAGGGAGCCGTTTAAAAATCCAATTTGCCACGGGGGGTGAGAGATGAGAGATGAGTGAAGGACAGTCAATGCATTGCAGCTCTCTGCGGACACATTGACCAATGTAATGCTTTTTTTTTTTTTTTTTTTTTTTTTTTGTCTGGGAGGGATCAGATGAAAGGGAAGAGAGTTTGCTTGGATGTTTTATCCACAGTTTAATCATGGTGTATTTCCCAGTAATGAGACTGTGAGTCTCGCTGTATTTATAACATGTCTGTATCTGTCAAACCAATGTCTCTCCCCATTGTTTGATTGTATGCACTGTGTATGACTGCCTGTGCGAGTGTGTTCGTCTGATTCCCAGTACCTGCACCCAGCCATGGGCGTTTAATTCAGCGAGCAGGCAGGGGCATTATCACACTACCATCACTAATCCCCATGGAATGAAACACCGACACTTTGATGTCTGCCAAAGAACACTGCTGTAGTATTTGGAGGCGAGGCCATGCATCACGTACAAACCATAATTAACAATCTATAGCTGGATTCAAGCCAGGTGGAGTGGTGGTGGGGGGGCGGTGAGAGAAGGGAGAGAAAAGAGGAAGATTGTAGAAGCATAGAGCCAGAGGGAGAATGGTACAATTTCAAAATATATACCATAAATCTAAGTGTGTGTGTGTGTGTGTGTGTGTGTGTGTGTGTGTGTGTGTGTGTGTGTAATAGCACATGTGGAAGAGTAAAAGATGCTGAAGTCATTGGCCCAGTCTTCACAATGACACTCATGCTGTAGTCTCAGTAGTGACTGGCCTGGAGCTCAGCGAACACAAGGCAGCATAAAGAAGCCGGGCGACTGATGGTTGGAGCACAAATTCCTGAGCTCTCATTTATCGACCGTTCTTATGCACAGATTTGTGCGTGAGAACATTTTTCTGCAAAGTGTGAAATTTACCATCTTATACTTGTTGTTATACGTGAGAACCAGGGGCGTCGCCTGGCCTGGGCATTCCCGGCTCTAGCCCCGAACATTTCACATCAAGCCCCGAATGTTTTTTCATCCTAGAAGGAATAAGTTTACATTCTCTCAGCCGCCTTATGACATTAAAGAATATGGTAGTTTTGTAATTTCCTGGCTTATATAAACGCAACACAGGCACAATATTAACAATCACAGAGTAATTTTATGGAAGCGGGGAATCCTCCGTGTTGGCAAACAGCCTGGCGTTTTATCCCTAATCTGAACTCTGGTGTTATTTCGAGCGGTCATTATTAGCGGTCAAAAATGGTAATCAGACGGTTTTTTATTTAGAGAAGAGAGACAACTCTTCAGTTGTGGTCGCTGCCAATGGGCAGCAAGACTCTGGCCATCACATGAAGCAGGTAAACCACAAATAATTTAAACCCTGTAGGTCTTAAAATTAAATGAACATTAGGCAGATCATTCATGACAGTACTTGGTACTTCGAAGGTTAAGCTAGCTGTACTAAACCGTTAGCCCTGCCCTTTTCTGTTCTACACATTTGCATTAAATCCAGTGAAGTCTACGTATTTCGCTGGTTTACCCGCTGCTGTGTGTGCGCGCGCACGCATGCATGTGTTTGTGTTGTAGTAGATTGAAACGGCTTTCCCATTAGTGTCTTTGTTTAAACCCTATATAAGACAGAACGACACATCAGGTCTTTAGGTCTTCGTTCTGGTTTTGGGACCCCCAGATTTTGCTGCAGAAATCTGTTTTGATGTCTGAACTTTTGTAATAAACTTCTTTTTATTATTCAAGTCAGCGTCCAGAGACGTTTTTGTCTGAAAGCCAATTTTTCCACATCTCCTGATCAAAATACATCAGTTGGATGTTTGGTTTCTAGATGCTGCTTTAGTTTAAATATAGATAAATAAAGAACAGCTTTATTATAAATTTATTTACTGATGTTTTTCTTCACCTCCAGGTCACTGGCGGGTCAGTAGTTAAAGTTTTAAAGAGTGGTTTACATTTTATGTTGCTCACAATACATTACTATTTGGAATAAAAACCAATCTTTCATGGTCTCACCTTTGTGTGGGTGTTTACTTTATGTATTAATAAGGTTGGTGGTTCTTGTATGTGTGTGTTGCTCCAGGACAGGGGTGTTCAAGACTGGGAAGGAAAAATCAGAGTATACCACTAGTTTAAACAAGGCTATACTACTGAAAAAGTAGTAATGGTAAAGATGGAAAACAGCAAGTGAAAGAAGGAAATAAGGGAAATGATGGAAGGAAAACAAGTGAAGCCTGTAGGGAAAGAAGGAAGAGACAGATGAGATGATAGAGGTACAGTAAATACTACAGCATGATCTTTATTCTGAAAATTGCAACAGTTCACGTTCATCCTTTTGTTGCAGAAGATGTGCACTAAAGAGCAGGTTGTGGAGAAAAACAGCAGATGTCTGGAAAAGTAAAAGTTTAATACTGATTTTGGTGATCTTGTTTACATTGTCACGTTTAAGATTGAAAATAAATACATTTTGAAGCACATAAAGTATTTTGCTTTAAACAGGGTGACAAAATGCTCAAGAAAGCTTAAATAAAAAGCAGTTTTTGCTGTGTTGGTTCACTGAGATTTCTTTACGAGGGTGTGGGCTCAGCCCCCAATGTTCCCAGGTCCAGGAAATGCCCCTGGTGAGAACAGCGTCAACCATTCACACGCGCTGATTCTACTGGTAGAACTGGAAAACTGGATCATTTCTGTAGGTGTTGCATCAATCTCAGCATTTGTTAGTAATTTTTGTTTGTCATTATTTGTTAGGTCAAAATAATAAATATTCAATTAGTAATCTTTTAGAAAAATAAACAGAGCTTAAATGGTTTAAAAACTTATAAGACACGTGGCAGACAGGTAGCGTCCAAATCTCTTGAAAACAAAGCCCAAGAGATGTTGCCAGCATTATTGATCTGATGTTAACAAATAATATTATAAACATCATTAAATGTTTAGCTGATCTGATCACTGAGACTTTTACTGTGCTATATTGTAAAGTTATATTACCTACCATTCCAGTGAATATCCAAGTGGTTTTGGTCACCTACATGAGACAGGAGAAGGTTGGACATCATTGAGCTGCATTACACCATCCATGCTGGATCCGGACCAAACCACATTTATCTCTCTGGAACTATTTAACATCAGATCAAGGAGTGCTGCTATGATTCTGGGACTATGTGTGTAAGTTATGTTACCTCAGTCGACCTTCTTCTCTAAAAAACATTTAAAACCAATTGAGGTTAACCAAAGAGCTTCACAGGGTAAAAATACAACATCCAGGTGGAACTTCTGTTGGTTTCTGTCATCCAGCTGCAGATACATCTCATCTGTGTGCAGCTGCGCTTTTGTGTTCTTAATTTTTTTTAATGGTTTGATATGGTGTGATCTAACAATATCTCTCTCCTTTTTTTTAATTGACAGAGATCACCTCTTGATCGAGAATCTGTGCTCATTTCTCTGCAGCACTTTTTTTTAATCTTTGTTAGTTTCTGTTCACTGAACTTGAATAAGTAAACTGAACAGAGATGTTAGATTGGCTTCAGACTCAACAGAAATTAATTCTTTCCCTCTCCCCATCATTCCGAGTAGAAACACAGGCCATTTCCACGTGACTTACACAGGGACGCATTGTCTCGAAATCTGTGACGGTACAATCACATGACCACTCAGGTGCATGCCAAAACATTTCTATGTTTAAAAACATTTATTATTTTTCTATTTATGATACTGTGATAAAAGTGTGATTAAATGAATCAACGTGTAGAATTTGTTCGTTTAATTGTCTTGTATGAGCTTAAGAAGAGCTTGATAAAACTTGTTTATGTGTAAAAATCATACATTATTAAGCTTAAGGGAAGGGGTTTAGAGTATTTAAGGAAGGTGGTGAAGGGGAGAGTGAGAAGTGGGAGTGTGTCATTAAGTTGCATTGCTGTCAGCTGGAAGGAGGCTCTGAGAATTGAGGTTGGACTATTTGAATATTTGGCTGGTCTAAGGAAAGAGAAATGGTGTATGTTTTTTAGTATGTGTGTGTGAGAGTTCTTTTCAATCTTTTAAACACGTAAATAATTTTTGCATTGGAGTTTCGGACATTTTTGCACTGTTGAGCACAGTTTGGGAGCAATAAGCACAATAACCCACCAACAACTCAAGAGCGACTGAACCTGCTTCATTAGTTGACAAGAAAACCACCACAAGAGCATTTCTGAATGCAAATGATCATGAACATGTAGAATTTATCAACAGCCGATTACTTACTAACGTGCGTATGACTGTACTCCACATGTTTGGTAAATCTGGATTTTTTTGTACTTATGACCATTCTAACTTTCATCCCCTGGATGGAATTCAGAACAGTATCCGCTGGGCTGCTCACCGACGCCCTGGGCTGCTCGGTGCCCCTGCCCCATTGGTCTGGGGGCCCCTCTGCTCTGGGCTTGGTGGGGCCGCTGCTCTCTCTACTTTGGCTGTCCTGGACTCTGTGCCCTGTGGACCTGCAGGGCCTTTGCCCCCCCCCCCCATCTGGATGCTTCGGGGTGCAGCATGGTCACTACTCCCTTGCAAGAACACATTTCATCCTTGTTGCATGGTCACACATGCATGCTCACAAACGTGCACCTCTATCCCTTCGATTCCAACTAGATGCTGCGGATGTCTGTGTGTTGCTATGTTTCTCTGCAGGTACGTTTGATGACTGTTGTACTTTTTCATATCATTATCCTATTTTCTTTACGTATGGTGTAGTACTGTGGTAGTTTATATTGTTTTTGTGAATACTGACATGATTTAGGCAGCCTAGATAACTTTTATTTCCACATTTCAATTCTGTCCTTTTCTCTTTTTCTCTCTCCCTCTTTCTCCCTGTCAGGTTCAGCACTGACATATCAAGACGAAAGAAAATAAGATTACAATAAAAAAAATAATAAAAATATTCCAAACATCAAGGGCAGCCATTTATATAACATGTCTCCCTTGGCAGAGCAAAATATCTGGCAAAATATGGCACACAGTCCATCATTGTGTATGTTGCAATGCTGGACAGGACAGAGTAAAAAACAAACAAACAAACAAAAAAAAAGAACAGTTTCTTCAAATGAAAAGTTTGACCAGAAACCAGAAAAGTTTCTCAAACACACACATGGTCACACATGCACACACAAAGCAAGATTCCTCATGCCACCTACCCACTACAGACTATATCAGTGCATAGCAGAGCTCATTACGACACATATATACATAGATACACAGACATACACACGCATGTGTGTGTGTGTCTGTGTGCACTCACTGGAGCCATAATACACCTCATGTAAGAGGATAAAACACCAAAAAACCCAAAGACTTTCATCAAAGCAAGTGAGAGAGGATGTCAAAGATTTTTTCTAAAGATGAAAGTGAGGGATATTCTCTCATTTCGGCTCATCTCTCCCGCACTAGCTCTTTAAAAAAATCCTTGAAGAATCCTCCATGTTTCTGTGACGAAGAGAGGGAGGGAGGGAGAGGGAGAAGGGGTAAAAGTTATTTACGTCCCACGCTGTGTTATGTGGCCTGTCACTTCTCATTTTCTCCCAAAGCCGTCCAATGGTAGACTTCAGTCAACTCTCTCCAAGCTCGTATTTGCTGAAGTAATTACAAAGTGACAGCTTCAAATCCTCCGCCACACACGCACAAATATGAACAAATATGGGACTATGGCTCTGCAACCTCTCATGCTCTGTTATTATCATTTATCTCCATTTGAAAAGACCCAAGATCTCATTCTGTCCACAGCTGGCAACATCAGCGCGGGTGACCTTTAAACATTCCTCACTCAGCAGAATCTCAAGCAGAACTTGGTGGTTAATATTCCTAATGCAGTCAAAAAAGGATATTGATTAAGATGTATTTTTGTGAGTTATCTGTGTTCCCCATTAAACATATGTGGGTTGCAGATGCACACATGCATACACACAAACACCTCCACCTCCCATATCCACTTAGAGGTGATTGTAAGAACATCTTTGATCTTTTTTTTTCCCTTTCTTCTTCAAGGAGATGTATTGCCTGTACGCATAATCCATGACAGACATAATGTGATTTGGTAGTATCTCTAAATGGCAGGGAAAACCAGCTGACAGAAATTAATAAGTTAACATGGCAGTAAAGGAATCAGGAGAGGAGGGGTTGGGGAGGCGGTGGTGAGGTAACCTGGCAGCAAAACACACAGATCGTCATTTTATATTTTCAGGCATATCGTCATGGTAGAAGTCAGGCACACATGCAGCTCAACCTGCCCTATCTGTAGCTGCACACAATGCCGGGCTGTCGTCTCCAGTTTGGATCACTGCTCCCAAAAGAGTTGATAACAACGGTCCCCGGCTTGATGTCGCAAACAAGCTGGAGACCTGTGGAGACCCTGGTGCCATGTTTCTGTTAGTTCAGCCCAGTTCTCTAGAAGGAGGTTTCTATGTCTTGCTTTGAGCTCAGCATGAGGTTTTGTGATTAAACAGGGAAGAGACACTGATTGCTGCTTACAACTTTTAGACAGGAAGTGCATATGTGCATATAAACCACACTTACTTCAAAAACATAAAACCCTTGAGGATATTTGTTCCAAAGCATCAACCTAAAACTTTTGCAACATTTGCAGCATTCACACTTATCAAGAGTTTAGGCAGCACAAACAGAGTTAAGACTTTTGATCCTAATTTAGCTGGAAAACTCTTGAACTGCAGCTTGATTGTTTTTGCATAATATTGGTTATAATCAAACAAGCTTCAATGACCACATACTTCTGAAGGAATTAAATATTGTGGTGAGCGGTGCTGATCTCTTGATCAGGGGAAGAACTCCATGCTTCCTCTTAAGTGTCTGCAAACTTTACCATATACACAGTCTGTATAGACAGAGATATCGCCAATTTAGAAACCCTTTGGGTTCATGTTGGATGAGTTTTACTAATCCAACATGAAGGTAAATAAAATACAACATGAGCAATAAAGACGATGAAAGCAGATTCATAATATTTTAAAATTATATTCTCTGGAAACTACAGTGTGCAACAGCTTTTAAAATGATTGGATAATGGAGCTGCACAGATTGTCTTTTAAAGCGTCATCAAATTAAGGAACTTTGAGAACAGATGGAACCAAACTGTGCCAAAATGGCCATTTTGGAGACCTCTCTGAACTGTCTGCACTAAATCCTCTCTGTGTTCTGCTTCACTTTATCAGAGCTGGCCTTTGTATAGATAATGTTCATATGATTTGATAGAAGTTTAGAGCAACAACTGCATCATTTCAAAGGAATTTTCATATTCTTCCTGAAAGTATCATTTTTGTTTTTAGGCTTTTCTTAGGCTGAAACTTTTGTGTGTGTGTGTGTGTGTGTGTGTGTGTGTGTGTGTGTGTGTGTGTGTGTGTGTGTGTGTGCTATGTGCTTTGTCATTTATTCTTAAGCAGTAACACAAACATTTACAGATATGAGTGCTGTTGCAGAGAAAGGTGTCAAGAAGGTGCCTAAAAATAGGTCCAGGGCTCAAGGGTTAAATACTACATATGCTACTTGTTGATCTTTTTCATTAGTAAAAATGTGTTTAATTTTTAATTAGGTATTTAAGATATTTCTTACATAGTGTTGTTGGAACTGACGTATTATCTATTTATCCTGCTGATAAAGATATTTAAATAATCTTATTTGCATGTTACCACCTTCCAAAAAGCAGTGCTCCATGCTTTTGCACCAGAATCATAGATGTGAAACATCCCCGAGACATTTGGTCTCACGCAAATAGTTGTTGTGGTTCAAATGAGTCCACGATTCAGTTCACATTTGACATGAAAACAAACTTCCTTTTTTTATATAGATTTTCAGACTACTATTAAGATGATTCAACAGGCTGTTATCTGAGAAAATCAGACCAAACCTGGTTAATGTCTATCCCACCAGCCAGGTCTCGCAACTCAGTGTGAAACAGAAAACTTTATATATGAGTCACATTTCTATGTATCCTTCCAAAGTGGGACTAGGCAGTAGGCAAACCTGAAAATTTATATTTGATGTGGTGTTTCATAATGTCTGTGTGGCAATCTCTTCATAACCTTTAGAAGGACTTTTTACTGCCTAAAGTTAACCAAATATTTTTAGAATGGTGATGAAAAACTGTGACTCAACGCATAAGGAATCAGCCTCTGAAGCCTAAAATAGTATTTTAAACTAAAGTTATCACAAAACTCAGCTCTTAAATTTGACAATCAATTGTGTAGCTCCCCCACTCGACCCCTCCAACCTCTAAATGTAAAAATTTCAAATGTTTGACATTTACAGCCATCTGTTGACGGTAGGTGTTACATAATATTTACAACTAGATTTGTGTTAAAGTTAAATTACATAAAGGCCAAATTATATCTGCAAGTGACTCAGGTCCCCTCCTGTTAGGCCAATCATTTTCCAATGGTAGCCTGGGAAATACAAACTAAACTCTAGAACAGATCTTTTGAGTTTTTCTTTTTCCCTGTAGAACTTTTAGGGAATGAGATGAGATGTGTTCAGTGTGCTGCAGTCTGAGAATTCACCACTAGATGTCAGCAAACCTTTAAAACACTGCACCTTTAAATTTGAGGCAAATAAATTAGTTTTTCTTGTCCATGGGAAAAATAAAAAAATCCAAAAATGTTGAATATAATAATTGAATAGATTCAGTTTTAGCAGCTCTGTTAACATGGAGCACTTTCGTTCTGATCGGATTAGAATGAAAAACGCTGTCAGCCTCAATTGGTAAGAATTTTCAATCCAATCAAGAGGGGTGGTTTTAACCTTTTCATGATCGGGTCAGCAGGAAAAAATAAACATGTACATGTGATTCTGGTGGTTTCTGTGGTGCATGTTATTTCTTCAGGCTTGAACCATGTGGGGGTTACGTGACGTATGAGTTTCAGGGAAGACTTGAAAAAGGGCGGCAGCATTACAGAACTGGACTGTATGAGATACAGCTATGTTAGAAACTGAAAGAGTAAATGATTATTGAGTATTGTGATGGTCAAAAGATGCTAAATTAAAAAAAGAAAACCATTTCAAACTATTAAATCTGTCTGTCATGTAAACACAACTTATTGGATCACTTTATCTAGCGCCCGTGTAAACATGGAATCTCTGATCAGATTGGTTTCAGTTGGATAGATGGAATAGTTGTCCATGTAAATTTAGTGGTTCCTTCATATTTTGCTGTGATACTGGGTTGATCCTACTTACATTCTTACATAACCACTAACTGTGTGGGAGCATTCCAAACAGTAAGAGGCCAAAGGATTAAGATGCCTTTTCTCCAAATACTGTTAAATATGAGTGTCTAACAAATGCGATATAACAATCCCCAAAGGATCTGTGTTGTCCCTAAAATAAAAGACACAACACATTAGACAAAAAAGAATTTCTCTGATGGAATTTGCTGCGAGCCATGCATTCCTTCAGTAAAGTAAATACAGAGTTTTTACATACTCCATCTGTCCTTTAGGTGCAAATGCTGGAAATGTTTCTCTCGGGAAACCGTTGCCAGGAGATGTATAACTCCAGACCATCATCATGCTTGCTACGATGCTGGACAGGACAAGTTAAAAAAGAAAAGATGTATAACTCCTATGTTGCACTATTAAGAGTTTCAGGAAAATCTTAGAGCTGAAGCTATAAAATAAGTTGAGGGTTTAACAAAATTGGTAGCATAACAAAAATTAAAAAAAAGAAATTAATATTTGAGTTTTCCAGACTTGCACACCCTCTAATCTGACTGATCAGAGCTGTTTGCTTTAATAGCATGTTAGTAACTGTGCTAAAAACTACAAACAACCCATTTGTCATCAAAAATGACAAATATCAAAATCAGTTATGTGAAATAAAGGAGGCCTGTCAAAGTTAACAAGGTTATAATGTGCCAAAACAAATTATATAAATTTAAAAAGAGGAGCAGCATTGGCTCTGATAATGCCACAGGCACAGGTATGTTTGTTTTAGATATTCAGATTATGTGTGTGCTTACAAACATGACTGGGTGGCAAAATGTTAAAATCACAACCCAGTCATTATCTCACAATCACATACAGTTATATATATATAGAGTCAATCACACTTCTTTAAAATCAAACTGTCTACTTAGGAAGCAACACTGATTGACAATCAATTTCCAGTGTGGTTGTGTAAATTGAATTGACAACAGGTGGAAATTATAGGCAATTAGCAAGTCACCCCCAATAAAGGAGTGGTTCTGCAGGTGGTGACCACAGACCACTTCTCAGTTCCTGCTTTCTGGCTGTTGTTTTGGTCACTTTTGAATGCTGGCGGTGCTTTCACTCTAGTGGTAGCATGAGACGGAGTCTACAACCCACACACATGGCTCAGGTAGTGCAGCTCATCCAGGATGGCACATCAATGCGAGTTGTGGCAAGAAAGTTTGCTGTGTCTGTCAGCGTAGTGTCTATAGCATGGTGGCGCTACCAGGAGACAGGCCAGTACATCAGGAGATGTGGAGGAGGCCGTAGAAGGGCAACAACCCAACAGCAGGACCACTACCTCCGCCTTTGTGCAAGGAGGAACAGGAGGAGCACTGCCAGAGCCCTGCAAAATGACCTCCAGCAGGCCATGTGCGTGTCTGCTCAAACAGTCAGAAACAGATTTCATGAGGGTGGTATGAGGGCCCGACGTCCTCAGGTGGGGGTTGTGCTTACCATGGCCATAGCCAACACCATGCAGGACGTTTGGAATTTGCCAGAGAACACCAAGATTGACAACTTCGCCACTGGCGCCCTGTGCTCTTCACAGATGAAGCAGGTTCACACTGAGCACATGTGACAGACGTGACAGAGTCTGGAGATGCCGTAGAGAACGTTCTGCTGCCTGCAACATCCTCCAGCATGACCAGTTTGGCAATGGGTCAGTAATGGTGTGGGGTGGCATTTCTTTGGGGGGGCCGCACAGCCCTCCATGTGCTCACCAGAGGTAGCCTGACTGCCATTAGCTACCAAGATGAGATCCTCAGAACCCTTGTGAGACTATATGCTGGTGCGGTTGGCCCTGGGTTCCTCCTAATGCAAGACATTGCTAGACCTCATGTGGCTGGAGTGTGTCAGCAGTTCCTGCAAGATGAAGGCATTGATGCTATGAACTGGACCATCCATTCCCCAGACCCGAATCCAGTTGAGCACATCTGGGACATCATGTCTCGCTCCATTCACCAGCGCCATGTTGCACCACAGACTGTCCAGCAGTTGGTGGATGTTTTAGTCCAGGTCTGGGAGGAGATCCCTCAGGGGACCATCCGCTACCTCATCAGGAGCATGCCCAGGCGTTGTAGGGAGGTCATACAGGCACGTGGAGGCCACACACACTAATGGGCCTCATTTTGACTTATTTTAATGACATTACATCAAGGTTGGATCAGCCTGTAGTGTGTTTTTCCACTTTAATTTTGAGTGTGACTCTAAATCCAGACCTCCATGGATTAATAAATTTGATTTCCATTGATAATATTTTGTGTGATTTTTTTGTCAGCACATTCAACTATGTAAAGAACAAAGTGTTTAATAAGAATATTTCATTATTTCAGATCTAGGATGTGTTATTTTAGTGTTCCCTTTATTTTTTGAGCAGTGTATTTTATATTTATTATATTAAATTATATTGTATTAAATTAATAAATATTGGTTTTGTATATTTTTTCCATGTAACAATGTTGAGCTATTGAGTTTGATGATCACAATATCACAAGCTAACCACAAGATGACCAAAATCTAGTAAAGGAAGGTAACCAATGGGCCGTGTCTAGTGTCCTTTTGTCCAACATATTTCAAGAAGTCATTTGTGTTACAGGACTGAAGTGTTGAATGGGTACATAATAATTAACGTTTTTTTCATGAACAATTACCTATTTACTTGAAAGAGAAAAAAGAAATGCTTTACCAACTAAAAGAAAATTTGGACTTTTGTTTTTATCTTTACTATTATTTCTTTTTTCCTTTTTTTTTTTTTTTTGACCTGTGTAAATTGTAATGTTGGTGCTTGTGAAAAGTTTAACCCAGCTATTTGATGTGCGTTGTTTTGTGTGGAGCTGGAAGAGCAACCAGCCAATTAAAGTGTGTATTTATTAAGCATCACTGTTCGGTTTGCTTCTCCTGGTTCTTGTTTTCATTTGTTTTAACCAGTTTCTTTTGAGTTTACCTATAAAAAAACAAAACAACAACAAAAAAAACAACTTAATTAGCTGATTCTCGTCTAAATTTTACTACTACCTTTCCCTGAGCTGAGCTGGGCCACAATCAGTATTGTTAGTGCTGAATTTTTTTCACATCTGTATCTATCTTCTTTGCACTCAATGACCAAATGCTAAAGGATTTTGGGTAAATTTACAATATAAATGGACAGACATATGTTGGTACTAAATACTAACAACACAGAGCCTGTAGAGGTGAAGCTACACATCTTCTCAAATGCTGATAAGTTGAAAGTAAACTTGATCCAGGAACCAAGTCCCGACTCGGCTGACAACCGATTTCATTCCAAACAGATAAAGTACCAGAAATGTCTACTTATGACCAAAAGCATTACTTGTAAAAACATTCTCTGATGGCAACCCATACTGTTAAGTACTTCATTTTAAAATCTTTCTCCAAACACAAAATCAAATGATCAATTTCCCATATCAGAAACAAAAACCAACAAGAAGAAGAAGAAATTCAAGAAGCGCCCAAGTTTGAAGCTGTGCCATAATTCATTTGCTGGGGGTAATGGAAAGCTAAAACAGGCCAAAGGTTGAGAAGATGTTGAGAAGATTTTTTTGTTAAAACAACAGTTGAGTAAGCTCAAGACTTACAAGCGATTTACACTCCTAGTTTTGAATATACAGTAAACAGAAATAAAAACTAGCCGAGAGATTTTGTCTCACAGCTAGGTGGTTACTGGAGTTTTAAGGCCTCACCGGTAACCAGAGATTGATCGAGGTTACAGTGCAGTGTATTTGCATTTATAAACTTTGCAGCATGAAAGCCAGAGAATCATCATGCTAAGACATGTGCTGAGCATTTCATGGATGTAGCAAAGTAGAGGAATGTTGATAATTAAGTAAACACACTAAGCACAGATAACACTTCTTCACATTGCCTTAATGCACTTTCAAATTAACATTGTAACCCAGCAAGAGTGAGCTGCACTTTGATAAGTAAAGCACAATGTATGCGTCAAATGAAAGTAGAGCAGCAGGATGAGGCTACGCATGCACAACTGCAGGCATGCCTAGATGCACATATGCATATAAGCCACTGTTTGTGTCCCATTTGCGACATCCAGATTTACTTAAGATAAGAATAAAGACACAAATAAATAAACTAGTGCTGGGCAATGATTATAATTTATAATCATGCTCAATTGCATGAAATGTTGCGGTTAATTGCGATTACTAAAGAACTAACTGTTTTTTAATTATAGATATGACAAGTGCAGGTTTCTAGCTTTTTTTTTTTTCAATTTTCATGGAATAATTGCAATTAAATTTCCACAACATAATGACACTAAAAGTACCAGTAATTTTTTTTTTATCTGTTTTTCATGTCATTAGGTTGGAAACTATAGACTCACATTCATTCTTTTATGTATATATATATACATATATATATATATATATATATATATATATATATATATATAGATATATATAATTTTCCACAAATATCTACATCCCATAGAAGAAAGCCTGTCTATCATCAACCAAAACCAACCAAAATAAAAATAAAAAAAAAGAAATAAAAATGTGGTTCTTCAAAAATGGCAACAAATTCCCTATAGTAGATATTTATCAAAAAATTATGAGTTGTCTTTTTTCAAAAAGTCTCGTAACATTTGTGGCTTTTAACAAGTTTTATTTAGCTGGCCGAGGGAAAAATGGCTCTTTGGATTGTAAAGTGCAAGTCTGGTCTTCAACCAGCCCAAAAGAGCTCATGTCACTCCGCTGCTAATCGCTCTCCACTGGCTTCCAGTCATGCCAGCACGCATCAAATTCAAAGCTCTGCTTCTGGCTTACAAAACAATAACCCAAACAGCTCCTGTCTACATTCACTCCTTAATCCAAAGCTACTCTCCCTCTCGACAGTTACGCTCTGTCAGTAAAACACACCTAGTGCTCCAACCATAATATGGCGCAAAATCAGTAGCTATTTTCTTCTCTCTTATTCCTCAGTGGTTGAACGATCTACCTAACAACGTCCAATCCACAGAGTCCTTATCCACTTTTAAAAGCAAGCTAAAGACTGAGTTGTTTAAGGAGCATTTCCGCACTTAGCTTAACTCTTCTACTCAACAGAATGAGTTAGAAAGATTTGTCCAGCTCTTTGGCTCAACTCAGCACTAAATCAGCTGCGTACACTTATGCCCAGTGTATCCTGGATCTTCCCTGGGGCCTCTTTCCAGTGGGATGTGCCTGGAACACCTCACCAGGGAGGCGTCTAGGAGGCATCCTAACCAGATGCCGGGCCACCTCATCTGGCTCCTCTCGATGTGGAGGAGCAGTGACTCTACTCTGAGCCCCTCCCGGATCACCGAGCTTCTCACCCTATCTCTAAGGGAGAAAACTCATTTTGGCCGCTTGTATTCGCGATCTTGTTCTTTCAGTCACTACCCACAGCTTGTGACCATAGGTGAGTAGGAACGAAGATCAACCGGTAAATCAAGAGCTTTGCCTTTTGGCTCAGCTTCCTTTTTACCATGACGGACCAATGCAAAGTCTGCATCACTGCAGACGCCGCACTGCCTGTCGATCTCCCGCATCATTTATCCCTTGCTCGTGAACAAGACCGCAAGATATGTGAACTCCTCCACTTGGGGCAGGACCTCATTGCCGACCCATGAGAAGTCACTTCACCCTTTTCCGGCTGAGGACCATGGTCTCGGATTTGGAGGTGCCGATTCTCATCCCAGCCACTTCACACTCGACTGTGAATCGCTCCAGTGAGAGCTGAAGATCACGGCCCGATGAAGCCAACAGAACCACATCATCCGCAAAGAGCAGAGACCCAATCCTGAGGTCACCAATCCGGAGATGATATTGTGTGATGAAATCGTGATCTTGCATTTAAACATAAAACTTACAAAAAACAAACAAACATAAAAACAAAACAAAACATATATTTATATATACATAAATACGTATATGCACTGCCTCTAGCACTACATGACAGCACCTGGGTCCAACTGGACCTCTCTTCTCTTCAAACAGCAATAGTTAAAGTATTTCTTAATATATATATACATATATATATATATATATATGTATATATGTATATATATATATAAATTCATTGTCTTTTGGGAGCAGTTTCCCATCCAAAAATCTGTTTTCTTCCCATTTGCATGAGTTTTAACATTTCTTTTAACAAGAAGAAATGTTAGATCTTTTTCTTCTTTCTTAAGTGCCAGGCAGAAAACGTCTCTTCATTTTAATAAACCCGCTCTCTCCTGATTACATCAGACGCACCGCTGCAGCAGGATGAGACATGGAGGAAGCGACACGGACTGCAAGCCTCTGCATGTGTCCAATGAGCAAGAAGTTTGAAAAGAAAAATCTGTGTCAATGCATGATCAAAAAAGGCGTTAATTAATATGTAAATGCAATAATAACATGATAATAACGCGATAACACATTAACATGCCCACCCCTAAATTGAATAAATGACATAATGATCTAAAATATTTGAGGTGACCTTCTAAACTGAAGATGACTTTAAAGGAATTTATATTTTCAAGGTGACAGAGCTGATGTCCAAGTCTGGGCCAAATGTGGCTTCAAGGGACACTGTTGACTTAGACATGCAGGATAAATAGAAATAGATAGCATGAGGGAGGAAAGCGTGTCATGTTTGCCAAACTATTCAGCAAAACTGACTTTTTTTTGGGAACTGCCAGATGGTCGTCAGGAGGCCACCTGCACCTGCGTCTGACCTGCAACCTGCTTCATTTCCTGAAATTAACCTAGCTGTCCTTGTTAAATCTGTACCCTCAGATCAGGGACACAAAGACACAAATAAGCTCACAAGCACACAAACATGCTTAAAATTGGGTTACTGAAAATATTGTACATTATGTATGGGACTGTGTTTGTTTCCAGCCACCTAAACATGTGACTATATAATAAGAAGTACAAGCAACATCTGCAGAAATATGTGGGGCACATCTGCATGATTTTGTTCTTGTTTTAAAGCAACAATTCACACAAATAGGATGAATAAAATTTCATACAATGCTCAGAATGAAAATTTGTGTGTCAAGATGTCAAGAAGAAGTATTCCTCAGTGAGAAACTATTAAGTTGCTGTTCAGCAAGTTCGCACATCAAGAAATAGAGCACTCTGGTCACTTTATTAGGTACTTTACTCGCTAGTACCAGATTGGACCTCGTTTTACCTTCAGAACCGTCCTAATTCTTGGTGTCATAGCTTCAACAAGGCGATGGAAACATCTTCAGAGGTTTTGCGCCATGTTGACATGACAGCATCACACAGTTGCCGCAGGTTTGCTGGCTGTCTCCATGATGAGAATCTCCCATTCCACCACATCCCAAAGATGCTTCTTCTGGACTGAAATCTGATGACTTTGGAGGCCGTTGGAGTCCAGTGAACTGATTGTGATGTTCAAGAAAGCAGTTGGAAATTATCTGAGCTCTGTGACATGGTGCATTATCCTGCTGGAAGTAGCCATCAGAATATGCTACACTGTGGTCATAAAGGGATGGACATGGTCAGCAACAATACTCAGGTAGGCTGTGGTGTTTTTTAAAGATGCATAGTTGGTACTAAGAGTGTGCAAACATATCCCCCACACCATTACACCAGCAGCAGCCTGAATTGTTGATACAAGGCAGGATGGATCCATGCTTTCATGTTTTTTATATCAAATTCTGACCCTATTTGGAGTTATTGTTACATTTCTATAGCCCAAACCAGTATGTCCATTCTGTTCTGACCTCTGACATCAGCAAGACATTTTGGTCCAGACAGCTGCTGTTCACTGGATATTTTCTCTTCTTCAGTCCATTTTCTGTGAACCCTAGAGATGGTTGTGTGTGAAAATCCCAGTAAATACTCAGACCAACGACCATGCTATATTTAAAGTCACTTAAATCCCCTTCTTCATTCTGATGTTCAAGTCGTCTTCACCATGTTTACATGACTAAATGCTTTGGGTTGCTGCCATGTGGTTGGCTGATTAGATATTTGTATTAATAAGCAACTGAAGAGGTGTACCTAATAAAGTGGTCATGTTTTTGAGAGTAGTTGGTTACATGTTAAAATGATAAGAACTGTCATTTGCTGGATTGAGGGTTTGGACTATTATACAGTTTTTACAATGGTGTTTTGCTCAAGATTTTTAGCATAGTCTAAAATCAAAATCTTATGATGTAAGGGGATTGTGTTTATCAAGCAAACAGAAGCTGACCACAACGCTCACATTTATAAGTTGTACAATACATTAGCCTCGGACTAACAACTAGCTCACGGTTCTCTCTTTGCAGGGAAACAATGTGAAGATGAAAACTAGATTAACTATGTGAAAAATAAGCTGAAAAACTGAAGAGCTGGCAACGCACCAGAAAAATCAGCAGGATGTCATAAAGGTTTAAGTGCAGCACACTGACAGAGCTGCAGTTGGTAGATGTTCTGTGGATTCCTTTTGTGCAGAGCATCTGTGATGAGAGTTCAGGATCGCTCATTATTCACCTGGTAGGCTGCATCTATGATCAACCTCATTAATGAAAATTAAAGTTTTACAGACAACACTGTCAGTAACTTTATTCACAGCTGAAATATTAGTCATTGGGATTTCCTATTTAAGCAGCTTACTTTGGTTAAGATGAACTGTGCTCTGTTTGCCCCATGTGTTTTTTCTGAGCTGACCTGAGATCTGTCAGTCAGCGTGTTATGTGAATTTGCTGCCAGCTGAGAATAAACAGCACATTTCCCTCTGTTTTTGAAACTTAATTTACTTGATTATTCTTTTAATCATTCATGCTTGGCTGTTAACGACACATTTGTCTGTTATGTGACCAAGTCACAGCATGGATTTAATTCTGCTTTACTCAAAAGTACAATTAGAGTTGAGTGAAAAAAATATTTTAAATCATTATTACTTTTCTTTTGCAAATTTTTGTGCTGATTTTAATGTGTTTTAAGTGCTGTCTTTCTCTGGTCCTTTTATACTTCATCTCTCATGTTCCCCTTTCTCTGTACAGATGGCTGTGAGCTGTGACCTTGGACACACACAAACACACACACACACACGTATTTAAACATCCATCTGCTTGCACTTTCTTTCATTTCACTCTCATTCTGTCTCCACAGTTCTCGTCTCTTCCTTCCTTTGTCGTCTCTATTGTTGTTTTCATTCCTTTGAAACTTAAAAATATCCCAGCCCGGCTGTGTTCTGTACATTTTGTTACCATGGTGACTGCCATGTAGAACAAGCAAAGGAAGTATGTGTGTCTATTACTGTGTATGCATGTATAATGTGTGTGTTTGTGTGCCAGTAGCAGTGCTATCGGCCAAGCAGAGTCTAAAGTTATTTTCCAAGGAAATAACAATAAAAGGAGAAAGTCCCACCATCCCCTCTCCTTGGATCTGCTCACCGCCTTTTCCCTTCTTCTCATCTTTCTCCATCTTATTTTTTTCACTCCTCACTCTCCTTCATACCTATATTTCTTCACTAGCCCATTCCCTTCCATATTTAAGCCCGCCTTCTCTCTGAACCAGCCTTCAAACGCTCGTCATCACCATCTCACACCCCATGGCAACAGCCTAGAGCCGGAGTAAGGAGGAAAAAAAAGAGATTGACAGGCTACTTCTGAGAAGGGTTAGTGGAGTTACTGTATTTGGTGATACGGAGTAAATGGCCTTCTTGCAACCCTGTTACCACTACTGGCCAGATAAAGCAATACACACCACACTTCAGCTGCTTTTAATGAGGAATGACCCCTCTTTGACATGTTCATACAGTTTCATAAAGTCACTCATGTGCTTAGGTAAATTAGATGACAGGAGCTATTTTAATCTGTCTGTGTTCTTGTGTGTCATTAAATTAAGCTCCCATTATTCCAGCACATGATCTTTATTTTGTCTACATGCAGTCAGCCACATATGCTACTCCCTTAATGTGTTTGTGTGCATTTAAATCATTTAAAGCAGAAGTTTATTCCCACTTATCAAAGAAGGCTCCTTTAATCTAGGGGTGGTCCCCATGTGCATCCTTCACCCTGGGAGGGGCTGTAAAAAAGGCCTGGTGGGTCTGTTGAACTGACTGAGTCAGCTTATAGAAAAGTGGATCTCAGCAACCCATTACACACAGACAGGGATTACCAAAACCACAAAATGATATTGATTGATAAATTTCCTCTTAGTTGCAGTCTGTCAGGTGATAATATGTACCCTGAGGAGGTTATTTGAGACAGATAACAAAGTGCTGAAACAGATACAAAAAGAGAGGATGTGCCATAATGAAAAATCTGAAGTTTCTGCCCTACAGTGAAACGATAACACTCCTGGCTGCCATATGTGTCTGGTTGTATTAGAAATTCAGTTTTTGTGTTTTACCTGTCAGTTATAACATAATGCTTATAAGAATGATTGCGATAATCTAAAACAGTGGTTCCCAACCTGGGGTCCCTGGACCCCCAAGGGACTCAGAGGCTTTGCCTGTTCAGAGTCGGTGTGATTTAAATTAAATCCAAGTCCAAACAGAAACGAGTTGAGGTGTCTTCACCTCGGTTTTTTATCACTTCAGTGTTTCTTTCACATGGAACCAGCATTATAGGAGCCTGAAAACAGTAACTTTGCACCATTTCATTAACGAAACATGTCTGAGAAATGCCATGGTGCAGATGATTCGTCCTTGTTTTGGGGAAAAAAAGTGGGGCTATATGTTGATAATTACTTTAACTTTGGTTTTAATGAAAAGAAACAAGTCAGTCGGCATGCATCATTTATGGAAAGAAGCATCTAATGACAGCATAAAACCAAGGATGGTTTAATCACAGGTAGTTGCATGAAGGGAAAACAGGTTGGGAACCACTGATCTGCTTTGAATTGAACTGAACATATATGCAAATCACACATTTGAAATGGTCATACAGCGATTTGTGACCAACAATCCAGTGTGGGTAGGTTTAGGTAACAACAACTTGTTTAGGGTTGGAAAAATGTATTTCATTCATCCATTTTTTGTACTGCTTAGTTCAGTTCAGGGCTGCAGAGGGCTGGAGTCTATCCCAGCAATTAGCAGCTGAGACTCATACACTCTGCTGGTCACCAGTCCACTGCATGGCCAACACAGAGAGCCAACAACCTCTTACTCTCAGGGAGAATTTAGAGTGATCAATTAACCTAACATGTATGTCGTTGGATGGTTGGAGGAAGCTGGAGATCCTTGAGAGAACTCATGCATGCAGGGGGAGAACATGCAAACTCCACACAGAAAGATCACTGTTAAAACTCCTCCCCAGCCAAGGCTTGAACCAGCAGCCTTCTTGCTGTGAGGCTGCAGGGCAAACCACCACAGTACCATGCAGCCCTGGAAAAACATCTTATTTATAGCTAAAATCAATCATTTCAAACAAAAACAAGAGACATGCTGCTTCATGACTTGAGTGGCTTCATGTTTTTCACTGATTAGAATGGATGACAATGCCAGACTGAACCTCTTGGTTGGTCATTTAATGGACTGATAACATTACAGGTAGACTGGAAACTGCAGCTGGCAAAGCAATCAGGTAAAGAATGGAAAAATGAATTTTCTACAAAAAACCAAGCCTACGGTAACCAAACCGTAGGCTTGGTTACAGAAGCTTTATTGGCTAAGGCCAGACAATGGGAGAAAACCCAACTGTTGTGATGCCACATGAGCATGTAAGTAAGGAGAGCAGGTGCCTGAGATGTGGAGGAGTTGATGGGGATAATGTAGCTCTGTGTTGTCAGTCCCGGTTTCCCGGCTCCATTTAAGACAGTGGATGGTGTGTGGATTCTGATAAGCCTCTTCCAGGAAGTCCTGTGTTTCCTTGGTTTGTAATTACCTCTGCTGGAGACTGACCAGGGTGAGAAACAAATGTAGACGTGTGTGGACTGGATAATGGGAGATCTATGGGGATAATGGCATGAACTCACATAGACACAGAAGCACCATTCATTGATGTGCCTGGTCGCAAGCAGAGAAATGCAGATTTGAGATGGGCACTCTTTCTTTAGCTTAACGGTAAACTCCTACTAACAACTCCTGCAGCCAAGTAAAGTCTGCAGCTCATGAAAAATATCCTTATTCACTGGTTCTTTAATACTTTTAGCACTACCAGGTCTGATCACTTCTGATACTCCATCTCTCTCTCCTCCACCTTCCCAATCTCTTCAAACAAACTCGTTTTAATGAAAATACATTCCAGAGTTTGGCGGATTTAGTGGATTTTCCTCCTACTCTCATCTTGCCTTCTTTCTCCAAGAGGAGGGGTGCTGAAGCTTCGGCTGGAGCAGCGGTGGCAGCAGCCCATTTTAAGAAGTGCTGACGCCAGAGCAACCAGCCTTTCTTTGTGCATTCAAGGAATGAGGAATGTCTCTCTAACCAGCTTAGGGAGAGTCAGAAAAGTGAGGGCTGTACATGCAGGAGGAGGAGAGAGATACTAAAATTAATGGAACTAGAGGATGGTCAAAAATAAATTTAGAGAGGAAAGAGAAGAGGAAATGAGGGGAAATATGAGGGGAAACTGATGCACTGTGCTATCGCATCTTCAACATCTACACCACTCTGACTTAACAGCAGACCACTAAGTCTTTTTTTTCCTTCTTTTTTAAGTCCTAAATGTTGGCACAGAGATGATGCTAGGTCATATTTTTTCATGAATGCTTGGCAGAAAGAAAAGTATGTAAAGAATGCACATTTTATGGCTTAGGCATATTATACCAATGTATATCGCAATTATTCATACAGATGTGAGCGTGACACATGATGACAAAGTGGTGGGGACCCAGATCAACTCACAGACATTCCCAGACCGCAGTAATCCACAGCAGATGATGCCTGACGCACACGTGTACTCCATGAGGAAAGTGGCTTTAATGAAAACCATTGTAGCCACGTAGCAAAGATCATTATTTCCTGCACATTGATTTACTGTATATGCATCTGTGATGTATTTGTAATTCCTGATAACATGGACTGTGAGTGACCTCTGCCTAACAGCATGTGGATGCACCTTGGTTATTTTAATTTAAGTCAATAAAGGAGATAAAATGCCATATCATCTGCCAGCTGGCAGCGGTATTCCCTCTGTTTGGTTAATGTGAGGAGTGAAAGCAGCTTCAGAAACAGCAAAATGTCAGACCAAACCACAGATCACAGCTTCTCACAACTCTTAACCCCCTAAAAAACACATCATCATCCATCTATGTACCCATCCATTCTGTGCTGTAGCGCTTTCGGTCCTGCAGTCCCTCATTAGTGGAGACTGATGTGTTTAACTGTGGGTGTCTTACACACCTATGAATAGTTGTGGAATTTTTCTCCAAAAGACACACATTTCTTTTCTTTCATTCTGTTGTGTGTAAACAGAATTTCATGAAAATGTCATGAAAGCAGTGGTGGGTATAGACTAAAGTTTATTTTCTGTCCAATACAGAAAATTCTTAACTTTTTTGTTTTGTAGTTCTCTTTTGTTTCAAGTCGGCATTTGGTTATGTTTAGGCATCTACACCACCTGGTTATGTTTAAGATTGTGATTGCTAAACCGATAAAATTATTTTTATGTAATTCATCGGGATGTCCTAGGAACACACCACAATGGGTTTCTATTAAGAATCTAGGCCATGATAAAGTGAAAGAAGTGGTCACAGTTTGTTTACAACAGACGAATGTAGCAACAATGCTATGAAAAAAATCAAATGTGTACATAAACAGAAGCAATGCAAGATTTGTCATGAAGGGTCTTAATCTCATATGCTTTTTCCACTCCACATCCAAAGAAGTTATAGACTTCAAAGCTTTTGTATGTTTTCATCTGCTTGGCTGTGCAGAAGCTCGTCTGAAGCACCAGATAGTTCCAGATATCAGGGAACTGAACTGACAGCTATTTCTCCAATTCAAAGCTTAAATCTTTTATGGATTATATATAAGGGTTCATGCTATCACATAGCTCAACCTTTGTTGGGTGTGAACCTGCCAGTCAAGAGACTGAAACCAAGCCATCCCAACTGCTACCAAGCAAGAGGCAGAATACATCCTTGCATGCTAAAAACTACCAAGCTTTTGTTTGTTTGTTTTGTTTCTATTAATTAATTACTGACTCACATATTCTAAACACAGATCAAAAAGGCTTATGAACATCCAGCAAGTGACAACTAATTGAAAACAAACTCATCACGAGAAAGAACATAGTGGAGTCACAAAAAGAAATGAGCATGACATGGAAACAAGAACAAGGAGGCCACAGGTACTTACACAATACACTTAAAAACAACAACAATAACAAATGCAAAAGAAAAGTAATGGGTCTAATGAGGGGTTTTATGTCTGAACACACTGAACATCACTTGGTGTCTCACTGATGACTGGGGTCCACTGATCCGGACTAAAGTGAGAAGTCCTCTGTTCCTCCTGCTGTCCTTTATCATCCCTCAGCATCCTTGACTCTCCACTTCAGACAGCTGTCATCCCTGTGGGAACGCTGGGCACTGCCAGCTGAGCCACCTTGTTGACAGCTCTTTCCCATGGCTGGCCACTGACGCATCGCTTTGTACCCTGAAACAGACAGGAAGAACACATCACCCCTGAAGACAAGCATGGGAACATTTCATCATGGGGGAGCACAGGTGGCAAAGATGGTTGAACACTGGTAGATATAGTCTATTATTCACAACCCAGCAAGGTCGTCAGATCTCCATGATGATGGCTACAGAGGCTGGTGTCAGAGGTGACATCAAACAGATAAGGGCTCGATGACAGCCGCCAACAACGCCACCGTCAAGGCAGCTCCCAGGTGCCCCAGCAAAGGTTGCTACTCAGAAGGCACCAGAGGGATCAGGAAAGGTCACCTAGCAACACAGGTCAAAGCTTTGATCCAATCAGAGAGAGGGGGGAGTTATGAGTGAGAGGTAGGGGGAAGTAGCTGGCTGTCATTTTTTATTTCAGGGGCATATCAAGGACCCATCTGAAAGCAGGCAGCAGCACCATCATTATTTAATACACAGCTTGCCTCAGATGCTCCTGGACTAAAACATAAGGTGGAAACAAAAAAAGGACCCAAGATAAACATTATTATTAAACTGCATATTTTATGAGGCTCCTCCCTATTAGAAAGTCAATTGCCAGTTATTTATTCATGCAGGCTGTGAAAAAGCACTGAGAGAGTAACCCTCAAGCTTGACCCCGTAGGCTTTGAACTTTTACTCTTCAGCTCCCCTCCTGTCTCTCTCTTCCCTCTTTCTTTCTTCTTCTGCCTGCACTTGGTCTCTGGGAATAAATGCTTTGATTTGAGCCATCCAGCTGCATAAGTAAACCACATTACATTTTAGGAATGTAAATAACAGAAAGTGCTTTTGTGAAGAATTCATTGGATGCTCCTGACTGGACCACATAATCATTTAAAGAGCATGTGTAAATACCTCTTATGATTATGCAGGAATGCATGCAATTTCCCTTTCAATGCTCTAACCGGTCATTTGGTCTGGAGATAGGAGGTCACAGACACACAGTAAGGAACTATAGAAACACTGTGCACCATGGCAATGAACCAAGATGATCTCTCCAAGAACTCCAAGTGCTCTTTAAATCTTGAACAAGAGCCAGTATCTATCACTAGAATATCATACACATTTACAGAGTTTGCAAATGTTTCAGACAGACACAGCTGCAGATATGTTATCATGGCAGCTTAATGGCATCCGTCAGGGTTTAAGAAATAATTTGTCAGGACTGTCAGCAGAATGCGTCATCACCGCCCGCCCCACCCCCCCACAAGTCAGACACTTTAAACTAAAAAACATACACGAGTTTGTTCCTGTCAAATAGGATCTTTGACAAGATAACTCTGGTGTACGCATGCTATGCTGAGTTGTGTATATTTTTGCAAAGATCAAGTGTGTGCTTTAAACCAAACACCACATCAGCCATACGCAGACACATGGCTGAGCTCAGATCGGCTGCCATCACTCATCACTTCCTTCCCTCTAACAGCGTCTCACACACACAGACAGGACTGACTTCCTGTCTGTCTGGAAGATTGCCTCTCTCTGGGGAAAAGGTCTCTGGATTGACAGGACTGCTCTTTATATGCACAACTGATTCTTTTGTTTGCCAACAATAGTCACTTTCAAACCTCCTTGTCCTCTTTCTATATGTTCTGATGGAGACTAACAACATTACAGACTCTGAATCTCCCATCACCTGATCAAATGCAACAATTCTGACACCCATGCATGTCCTCAGCAAACATATAACTTCCCCAAAGGCAACCTGATGTGAGCGAATATGTGGACAGCTGTGATCTGTCACAAGGAAAGACACTTGGTGACAAGCCAGAAACACACTCAAACAATAAGTGGTGTTACTGAGGAGGTGACTGAGAAATAATAATTAATGGCGACCATGCAGCAAGACAAAGATGCTCTCTGAAGACCAGTCTGCTATTCCCCAAGGGACAGAATGGAGCTTCAATTAACAGACAGCCAGATGTATTAGAATTTCTATCACGGGCCTTGATGGGCTGGTGAGATGCAGGACTATAATGCTTTGAAAACCAGTGTGGTTTCCCCATCAAAAGCGTCCTCTAGCTGCTTTGATCTGCTGGGTGTTATGTGTCCTTGGAGATATGTGTCTTCTTCCTCAAAGCACCTCATTTTCCTGTGCTGAGATTTAGAGCTACAGTGAGCTCGGCTGCATTCATTCACAGACAACAGAAACAGGACGTCCACATCATGTGACACCAGGTGGTATTAAGCTTGTAAGCATGTACATTGTGGAACACACTAGAGACATGCATACTTAAAAAAAAAACAAAAAAAACCCACATATCTCATGCATGCAACTGATATGACCATCTGAGGACTGAACACACAGCAGATATATTAACGTATTTTTAGATGAACTAACCATGTCGCATCCATCTTTAACCCAGAGTAGTTTCTCTAACGTACGTCTCCACATACAGTCATGCACATGTATGCCAATCACTTGCTTCGTTCTACTGAGTCTCATCTTGTGTTGATTTCTGGAAGCATTTAATGTAACTAGAGATCAGGTAGGAGACTATAACATGGATGATAATCTGTGATGTTTGTTTAAAGGACATCATAGTTCAACAGTGTAGAATTTAGACTAAGCATGTTTTGGTTAAAAAGAGGCACAGAAAATGCCCCCAGATTAGGATAAATTAATCTGAAAAGGAAATTCTTTTCAACATCTGGCCTATTTGAAGCATTGATTAAAAGGTTACATTTAGTTTAGATTTCACCAGAAATAGCTATATGAATCTCAACCTCTACATTGCTGAAATGTATGTTTTTAAAAATAATGTAGTGGCTTGCAATGACCTCACCTCTGTGAAGCTGAATAAAATTGAATAAATTACTTATAGGGACAGATAATAATCTTGTGCATATCTAATTAAGCTTCTAACCTGTGATATTCAAACCAGATCTCTTTTTTTATATTGACACTTGGAAACAAACCAGTTGTATTAGTTTTAAACAAGTATGCAGTTTTTAAACAAGTACTAACTGCTGCATGAGGATACCCTTTGTGTTGGAAAGCAACGATAAAAGTAACCTGTGCGTTAAAAGTGATGTTAAGGGATCTTGACCATGCAGCAGCTTGTGATGCGCTGGGAATGAGAATGCCTTGGATGGTCTTATGAAATTCAGATTAAATGTATATTGGTGTAAATAAGTGTGATGCTGTGTCCCTTCAGAGCCTGGTTATTCATTCTCCCAAATTTAGCAAAGTTGAATAGGTCTCAAATAAACTATCATGACTAATTAAGATTTGATGAACGTTTAATAAGGGAGATTTGATTCATTTCATCCATTCTTGCCACTTAGGCCACTTCCTGTCTTTCTCCTTTCATTTTCCACCTTCTTTCACAAAATGGATTATCATCACAAGTCTGCTTCTTCCCATCCCACCACCAATATCTCTAGACTCAGGGCTTTTCCCATCACCTGCCAGGCCACAGTTCACCTCAACGCAGCATCAGTCTAAATTCACACACTTTATTCTAATTCATTATTCATTTGCATCAAGCTTTCATTTGACCTCATCTTACTGAATTTGTTGTTTCAGCACTGCAAGAAAAGAAATATTGTCATGGTTTGAGTTCCAGTTTCAGCATTTGTGGAACTATGCAACACTACTCTACTCAAATACAAGATATATAAATCATGGCAGAAAGTGTGGGAGCAGGCTGTTTGTGATTGTTCACACTTCAGTGTTTCTAATATCTTTCCTTTTTCAAAGTCCAAGAAGTCATACATGCTTGCATGCATGACATACAACAGACATTATTCCAATCATCTCTAATGTGTCAAGTGTGATTGCATTCAGGACAAAAGCCAAGTGGCCTCTTTGCCTCTGCCAGAAACCCCCCACATGATCACTGACATCAGCAGCCCTTCTCACCAGCCGGCTTTCCTTTGAACTGCTGGGTCATTTTCCTGTTAGGTCCTGACACAATATGCATGAGTGCTCCATCTTGCAGCGTTGCCTCTCTGTGAAGTCGTGTTCAGGTTACATTCCTCCCAGAAAAAGCCCTTGGCCCTCCCCAGCCGCAGCAGATCTGTAAACTGTTTACACTTCACTTCCCACATCTGGAACGGGGCCAAAACAAACCTGGAGCGAGGCCCACAAGAAGGAACCAACAGATAGGCCCTAAGACTTCAGCAGGAGGGGAGTGAGTGTGTCTTAGGCTGGAATAGAGTATTGACTCACTAACAACACCACCCTGCTCTGTTTTCCTCTATTTTAAAGGGAGAGTATAAAAGGAAGTTTGATCTGGAAGCAGATTCATGTGCTGGACAGTCTGCAGAGTCACAAAATAAAGACATATGTTCTGATCTCTGAAGCATCTCTTAATGTTCTCAGATGTAGGTGTACAGGGAATGAATACATGACAGTGTTGAATGTCTCTAAACATATGTTTATGAACTACATTTATGCACAGATTCCCCTTTCATCCTGGACATGATTAGTTCCTTGAGTACAGTAGCAAATCCACCAGTGACGCACAGGTGCTCCTGTGTACGTCACCGTCTGAGTCCCAAAGAGGATATCATAGCTAACCTGTCCTTCAGCTGTGCTACATCTGCCACGGCAGTTTTCATGCTACCTTTAACTCGTGTATAAACAAAGCCTACCCAGAAATATTCAGTTAGTTTGATGTAATTCTATCTAAAATCTCACAGGGAAAACCCAGAAATACTGTACATGCAACTGTGAGAAAGAGCGAGGTTGCAGTGTTTTTAGTAAAGGGAAAGCAAAGTAGCTTCAACTAAAAGGAGTGAAGAATTTCAGAAACACTGACAGATGCAGACATGTAAATAAGTGAATATGCAGCCTTTTGCAGGCTCACATATTCAGGTCAATGAAGAGTTTGTCAAACAAACCAAAATGGCTAACGTTGTGACAGGAAGATGCAAGGCGCTGTCCAAGTACTTTCAAAGTTTAAATCTAAAATACGCACTGTACATCTTAACAAAGTTGACATATGTCAGAACTTCTGACCGCGAACCGCGATCCCAGCCAGAGCCACCTATGTCCAACATCATAAAACATATGTTTTGGTTGTGTTTACCCACAGTGCCCTAAGTTGCACCTACAGTCCTCTTTGCTTTGTAGTCCACTTCTTGTATTTGGTTCAGTTGAAGTGGACTGAGACCCACGTTTGTAGGTGGACCAGAGTACTCTTCTTTGTTTGTTTCAGACTTACAAGCCCCTTTCCCCACAATCATTCATAAAATCCTTGGTTTATTCTCAAATTTGAATGACTTGGTTTAGTTATGTAGAATTCCCATTAGCTGCAACAAAAAGCTGCAACTATTCTTCACAGCGTCTCTAATTTAACAAACACCCCTGAAGTAACCTTGATCAGTTAAACAACCAAAACCATTGCAAACGTTAGACATTGTTCTAGTGATCATAACTAATAATGTGGATGTGACATTGTCTGAATAAAAGCAATTTGTGCAAAACAAAACAGTTTTGGGGTTTGAAATACTTCAGTTCTCTGTGGCCTTTCTCTCAGAAGCTAGTTTTCCTGTCAGAATTCCTTCCTCATTCTCCAAAATGAGAGCGATCCGACTGCTGTTCACTGCAACTAAGACACTTAATGCTCACAAGTATTTCACACAGACCCACATTAAAACCAAATATCCTTTCAATACCTAAACATCAACACTGAAACAGCCAAACACTAAATAAATGGCTTGATAAATAAACTAATATGACATATATATATATATATAATATATAATATGATAAATAGAAAAAAAGAGTATGGGATAATTAATATATAGAATATAACAAACTAACTTTCTTCTTTCATTTCTAACTAATAGTTCAACTTTGTGCTTATAGTCTATTTATTGATGTAGTCATTTATTTAATTTATTTATTGATTTTACCATTGATTATTAATTTATCTTTACATTTTCATTTATTTATCTAGTTAATTGCTATTGTATGTTATATAATTAAATTTTTTAGCCATTTTTTAAAAAATTGACCTGTCCAGCATGGCTGCAACAGAATGATGGTCTGGCTGCTGTGTTGTGCCAACGAAATTTGCTTTATTGGTATAAAGCTCCTCTTAATAATCAGACTTTTTTTTATCTTATTTGCTTAGAATTTTGGAATTTACATAATCTTGCTGGAGCTGACCAGAGAGAACAGAAAAAAATGAGAAAAGTGAAAAGGCGTAAAAGGAAAGTAAAAAAATAAAAGAATGAAGAGAAGACAAAGACACAACAGATAGAAGCAACAACGTCAATCCTTCAATACAACTAACACGACAGAGAATTTCCTACAGCTTTTACAAGAAAGCAAAGCTGACAATCATCAGGAGCTCCTAAAAAATAACCAAGACAACAGCAATAAAAGTTTAAAAGACAAAGTACCAGAAACCCACAGAGAAAAACCCCAAACAAAAGTATCTTAGGGTATAAACCCTCTGGCAACTCATGCTGTGTCAGCATGCAGAGGATGAGGAAAGAGGAGTGATCAGTGATGAGCGTGATCATGCAAATGCGACCAAGCCTCTAGTCTCTGATCGCTCCTCATTCCTCATTTTTTTAAATCTACGTGATGTATTTATGTCTGATGTGTTCCCCCTTTATAGTTTCCCTAGTGGATTTCTTTCCATGCTTTATTTTTAATGTTCCCTGTCTGTTTCTGCCTTCTTGTGCACATTTCTGCATTTATTATACAAATAATAGGGACTGTCTTTCAAAGTATGTTTTTGGGTCATAAATAAAAAAAATGATTAAAACAGCAAATCAAATTAAAATAAAATGCTAAATTAAACAAATAGGTGTAATAACATAAAGTTAAATTATTGCAGTTGAAAATTAAAGCAACATTTTTTCTTTTACATTTCCTACATGAATAATTGCATAAATAAACTATTTGCTTTATTTTTAAACTATTCATGATCTTAGTTTCTTTATTGAGTCATTTACATATTTTGTGATTGTTGTTGTTTCAGTCCTCTACATTAAATAAGGAGTGTTAGCAGAAATAGAGGACATCTGAATACAAAAGTTAAGTTTTAAACAAAGTGACATTCAGAAATAGATCAGGATAAATTTAGTAGATAAGGTTCAGGCTCAGATTTTAGACTGATATTCATGTGTTTAACACTCCTTCCATAATAGTTCATCAAATTGCTGTGAATGTGTATACCTGTAAGAAGTTATTTTTGTCGATGAACACAAAAACAGATAAAATCAAGAGAGTTAATTGACAGCACGAGATAATTAATGTTCTGCTGTGAAACTGCATGTTGGGTATATGAGTAGATATACAGCTAAGCCAGCATTTCAAATGCCGCTACATTATGCAAAGAAAATTAGCTAAAAAGTGTTTCGTGTTTATAACATTTATTATTTTTAAAGATTTCATTTACGTCTGTGATGGATTAATACTTCTGTTATGTTCTGCGATGAGGCTTGTGGTACAGGAAGAAGAAAAAATTCTCTGTGAGGGCCTTAATAAAACAAGTTGTAACCCTCCATCCATCCATCCATCCATCCATTTTCTGTCGCTTATCCGGAGTCGGGTCGCGGGGGCAGCTGCCTAAGCAGGGAAACCCAGACTTCCCTCTCCCCGGCCACATTCATTAGCTCATCCGGAGGGATCCCGAGGCGTTCCCAGGCCAGCCAAGAGATGTAGTCCGTCCAGCATGTCCTAGGTCAGGGCTACTCAATTCGGTCCTACGAGGGCCGCAAGCAGGTTTTTCATGTATCCCTGCACCAACACACCTGAGTCAAATTAGGTGGCTCTAACAGCCAATCAGGTTCTACACAATGACTCATTATTTGACTCTGGTGTGTTGGTGCAGGGATACATGGAAAACCTGCTGGATTGCGGCCCTCGTAGGACCGAATTGAGTAGCCCTGTCCTAGGTCTTCCTCGGGGCCTCTTTCCAGTGGGATGTGCCCAGAACACCTCACCAGGGAGGCGTCCAGGAGGCATCCTAACCAGATGCCCGAGCCACCTCATCTGGCTCCTCTCGATGTGGAGGAGCAGCAGCTCTACTCTGAGTCCCTACCGGATCACCGAGCTTCTCAACCTATCTCTAAGGGAGAGCCCGGCCACCCTGCAGAGAAAACTCATTTCGACCGCTTGTATTCACGATCTTGTTCTTTCGGTCACTACCCACAGCTCATGACCATAGGTGAGGGTAAGAACGTAGATCGACCAGTAAATCGAGAGCTTTGCCTTTTGGCTCAGCTCCCTCTTCATCACGACAGGCCGATGCAGAGTCCATATCACTGCAGACGCCGCACCAATCCGCCTGTCAATCTCCCGCTCCATCCTTCCCTCACTAGTGAACAAGACCTCGAGATACGTGAACTCCTCCACTTGAGGCAGGACCCTATTGCAAACCAGGAAAGAGCACTCCACCCTTTTCCAGCTGAGGACCATGGTCTCGGACTTGGAGGTGCTGATTCTCATCCCAGCCACTTCACACTCGGCTGCGAATCGCTCCAGTGAGAGCTGAAGATCACAGCCCGATGAAGCCAACAGAACCACATCATCCGCAAAGAGCAGAGACCCAATCCTGAGGCCACCGAACTGGATCCCATCAACACCTCGGCTGCGTCTAGAAATTCTGTCCATAAAGGTTATGAACAGAATCGGTGACAGAGGGCAGCCTTGGCGAAGTCCAACCCTCACTGGAAACGATTCTGATTTACTGCCGGCAATGCAGACCAAGCCCCGACACCAGTCGTACAGGGACCGGACAGCTCGTACAAGCGAGTCCGGTACTCCATATTCCCGGAGTACCCTCCACAAGAGTCCCCGGGGAACACAGTCGAATGCTTTCTCCAACCCTCTGTAACCCTTTACCTACTAATTTCATGTACTGTATGAAAGCCATGCTTTCTGATACAAAGAAAAATGGAAAACTATGCCAACCACATTACAGGACAAGCCTGGCTCAGCCTATTAATTGCCCCTTTGTACAATTTGGTTCCTTCTTCATAAATGTCAGCAGCACAGAAAAGCCATTTTCAGAGGCAGGAATTAGAGGAGGATGAGAGAGAGACACAGACCCAGAGCAAGAGAGCAAAAGGAATAGAGTAAACCCATATCCCCAAACTAGCATGTCCTGCAGTGACATGTATATTGAATACCAATCAGAAGCGTGGGGGTTGCCAGCCCAGGCACAGCTCTCATTTCCAATGCACACACTGTAGCTCAATCAGAAGGGCCCTGGCAGATAAAAAGGGATCGCTTGCCTGGCTCTCAGAATATTAGCTAATGCCACATTTGCAAGTCTTCAAGAGCAAAGCGGGACTGGGTGGGGATGGGATGGGCAATGAGAGGGCGATGAGGGAGATAGGAAGGGATTGAAATAAAGAAGAGGCAGATGAAGATATGAAAAAGTGGGAGGAGGAGGAGGAGAGAAACAAACAAAAAACAGGCTCTGTTTTGGACTCCTGAAAAATAATTATATTATTTCTTGCACTAAAATGCTGTGAATGGCTTTGTAGTGCAGAAGTGATGGAAGCGAGGCCTGGATGGGGATTATGCTCTTTTCATCATAAAGCCCCATCTGGTTTACTAGCAAGACCACGTCTGTCCAGGCCTCTCGCCCTTTAAAGTGCCGGCTTGGGTTACACATCAATCCAATCCTATTGCAGCTGTGCCGGGGAAAATAAGGCAGCCCAGTTCTGCACATACATGGCAGCGTGCATGCTAACATGCACACACACATAGAAATGCTCATCAATTACAAAAGTGTGGGTACAAATGCAAATAGACAGATGGGTGAACGGGAAGGTGGGTAGATGCACAGACACAAAACACACATACATGCTCGCTTGCCTCCATGTGCAAAGTCCCCACAGAAACAATGGCAAAACACTAAAAAGGACATCTCTGTTTTTGATGCAGGCCTATTTCTAACTTGAAAGAGCCAGCCATAATTAAAACCAATGGGCAGCAATGCAAGATAAATGAATAGCAGAACATTCACCAGACCCCTCCTCATCTTTTAACTCAACCACTGGTCCGGTGTCTGACAGATGTTCCAGCTCCATTTGATGTGCATTCCCACATGTTTATGTGTACGTTTTCTTTCTTTCTTTCTTTTTTTTCTTTTTTTTTTTTTTTGTGATGGCGAGGTCATTGTTGTCCCTTATTCCCTTCTACTCCATCTTTAGAGATCTTTCATGGCTGAACGTACAGGCATTACATTCTCAGAAGGTATTTTTGGTGTCATTAAACCAGATGTGGCATATCCAGTACTGTCTATGGATTTTTCTGTATGTGTAAAGTCTTTAAATATTTAAAAAAGCATTTCTAATGTTTCACAGTTAATAAGTTCATCATTAAAACGGAGTTGCAGCTTAATTCAAACACTAATGAAAAGACATTTAAAGCTCATCCACAGCTAAACTTTCCTTTTTAGAAGTTCTTTAAAGAAGATGAGATGTAAGTGATAGGTCACATCTCTCCTGCAGGAGAGATACCCGCCTCATAGCCACAAATTATGTTAGAAGTCAAATATTAATGTGAAGGACGTGATTCACTTTCTAACTAAGCAAGACCTTTAATTCTCCCGTCTAAATTGGCCAGGGAGGAAGCTTCTTCATCTTCAGACCGTGTCATCCTCATATTTGGGCTCACCACTGGAAGAAAGGCTCACCATCATTATCTCAAGATCTGCCTATTTCCGCTCAGTACAAAACAAGAAGTAAACGAACAAAGAGGATAATATTACAACTGGATAAAGATAAATTAGACTCAATTTCACTAGAACGAAAATAAGTGTTTGATTTGTTTGAAAAGAGAAATGATAATAAGGGAGTCAATTGGATTTGTTGGGCATTAAAGATGGTTCTGGTTCAGCTGGCGAGTCTGGATGAAGAAGTTAGTCCAGCTTCACTTTCAAAGCAATAAAATAATGAACAATGGAGAAAGCGAAACAGAGACAGACTGTGATGGGAAGGAGGGGGTGATGTTTTAACTCCACAGAAAATTGTTCTGTTAACAAATTGGTGGGTCTCAGCTGTTTTCTAGCATTTCAGCCTCCAGGTACATTTGTCTGCCTGTTTGCTTGTCTCCTGCTTCATTGTAGTGCTTCTTTCAATGCTGGACTTTCAGTTATATCTGGACGGCCCAAATGACAATGCTGCCGGCAAGAGAGAAGTTGTTGACGGACGAGCGGTAAATAAAAGGAGCCTAAATCAGCTCTCCCCCCAACACACACGCATGCTTCCCCCTCCTCCTCTGTCAGCCAGTCTGGACAGCCCCAAGGAGATCAAACCTGTTTGTAATCCTGCTCTTCCTCTTCATGTCTGTGTGTTTACAACCTGACCGCATTGCTGCTGCAGCTCCGTCTGTGGTCCACGTCTGTCTCTATTAAATCAAATGTAGGGAGGTGGGGAAAAGATGGGATGCATTCATTGTCCTTGGCTGACAGATTCTCACAGAAACAGTTGCACAGTGCTATTTTCTTCCACACACCACTGACAAATGATGGGCAATTAATTTGTGTAACCCACCCCCCTCTGCATTTTCACATTGTCATAACAGACATTTCCAGCCTGAGGTCTGAGTAAAGTGTCTGCTGTACGGCTCTCATCAGATGGTTTGTTCTACTTCTGCTTCACTCTTGGGAGGAAGACAGGCTAACTGGCAGAAATGACATTTTCTGTGGAGCAGTCTGGGGGCCTCGTTTCTCTTTCGTCCATGCTCGGGTTCTTTTCAAATGCAGTAATTTGCGGAAGGGGACCCCAGCCGTAGATCACAGGATCTGGATCTGTGGCATCAGTGGGCAGGAGTCGGGGGGGGCAGGACCGACCTTTGGGATGCAACCCTGGAACTTCTTCAATGGAAACCGCATGCCTTTAAATGGGCAACCGCTGGGTGGTCCAATCAGCCTCTACATGACATTTACTGACACATCTGTCTCTGGTAATTGATTTCAACTTCTTGAAACATCAGCTTTTTCTTCCCCTTTTGCTCAGATGTTTCAAGTTGTGATTTAACTGGAAGTCAGCAGTATTTGATTACTTGATGCTATCTTTGACATCGTAATCAAGTCAGCTTTTATGATGCTTTAGATCTTTGGACAAATAGACTTATAAAGAAAAGACCAAAAATCTAATAAACATCAACAACAGTTAGAACTGCACTTACGATTAATGGCCGGCACAATGCTGCTAACACGGCCCCAAACCTCGGGGTCAGAAGTAAACAGGATGTTTTAGAGTCCGTCTGACCCCAGCCACCAAAATGTTATTCATCTACAACACAAAAGCAGAAATAATTTTTCTTCAGTGGTTTCCAGCCTGCTACAACCTGATGTCATTTTCCACATATTCCCCAGAAATCTTTTGGTGTTTAACTTCAGAGAAATGGGAAAATCCCTTCCCTCCAACTCAGGAGTGACCATGAATAAGCAACTTTATGCTGGGTTGGCTGGTTTCACATGAACTAAGTGACCATTTCTTCAACCAAGTAAAATATGCACCCACTGAGAGGCTTCAGTAGAGAAAATCACACTCAATTGAAGCTGTAAAGTATGGATATATATTTATAATAAAGCCCCAAACATGTTAAGGTACAATATTTTCTAAACAGACTATGAATTTGTTGAGCTACCTCTAAAGGTTACAATCTGCAGATGACCCCACTATTTCCATTTTAGCCACAATTAGTTTGATTTCCTTGTGCTGGAGGCAGGGCTTATTGCCACCGCAATTGACATAATAGTCCAGTAATCAGCTTGTAGCCTGAATCCAGTTTCCCATTATTAAGCTGAGACGTACATTGTGAGCTACAGCCAAAAGACTGCAACATCATAGCAAAGGCACGGGCCTCATATAGACCTTTTCATGAGCATGTTCACTTAAAGGATTTTGGTAATCTTGCTGATTTGGAGAAAAAAGTGACAGAAAATTCACTGTTTTTGTCTCACGATATGGATAAAAAAAAAAGCAGATTACATTTTTTAAATAAAAAAAAATCCCGCTATTACTTTCTCAAATCTGTGAAAACTGTGTCATCTAATGCTGTCTGAACCATTCACACACTGACACAGCTTAGTGTTTTTTCCTGTCTGTAACACTGAGGCCCAATTTACAAATCTTAATTTCTCTGCACCAAGTGAAACCAACAGCCCGTGGTCTGAATAACTTAAACATAGCTGATTAAACATGACTAGAGAGAATAGTCAATATTTTGCAGTCCTCCCAGAATGAAATAAAAGATTCTATAATAACAAAAAGCTGGTGCCTCCCCAGTCTTTTGACCAACATAGGGACCCCAAAGCTATCCAGCTGTGCTGACTGTCTCATATTTGTAGAAATATTCAACTGAAGTGTGACAAAAATGGCAATATCCAGCTAGGAGTTAATAAAGGTGGTTTTACCATGCTGACAACCTTCATTTGATTCTCAAGTTTGAAGAGTCAAACACAACCAAAACTGGGGGTTAGTCTGTCAATAGGTGTCCCACAGAGAACCCATATAGAGGGACTGGAGCCGAGAGAAGGAGGATTTAAAAAGAAGACAGAAGGTTGATGCTTAAATAAACTATTAAAAGAAATAAATGCCTATAATAACCGTCTAATGGATGAGTCAGAATTTGTAAAGAAAAAGAATGGTAACTGTGGTTAGGAACAGTTCGATTGGTGGAAATAATAAGCCTAATCTAAAGATGACCGTAATAGCTACCTGCAGCTTTGTGGAGAAAAAAAAAAAAAAAAAGAGTGCGCCCCCACTAAGCCCTCGTCTTTCTTAGGGCTACAAACAAGCTCAGCTTCTCCTTTGGTCAACCAGTGCCAAAATGAATAGAAAATTCTTCCCTGCAGTTTGAAATAAAAGGCCCGAATCAAACTAACACCAGGAGTTTTTCGCTCACGTTGTTTCCTCCAGTTTCTTCTACTCATGGTCCACATCCCGCCGTGAAATGGATGCAAAACTGCATTAAAGTTAAGGCTTCGTGACATTTCCTCCCCATTCAATCAATTTTTCTGCTTTCTGCCATAGTTCTCGCAGCCATTGCACTATTTTAAAAACCACCTGCAGGAGTTATTTGCCAATTTGCTAAAGTGTATCTCGAGCAATCCGATAGCTACGTGCACGATCCAGAAACATCCTTAAAGCCCATTTAAAACAGCAATTTTCAACAACCGCGTGCCAACAAAGAAAATAAAGAATGCATTAATACTTCTTATTGATAAACAATACAACAGTAACAGCATTAGTAGCATCAGACAGGATAGAGACCCCCTACCTGGCAGCCCCTGTTTCTCCGACCCCTGCTGTTCATGTATTGTCGAACCATGGCGGCCCATTGACAGCCTCCCCCGGATTGCCAATTTCCCGTTGGTGGTTCGGGGTTTCGCCTATCCTCTCTCAGCATTGTGCAACTGGAATAGGTGCGTCCTCCCCTGTTCACGCTGCAGTTGTAGCTCCACGATCTGATTGGACAGTGCTCAGCGAGACTTCATCAGCAGAACATCCCTGTCGTCATGACAACTTGCCAGTATCCCAACAGGGGAGTGTTTGTGGTAGGGTGGGGTGGTGGGTCATGTCTGTTTCCGTGCCTCCAACTGGCACAATACGATGATACATTTTACATCATCTTTACTTAGTTGCTGTCGTCGCCCTTCTCAGACCTAGCAGGCTAAGCTAATCTGCCCAGCGTGTGATCTCTGAGAATGTAAGGGCTGTTTTGCCACAGTCTGTGAGTCTACACCCAGCTGTCCCATCAGGATTTCAAACTCCAATGTCTCGCACCACAGGATGCCCAGTCAGCTTAAATCGATGACCATAATCACAATTTCGACTCAAGAAGCAGAGAAAAAAAAAAATCTAATGTGGGACTTCTAACTCATACCAATTTAAAATCTTTCTCTTCTTTATTATGAAGCAAGTCTTATAAACTATCACCCATTCACACATGCATATAATTACAGAAGACTGTAAATCTTCCAGGTTTGCAGGAAACCATGTTAACTTGAGAGAAACTTTTGAGAAAGACATTTTACTTTCCATCCTTAAATGGCCACTGTCATTGTACACCAAAGCTTCTCACCCACATACTTCCCATGAAAATTTGAGGACAACTTATGTTGAACTAAGAAGTACCAGTTTTTAATTCTGCCAACTCAGCATACTGTTTAATTCAAATAAAAGGAACCAAATCCCACATAATAAGACTGGAACAAAAGACAAAGAGAGGGGAGAGAACAGAGGGGGAAAGCGAGAGGAAAGCAAAAGCAAGGCATTATTCTGTTGTCAGCCACGCCATCCACAGCACAAACTGATGAAGGTTTGGTGGAGGAGGCACCCGCTGTGCTGCTAGCCTGCTAGCTCATGGTTAGCACAAACCAGACAGCTTGTTCCCAGGGTTCTCTCTTAGATACCTCCTGCCGAGATGGAGATGATGACCTTGGCCGCCGCTGGAGCTCTCCTCCCCTGCTAGGAGTGAATGGCAGATCCAGAACGGAGGGTACTGGGCTTTCATTGCTAATCCCTCAAACATTATACACCACCCGGCACCCTACCTGGCCTTCTAGCCAGAAGCGGCTTGGTGGTGGCTATTGAAAGCAGGTGATGAATGGGGCATAGCTGCTGGAAGCCAGGCTCCCTGGGTAGCAAGGGATGTCTGAGGGTCCACAAAGAATCCAGTGAGATTGTCATAAGATGTTATATATTTCAGAAGAAAAAAAAAACAGCTCCATTTAATCCTTGCTTTTGAAGTTTTGATGAGTGGACCCCACTTTCCAAAAATAGCTCATGGAACAAGTATTGGGTATTCAGAAAATGTAAACGACATTTCTAAAAACATCCCTCAAATAAGACAAAGATACCAGTTAATATGTCCTGCACATTAAGTTTCACAAAATTATTACATGGCAGCGTGAATAAAGTAAAACAAAAGCTAACAACTGGGAGAAAAATTAGATGAGGTACATACATTGAATGCACATTTCAAAGTATACAGATTTCTTAAAGTGATAGTATCCTTTTTTTGTCTGGCCACCACCCAGCATGAGTAAGAAGTTGAATGTAAACCAGAGTCATTGTAGTGACAGTATGTCAGTTCTTAGGCTTGTATTTTACGCTTGAGTCCCTGACAGAGCGTTGCGACCATTCCGGTAACTATTGCAAGACCTAATTTGCAGAAATGATGGATGACATCAATGAAAAAGCAATAATTTCCCATTGCAAGCCTTTCAAAAAATATTCCCTGGGACGAAATGACAAAAGCTCGGTATTGTATGGAATTCACCATGGCAATCAGAAGACATCCATACAATAACACTTCTCGCAGTGGGCAGTGACGGTAACACTCGATTCAGCCGATTTAGATTTTTTTCATCTTGGTAACATGGAACTCCAAATTGTTCCTAAATAAATTTCGGATCCAGCGCCAAGCAAAAAACAGAACAAAACAAAACAAAAAAGTACAGCGATGCCACAGAGTGAAAAAAAATGAAAACAAACCTTCTCATTGTAACGTCAGCAGCATGTTCAGCAGAGGCTGCTGGATGCCAGAGTCTTAAGGGGACCGGAGCTGAATTCAATGCCTCTTGTCAAGGGAACCTGATGTGATTATCGCCCCCTGCTAGGACAGGGAAAGTGAAGTTGTCTGGTGGTGGCAAGGACGCCCAAAACAGCACTGCGGGATGTCCTCGCTGTCCCCACTCCAGGAACATCGCTTTGGACGCCACAGGGGGTGGGAAGCGTCCACCATCTTCCACAAGAATTGTGTGTGTGTGTGTGTCTGCATGTGTGCATCCGCGCATGTGTGAATTCAAGTTGTGTTCTGCACTTTTTCATTGTTGTTTCTGCTGATGCTCAGTAGCAAATCAGAGTTTTAGCCACTGATCTGAAAACTGGTGTTCAAGGTCAAGAAGCTGCTGACTGGAGACTTCAGAGTTTTGTTTTTTTTGTTTTTGTTTTGTTTTTTTTTTATATTTCTGCCTTGGTGTGTAAACCAATTTTAAGATAATCCCTAGAGTGTGCACATATTTGTGTTTGCCAGAGAGTGAATAAAAATCATTGTTTGGGGCGCCTAAGGATTTTTACCCTCCCCCTTCCCTACACTGAGGAGTCCATGGCTCCCAGCTTGTATCGACAGACCAACTGCTGCCTATTGATCTATGAATTTGTACGATATGATAATAACAACATGTCTTTTTTAGTTGTGGGATTATGATGTGTGTCTTTAATTTCCTTGTGCTCCGTCTGTCTTTTTAAATCCTTTTGCCAAAGCAATTGAAGACAATGAAAAACTTATTTAAACATCAACACAAACCTGAAATATTTTCTAAGCTTGTTTTCCATCACTGTAAAAACATACAGCACCATGGCTAGGTTATGTACTTATTTTATTTCTTAAACTCCACTTGTTACAGTGAGTTTTGCAAAATTGTCTTGACTGTTGTTCAGGTTGTCCTCATTGATTAAACTAATGTAGTTAAGTTGAAGATTCCATGAAAAAGGGAGTGCACTGTTACACCGGATTTTGTTTGAACATAAACTTTTTAGTGGTGATTAATTATTATTTCTTGTTTTGATTAAAAAACACCCAATTACTTCAACAAAATCAGTTGTTTTTAATAGCTTTTAACATTGTACAGTGTGATAAAAATGATTAGCAACGATAATGGAACATGTTTCTGTCAGAGGGGGCGGGGCTACTTTTAAAACTCAACACACCTGGACCTCAAAGGCTCATGGGAGATGCATATTTGACTGAAATTTAGCAATCACCTTATGATTGCTGTGCTAGATATTTGAGTTATGTGCTTCTTTCCCTGAGGACTCTCCAAAGGGATTAATAAAGTATTTCTATTCTATTATATTTTTTTCCCTCTGTTTTCTTTACATTTAGACAATGTTTTGTTCTGTTTGAATTTTAAAGTTGTCACCACTAGTGAGAACAGTACAGAAAAAAGATCACTCCAATCCCTGATCCAATCTGTATGTAAGCTATGTACACTTAGTTAATAACTTAAACACACTTTCCCATTGGAATTAATGAGAAAATGTGTCCAAACTTTTGACTGGTAGTATGTCAAGTAATATGAATTTTGACAAAGTTATCTTTAATTAAAATTGTGAGTTCTAAAAGTGTAGAGTTCTTCATTAGTATGACATAATGACATATGTTTTATCATAAGGATAATACAACAACCTATATTGATAGCATCAGTTTAAAAGAACACATAACCATAAGTTAATCAACTTGAAGACACTTTATTACAGTGTGGTAAAAATTCATAACTTTTGGCTTAAAGCCATCAAAGATTTACAATCGACTTAAACGTTTTGAGTACAAAATATAAATGATAAAGCACAAGGCTTTGGCATAAAGAAATTCTAAATTCTAATAAAAGCGTAACTAACCCCCCTACTTTTTGCTGCTACTAATTTTGAAAAATGCCACAAACTGCTAGGGTTGGGATGTGAGTAGCTAAGCAGCCACTAGCACGATGGAAAGCAATACAGATTCACTGAGCACCTACACCACAGACCGGTCTTTGAGGTGGAAGACTTTTCCCCTCCAGAATTCCCTCAGCTACACACCACAGTGGTGGAAGAAGGTGGTCCTGAACCGTTATCAGTCTGAGCCGTTAGCGCTGTTGCCCTGGCCTGTCAACAACCCCGGCAGGCTCTGGAAAGCTGGGGAGACACACGGCACCTTGTGGCAGCTCCAGGAAGTGCCACTGCAAGTTTCCGCTGCTACGATTTGACCTGCTATCTATTCACATCTGTACATATGTGTCGGTGGGCAGGATTTCTATGCCTGCAAAGTGAAGTCCTGGCTCTTTTGCATCTGGAGGCAGGGGGCTGTGAGGTTTTTCAAATGTTCTCGTGTCATAGAGGAGCACCAATTTTACCTCTACGTCACAAAAAACAGAACCTGGTTTTACCCTGTAGGGGGTGTTTTAAGGCATTTTTGACCCACAAAATCCTGTTTTTTAAGAAATTAAAAAATAAAAACGTTAGGTGTTTAGGTGGTTTTCATCTCAATTAAGTAATATTATGTTGTTGACAGCTCAAAAAACACATTTTAAGGTGCACTACCCCTTGAATGCAGGCAGATAGAAAAATGAAAAGGTATTTAAAGATGAAAATCATCTGCACAAACACAGGTATGTGACACAGTGACATACGTAGCAAGATTAATAGATAATGCATTTCTGTGTGCTTTGACCACCCAGGCAAGAAACTGTGCCTTTTCAGTTATCAGGGCATTTTGGTAGATTTCTCCACATTGTACCACCCAACAACCCCCCTTGCTTTCTGTGCTGTCCCCCTGGAGGCAAAGTGGGTAAAATAAGACTTCAAAGCAACTCCAAAATAGTCCTGACACAAACTCATTTCCTCATGTTACATGATGGGGGCTGGCATGCTCGCTAGACTGCTCTGACTCTGGTATGTCTCAGCCTCCTGATCTGTGCTACCTCATAACAAGCGGTGGTGACGGGATGCCGTTCTGACGGAGCGATTATGGACAGTCTGACATAGACTTAAAAGGAGCCAGATGGGGGTAGAATTTACTAGGGCCTATTCGTGGGTCATGCTGCGCTCAGATGAGATGAGGAAATGGGAGCTCATTTAAGGGGATGCTATTAGCAGTAAAGGACCACAAATGACTGCAGCTTGGAACTATATTAAGATGAGGCAGCAAAGATTTGTCACTAGTATGTTCAGCTGTGCAAACATTTTCCCTATGTTTTTACAGATAAATATTCAAAAGATTGGCTATCAACATATTTTGTCTACTGCTGTTAAGCTGTTAATCCCAATACTCAGTATTTAGTTATGCTTAACTGCAAGGCACCTATAAATGAACTTGGAATCTATTTAATTTTGTTCTCTTTTAAATTTGATCTAAATCAAAGATTTTAAAGCTCAAATATGTGGCAGAAAATATGCTGTAAATTAGTGATGCGCGGGCCGCCTCCTAACCCGCGGGTCCCGCGGGTTACCCGCGGGTCGGGTTGGGGCGGGTCAAAGAATTTTCGCTTCACTGCGGGGCGGGTTGGTGTGGTTTACTATTCTGAAATATCTAGTTCTATCTATTAATTTTATTTTTTGTCAAACTGAAAGTAAAGACCTTAATCAGTGTCTACATTTTGTTACTATAATATGTAAGACAAAATATTTATCAGTTATTTAAACACAGGTCACGTTTTGTAACGTAATGTCCACGTAGGCGCGTAGTAGGCTACGCAGGCTACGTGCAGAAAGCGCCAAGCAGATAAGCAACAAAAGATGGAAGAAGTGTTAAATAACATTCGTTCGGGAGTTTACGTCCTTAAAAAGAAGAAAGAGGGTCAAATGGCTAAATCACAGGTTTGGGACAGGTTCAACGAGGTAATCAGTGCAGACAACAGCAGCAGCATTGGCTATGTGCTTTATAACACTTAAACGCTTTAAAACACTTTATTTATTTGCCTATTTATGTTTATAGGCTTAACGTTCAAATGAAAATACATTTTGTGTTGCCAGTTTCCAGTGCCTATTTAGGAGACCATATGCACCTTTCTCAGACTAAATAAAAGCATTCGTCAATATCATAACATGTGTTTTAATGGGGCGGGTCGGGTCGGGTTAAAAAAATAGAAGCGGAGGTGCGGGGCGGTTTGGTGCGGTCCAATTTTTTTAAAAGAGCGGGACCCGCGGGTTGGAAAAAAACCCGACCCGCGCATCACTACTGTAAATACCTTTCCCATTTAAGGAGGAGGACAGTTCAGCTATGATGTAGTTCAGTGGTTCCTAAACTATTTTCCTTGAAGACCCCCTTAATGCATCTGTCAAAAAAGCTGGACCCCATGGCCCTCTCCCCACTAAATCCATGCTTGGTTTTACATGTTCATTAGCTAGCTTCTTCTCACAAATGATGTATTATGGCTGAGTCCTCTCCTGTCCTTTGATAAAACAAAAGAAAAGGTAACTATCAACATATAGCCTTACTTTTTTTTTCTTTTCATAGGAAGGAATCATCTGCACTGTGACATCTGCAGGTACAGGAAAAATCATGGTTATACTAGGCTAGACATGAACTACTCCACTGTGAGGCTCCACCAGCTCACTGACCTCACTAAAACACACTACATGGACAAAACATGATTGGATGCTCAAGGTGTGGCCTAATAAGGTTTATTTTTCCCTTCTTCTTCTTTTTTTTGACAAAGGATAAAATGTTTTAAAATACTAATGTATGGCAGATTTTAATGATCCCCTATTAATTTAAAGCTTTGTTTATGAAAGTTAGCATATTTTCTGCTCCCAAAGCACAAGTTCCTTGTCAACAAAATTTCCAAATTTTAAAACTACTACTACAGCCCAATTCATCTCTATGTGGACATGGCCTTTTGACAACCACACAGGCTCTGTATAGTCACAGATGCCTGTGCTCTTTGGGGACACCCTTTGGGGGTCAGGAACTCCAGGTTGGGAACTACTCATGTAACTGATGTGGGAAGTTGATGCTGCAGTGTAGCCTTATAGCAGCTGAGAAATATAGACAGCCAGGGATGATCACTTATTCTAATCCCATAGAATCTCATCTGTTTCTCAAAAATATATTACATACAAAATACTATCATATCAGCCTGACCAAAACCACATTTTTTTTAAAAAGGCATGCGAATATGTTAGAACTACTAAAATCATGCATAATCTAACTCACGCAGATAATGCAGCTGGGGGTTGAATAACTCTTGCATGTATAACTACACAATTAGACTTGAATGGGTGTAGGCAGTCTACACATGCTCCAGATTTCCAGATTTTTACATCCTAATGTAAAAACAGCTAGAGTCTATATTGACACGACCAAATACCGCTGCTGCTTTCGTCAGACATCTTATTTCAGTGGTTCTCAAACTTTTTCTCCCATGGGCTCTTTGGAGAAATATATATATATATATATATATATATATATATGCATATATATGGGCCAGCCCCCTCCTACCTTCCAACCCAAAGTCCAGGTTAAAACACAAAGCTTTTTCTGCTGTTGGCCCCAGACTGTGGAGTCACCTTCCCTTCCACATAGACCTCACCAACAGTAGATGTTTTCAAAACTAATTTAAAAACATATTTATATTCCTTGGCTTTTAACTCAGAGTCTTTTACATGTACGCCTTTGTGTTGTTTTCTGCTATTTGTCTGTTTTGTGTTGTTTACTTGTTTTCAAATTGTATAGCATTTTGGTGAAAGTCTTTTGTTTCTAAATATGCTTATAAATTAAATTGACTAATTTTGACTAACCATTCATCCATATATTGTCTATAGTAGGTTATTCAAGGGTCATGTGGGGGCTGGAGCCTATCCTGTGGTCAAGCGAGGGTCAGCGTAAACCCAGGACAGATCACCAGTAACCCAACTATGACCTTCTTGATTTAGTTCTTACAATAGTTTGTTGAGGGTTGTTTATCAACCTAAATTATGACCTAAATGCTGCAAAGTCTGGTAATTGATTTGAAATAACAGAAATGTTTAAAAGCATAAGGATATGTATTGATCTAAGATGTCTCTGTGTGTGGACACGGTCTGAAGAGCTACACAGATTTATTCACCCCTGAAGATGACTTGGCTAAAATTCAAGAATTTGACACACTTATTACTTATGTAGCCTGGACAAAGTCTGAGGTGCATTTAAGTTCATGAAGTGAAAGTAAGTAAATAAGTTAGTTCATAACTACATAAGTAGGTTAAGAAGGAGTAAATTCATTTCTTTTTCTTTTATTAAAAATGCTCATGTTTATCTTTAAAATGTGACTACGATGTTAAAAGTGTTAATACATATGTATATTTTATTTCGTATATGGTACGTGGAGATGTGTATTTTCCTATGCAGAGATTGTATTTGAAGGTAACTGAAAGTTCGGAGAAGAGAAGGAAGAGCGATTCAGCTCGCCTGGCGATGAGTCAAAAGCTAACGTAAAAAGTTCGCTGGTCTTTGTAATGAAAACGTAATCTGTGCCGTGGTTTGTCCCTACGATAATCCACTGTGAGTATTTGTGCTTAAGTGTGGCGGGAGACGAGTGAGTTTCCCCGCGAAACTGCTGGACTGTTTGCCGCTAGCTTAAAGCCTGGCCAGTAGCCGAGGCTAACAAGCTCGCAAAAGGACTATAGGCTGCCGTTCGCCAACTCAGCTGGACCTAGATGCCTGTAGAGGATCGTTACCGTACTGGACAACGAGAGATTGGACCCAGACCGTACTCTGAGTCACCCGGGAGAGCTCAGGGCGCATCTGGCAACGTCTGAACCAAGGACCGGGAGATCGTGACCGGGGCGTGGACCACGCACTCGGACTGCTTCTGGAGTTGGAGCTGTGACTGTGAGCGCCGCGCTGTTTGTTCGCTGGAGACGAGGACAACACTGAAAGGAGGGAATCTTTGTGGGTTAATACTCAGCTTGCACCAGGTACCTTAACTTTATTTTATTTTACTCTTGGAGTGAAACGACCACTGAGTTTTGGGTCACTACGTTCACAAGCGTCGATACAGGCCTGCTACGTAGTGTTAACTGGGGGTTTGCCGGCTTTAGGCTTAGTGAATAACCATTTCTATAAGCTGTATTGAAACTGTGAATTTTAAGTGACACACTGTGTGTGTATTTTTGTTGTCTGAACAGTGACAAGCCTGCTATCTGCCTTTATTTTGCTTAAAACCCTAAACCCTATTTTGGTTTATTTTATTTACTTTTATTCTTTTTAATAAAAGGGGGGTTATTGTTCATACTTCATACCTTGTGTAAAGTTGTGACTGAGTATTTGCCTCCTTTTTACACCTGTACCGTAGTATCTGGTGCTTAACTTTAATACAGTGCAGAGATCCAAAATATACTTAACATTTGAGTAAATACAGTACGAGAGTAAAAGAACCCAGAGCCCACTCATATAATTCGTGAGTGATAAAAAGGGCTACATAAAATGGAGGCACTGCTGGGATTTTTTTGGGTCTTCATAGGCACATTAAAGGGGCATTACACTAAGTTTTGAAGTCACTGTAAAGTAACAAGTTGGACATTTTCCGGTACTATTGGCTATTCAGACAATGGCAGGCCGCACCGAGCTGGCTGCAGAACTGAAGAGGTGGTGTCGGGGTGAAGGTTTGGAAGAAACTAAGGCCCTCATGGTTTTGGTTCCAGAAGATGTGGAAATAGCCAAGATAGAGGAAAGCCTAGAGACTATTAAATGCTTGGGCCGAGTCCGTGTGCGAGGCCGAATGTTCCACTCCTCCCAAAACTGTCTAATGGTCCTGTGTGAATGCAAAGAAGAGTGCACTGACAATGTACCCCCTGAAGTGTTTCATGCAGAAAGTGGGAAAAGTTGGCCAATAACCACTTTAGGTGAAGCTCCAGTTTCAAGTGATTTCGGTGTCAAGTTGAAAACCCTGCTAGACGCTGAGGGCAAGACCATGGATGATATTAAAGGCCTATTGCCAGAAGCCGCTCCAAAAGTCAACTCCACTGAGTCTATCTTGCAAGCAGTTGGTGATTTCTTGGAAAAGACCCGTAAGCCACAGTCAGAAGGTGGTTACCGGCGTTTACGTCTATTCTCTGGGAACCTGCCGGTCCCACCCAATGAGGAGCCTTTTGACCACTGGCTTGAGCAGGCGTGGCTCATGGTGGAAGAAAGTGAATGTACGGAGAGGGAGAAAAGGCGCAGGCTGATGGAAAGCTTAAAGGGGCCCGCCCTGGAAATTGCAAAGTCAGTCAGAGGTGCAGACCCGGATGCCAACCCCAGTGAATACTTGGAAGCCCTAGAGAGCGCGTTTGGCACGGCTGAATCAGGAGATGATCTCTACTTTGCCTTTCGGTTAATGCAACAACAGCCAGGAGAGAAACTGTCTGATTTCTTAAGACGGCTGGAAAGAGCTCTTGCTAAAGTTATACAGAGGGGAGGATTTCCAGTTGAGTGCAAAAACAAAGCTCGCTTGGAACAGCTTTTGAGAGGGGCCATTGCTTCAGATCTCATGCTAATCCAGTTACGCTTACGAGAAAGAAAGGAAGCGCCCCCAACTTTCTTGCAGCTACTAAGCGAAATCCGTACAGAGGAAGAATATGAGGCTTCAAGGAGAAAGCTTAACGCCTCTGTACACCCAGTGCAAATGAAGCAATCAGCTGAATCCAGCCGTGCAGAAATGCAAAGTCTGAAAGCTGAAGTTAAAGAGCTCAAGGCCCAGTTAGCTTCCTGCATGACAAGCTCCCAAGATGTAAAAGAGCAAAGTTACAGTGCTCTACCTGTGTCCACCATACAGCCAAGTGAACACAGCGGTGACACTGAGCTTGCTGCATTAAAGAAACAAGTCAAAAGACTACAACAGAAAGTGGCGCAAAGAGATGCTGTACAGGAAACCTCAGCCAAACCGACTACTGTTGCAGCAGTGGAGGTTAAGCCTAAAACTACTCCTCCCTACCAAAACAAGCAGCAAACCGATGAGCAGATCTGCTATAGATGTGGAGAGAAAGGTCATTTCAGGGCAAAGTGTCGTAATCCTGAGAATCAAGCCAAAGTAATCAGAAAGCTCATCCAAACAGTAAAGACAATGAAAGGTAGCCAGAGTACTGATACAAGTATGAAGCCAGATACCAACTGCAATGTCAAGCAAGGTTTGCTGACTTCCCCTACTCCCGCTGGCATACCTGAAGGTCTGATTGGACCACCCAGTGTAGTACCCCTGAGAATCAATGGACAGTCCTGTGATGCTCTTTTCGACAGTGGATCTCAGGTCACCATAATCTTTGAGTCATGGTACAAAAAGTATCTATCCTCAGTTCCTGTGCAACCAGTCACTGGTCTCGATCTGTGGGGCTTAAGTGAGTCTAATGTCAGCTACCCCTATCGTGGCTATGTTGTGGTCGATTTCGAGTATCCAGCTGAAGTTACAGGCACCAGCCACACAGTAACGGTTCTAGCCCTGATTTGCCCAAGTCCAAAAGAAGAAAAGATTCCTGTTATTGTGGGCACCAACACCAGCCACGTTCGCAACCTGGTAGAACAATGCCGAAAACAGGGTTTCGACATCACCAAAGCCCTTGGCATCAAAGCCAACAGTGAGCAGAAACCCACAATCGCAGGCTCTGTTTCCTTAACCTCAAACGATGATGAGGTTGGCAGTGTGATATGGAAAGGTCCGAGCCCTTTAATCCTGCCTCCTGGAAACGACCTGCAAGTTTCCTGTAAAGTTGACTTCAAGCAAACAGTTGACAAAGAAATACTAATGGTTGATTCTTCCCCATTAGCCCCCTTGCCTGGTGATGTGCTACTACAGCCTATGGTGGTTCCCGCTAATGCCGTACAAGTTAACAACTTCAGAATCTTTGTGCAAAACCAGTCTGCCAAAGAGACCATCATTCCAGTAGGGACAGTCATGGGTCACGTGTATCGCACTGACAGTGTCATATCCATGCCACTCCAAAGGTCTGAGTCCCTCAAGTTTGAAAGCAGCCAGATCAACTTTGGTGACTCCCCTGTGCCGAAAGAGTGGAAGGATCGGCTCCGACAAAAACTGGCTGAACGTTCCCAAGTCTTCTCAGTGAACGAGTGGGACGTTGGACTGGCCAAAGATGTAGAGCACACTATCCGTCTGTCTGATCCAAGTCCCTTTCGCCAAAGATCGCGACGGCTGGCTCCTGCGGACATCGAGGATGTCAGAAAGCATCTACAAGAGTTGCTGTGTACAGGCATCATCAAAGAATCCCGTAGCCCCTATGCATCGCCAATCGTGATAGTTCGCAAGAAAAACGGAACAATAAGGATGTGCATCGATTATAGGCTACTAAACAACCGGACAGTGCCCGACCAATACACAACCCCCTGCATTGACGAAGCACTTGACTCCTTGTCTGGAAGCAAATGGTTCTCCGTACTGGACTTACGTAGTGGCTACTACCAGATTGCCATGGCAGAGGAAGACAAGGAGAAGACGGCGTTCATTTGCCCTCTTGGCTTTTTCCAATTTGAGAGAATGCCACAAGGAATAACTGGAGCGCCAGCGACTTTTCAGAGGTTAATGGAGAAGACAGTCGGAGATATGAACCTCCTTCAGGTCCTGGTCTACCTGGATGACTTAATTGTCTTTGGGAAGTCGCTGGAGGAACATGAGGAGAGGCTCCTCAAAGTTTTGGATCGTCTTGGAGAGGCTGGCCTGAAGATCTCCCTGGACAAATGCCAGTTTTGTCAGACACAGGTGAAGTACCTCGGACATATCGTGTCCGCCCACGGCGTCTCTCCCGATCCACAGAAAATCGAGGCCGTTACCACTTGGCCACAGCCTCAAGATCTGAAGGCTCTGAGGTCTTTTTTGGGTTTTTGCGGGTACTACCGGCGGTTCATCGCCAACTATGCCGCCATCGTAAGACCACTTACCGAGCTGACCAAAGGATATGCCCCGACCCAGAAGAGCCGGAAGAAATGCCTTGATCCCAACAAGATCTACCTGAAAGAGGCAGAGCCCTTTGGTGAGCGGTGGGATGACTCCTGCACACAAGCTTTCCACCAAATAATCCACTGCTTGACCCATGCACCGGTACTAGCCTTCGCAGATCCAGCAAAGCCCTACGAGCTCCATGTGGATGCTAGCTTCAAAGGACTTGGAGCAGTCCTCTATCAGCAAAAAGAGGATGGTTTGAGACCGGTTGCATTTGCTAGCAGGAGACTGAGCCAGCCTGAAAGACGGTACCCGATACATCAGCTGGAATTCCTGTCACTCAAGTGGGCAGTGGTGGACCGTTTCCACGATTATCTGTACGGAGCTCGTTTCACGGTACGTACCGATAATAATCCATTGACGTACGTGCTCTCAACAGCCAAGCTCAATGCGGTGGGGCATAGATGGCTGGCTGCTTTGTCCACGTATGACTTTGATGTCAAATACCGACCGGGAAAGCACAACATTGATGCGGATGTTCTCTCCCGACGCTTTCCAGAGGCACACCCAGCCACTGAATGGGAGACCATATCTGAGTCAGCTGTGCAGTCAATCTGTCAAAGAATACGAGGGTCCGAACCCTCAGATAGTTCTACTCGGTGTGTTGACCAAATTGGAGCTTCCCCAGAATGTGTTCCAGATATCTATGCCTTCCCACTTCACATGGAGCTCCAGTCATTGGAACACGTCCCAAAAGTGGATCTTGTAAATGCCCAAAAGCAGGATTCAGTAATCGGACCTGCCATTCAAGCACTCAAACTGAACCAGTGGTCAAATATCAGTCCTGAGGTGTCCTACCTAAAACGGGAAAAAGACAAGCTGACCATACAAGATGGATTACTCTATCGCATCACCAAGCGACTTGGAGGTGAAGAAGTCACCCAACTTGTCCTGCCCAAGCAATATCATGGCACTATACTGAAATCTGTCCATAACGAGTCAGGACACCTTGGCATTGAAAGGACCATTGACCTACTGCGTAAAAGGTTCTTCTGGCCAAAAATGTCACAGGATGTTGAGCTACACATCAAGAACTGCGGTGAATGTGTCACGCGCAAGTCTCCAGCCCAGAGAGCTGCCCCGCTTCACCAGATTTCCAGTAGTGGTCCTATGGATCTGGTGTGCATCGATTTCCTCTCCATGGAGACAGATTCCAAAGGCATGGGAAACGTCTTGGTGGTCACAGATCATTTTACGCGCTATGCTCAGGCATTCCCAACCAAGAACCAAACTGCGCAAACGGTCGCCAAGACCCTAGTTGATAAATACTTTGTCCACTATGGCCTACCAGCCCGTATTCATTCCGATCAGGGCCGCGATTTTGAGAGTCGCCTGATCAAGGACCTACTCAACATCATGGGGATAAGGAAGTCGCGGACGACCCCTTATCATCCTCAAGGAGACCCGCAGCCGGAGAGATTCAATCGCACGTTACTCTCTATGCTGGGAACTCTTAGTGCGGAGAAGAAGAGACAGTGGAGTCAACATGTACCTTACCTGGTTCATGCTTATAACAGCACAAAATGTGACGCCACTGGCTTTTCGCCTTACTATCTTCTGTTCGGCCGAGAAGCTAGGCTCCCGGTAGATCTGTGCTTCGGGACATCCCTCGACAAAGCTGTGGAAAGTCACTCTCGCTATGTGTCTAAGTTGAAGGAGGACCTGCATCAAGCCTACAGGTTGGCCTCGGAAACAGCAGATAAAGTACATCAAAAGAACAAGAACAGTTATGACAAAAGAGTTGGTTTCCAGTCCTTAGAAGTTGGTGACAGAGTCTTACTCAAGAACTGGGGCTTGAAAGGGAAACATAAGTTGCAAACAAGATGGAGTCCACTACCTTACAAAGTCGTTGGGAAAATGCCCAATCTCCCCGTCTACCAACTGAAAAAAGAAAGTGGAAGTGGAAAAGTTAAGACAGTCCACAGAGACCACATTCTGCCTATTGGACAATATGTAAGATTGCCAATCAGCAATGAAGACAAAAACTGTAAAAAGACAACATACAAGTCCGCCAAGCAGACACTAGTTGTGCCTGAGCCCCAAGTGTCTCAAGATACCGACTCATCTTCAGAGTATGAGTACTATGAACCTCAAAGACCATACTACACAAGAGAAAGGGTCCAAGAAGGCATAAGGCATGCTCTCAGATCTCAAGAAATACCACCAGAGACTCTCATCACTGACCCAGAGGATGACAAGGAGGAAAACTCCTCGAATGAGGAAAATACAAATGAAGAACCACAAAGGGAGAATGTGGTGGAGCCTGATAGGGATGGGGAACCTGAGACGGATTCAGAAGAGATCAGTCAAGAAGGGATCATTCAAGAGGACTCGGAACCAGATGACGTGGATATCCATGAGCCTGCCCCCGCGTCGGAGATGGACCCCAGAACCCTACGGTCTGCCAGAGTCCCACAATTAAATACGCCCCATAACCACTTGGCTAAAACTCCGGACCTCAGGTCTAAGAGATCTGTTAAACCTGTAGTACGTTTAACTTATGATGAGCCGGGAAAGGCTAAAGATCAGCCAATCACAATCATTCATAGAGGGGTTGTGATTACTATTGGACAAGGTTAATGTGCCCAGTACACATAGTCTGGGGGTCATGCTACTTCCCTGGTTTAGAGTTCTTTGGTAGTCTGTTGGGGACACCAGACGTTTAGAGGGGGGAGGGTGTAGCCTGGACAAAGTCTGAGGTGCATTTAAGTTCATGAAGTGAAAGTAAGTAAATAAGTTAGTTCATAACTACATAAGTAGGTTAAGAAGGAGTAAATTCATTTCTTTTTCTTTTATTAAAAATGCTCATGTTTATCTTTAAAATGTGACTACGATGTTAAAAGTGTTAATACATATGTATATTTTATTTCGTATATGGTACGTGGAGATGTGTATTTTCCTATGCAGAGATTGTATTTGAAGGTAACTGAAAGTTCGGAGAAGAGAAGGAAGAGCGATTCAGCTCGCCTGGCGATGAGTCAAAAGCTAACGTAAAAAGTTCGCTGGTCTTTGTAATGAAAACGTAATCTGTGCCGTGGTTTGTCCCTACGATAATCCACTGTGAGTATTTGTGCTTAAGTGTGGCGGGAGACGAGTGAGTTTCCCCGCGAAACTGCTGGACTGTTTGCCGCTAGCTTAAAGCCTGGCCAGTAGCCGAGGCTAACAAGCTCGCAAAAGGACTATAGGCTGCCGTTCGCCAACTCAGCTGGACCTAGATGCCTGTAGAGGATCGTTACCGTACTGGACAACGAGAGATTGGACCCAGACCGTACTCTGAGTCACCCGGGAGAGCTCAGGGCGCATCTGGCAACGTCTGAACCAAGGACCGGGAGATCGTGACCGGGGCGTGGACCACGCACTCGGACTGCTTCTGGAGTTGGAGCTGTGACTGTGAGCGCCGCGCTGTTTGTTCGCTGGAGACGAGGACAACACTGAAAGGAGGGAATCTTTGTGGGTTAATACTCAGCTTGCACCAGGTACCTTAACTTTATTTTATTTTACTCTTGGAGTGAAACGACCACTGAGTTTTGGGTCACTACGTTCACAAGCGTCGATACAGGCCTGCTACGTAGTGTTAACTGGGGGTTTGCCGGCTTTAGGCTTAGTGAATAACCATTTCTATAAGCTGTATTGAAACTGTGAATTTTAAGTGACACACTGTGTGTGTATTTTTGTTGTCTGAACAGTGACAAGCCTGCTATCTGCCTTTATTTTGCTTAAAACCCTAAACCCTATTTTGGTTTATTTTATTTACTTTTATTCTTTTTAATAAAAGGGGGGTTATTGTTCATACTTCATACCTTGTGTAAAGTTGTGACTGAGTATTTGCCTCCTTTTTACACCTGTACCGTAGTATCTGGTGCTTAACTTTAATACAGTGCAGAGATCCAAAATATACTTAACATTTGAGTAAATACAGTACGAGAGTAAAAGAACCCAGAGCCCACTCATATAATTCGTGAGTGATAAAAAGGGCTACACTTAGAAAGTATAAACTGACTTTGGATCTGAAGTATAATTTTGAAAGCGAGTACTCTCCCTGGACCTCTTTCCCATCAAAGGGACTTCCATATTTGAAAGTTTCTAGATAATTTTCCCTCTTCTTCCCCGTCCACCACGTCTGTGCTGCTGCTGGATTGCGATGCAAAAGAAAGTGATAATTGTGGTTCCATCAGTTCATGGAAATGGGATGGATAGTAAGAATTCTGCATCCAGTGGCAGTGTTTGTTGCTAAGGACTCTCTTCGCTGAAAAGATCCTTACTGACTGGTTAATGTATTTCATTTAGTGAGTGTGGGGGTGCTGCAGTGTATACCTGACAGACCTCAGAGTGTGCTGAGAAAATGCCTTGGATTGGATTTTCTTCCTTCAGAAGAAACAATTTACCATCAAACAAGAGAGCTATGTGCTGCATATATTATACTGACTCATCTGCATGATATGTTTTAATAACAGAGCAAAATGAGGTAAGATTATTAATCAAGATTAAGTGATACTAATATTAGATAAGGCTAGGATGTAATATAGCCCAGAAAATTAATGTGTAAATGAACCTGGGCAGGTTCATTGGGTTATAATTGGTACAAGCGTTCAATCTGTTTGAGGAATTATTAGTCTGTTAGCAGACATTCCTTCACCACCACTGTCCATGTATTCGCATCGAGACCTATACATACACATGCCTCTGTTTAACAGAAAAATTGATAGAGCATTTACAGAGATTTGACTCATAAAGCAGAGATAATGGAAATAACGAAGGATAAATAAACAGCATAAAAATCTGCAGCAGAGCAACATCAGCCTCACTAAATTTAGATTCCATAAAAGCTATTGACTTTTTTCATTGCTAGAGGATACATTGATTTTTCTTTTTGATTGTGTTTTTCACAGATGCAGGAAGAGGAAAAGCGGCTTTAAGTTGATGCAGGGAAAGTGCAGACTTTTCAGCAAATGAAAGGATCCAAAAACAGATACCTGGCAGGTTGGAGCAAACAAGGCCAGGCAATGAAAAACTGCATGGGTTAGAGAAGTGACACGAACCTGTTGAGCGACTCTTCCTCCCTCCTGCACGGCTGTAGGGAGGAGGACACTTGTTTCTCGCACACAGGGTTTTGATCTTTTTGCATTGGCATCCGCTTCCTCCATCTACAAAGGCAATGAAAGAGAATGAGTAATTCATCTTTCTGTGTTCTTGTGAGAGTGTGTGTGTGCGCTTGACCTATTTCTGCTGCACTGACACGAGGTTGGCATTTCTGCCTCGCAAGTATAAATGCAGACAGTTGCTGTTGAAAGAGCAAAGATTTTTAGCTCATGTTAAAAAAATAAAATAAAATATGTGCTGAGCAGCACATCCTTTATCAACATTATTCATAAGATTTCCTGCACACCCTTGTCACACAGAAACAGAGTGGATGTTTAGTGGGTGAACATGGAAGGAATATTAGATTTTATTTTAATGTCAGTGTTGAATTTCTAATTTCATTCAAATTGATTTACGGTTTCTCTGGTGACCCTGAACACATGTAAACAGATGGAAAACAATTAAACACTGTCACCAAACTGCCAACACAAGTAACTCCCTACAAAGTCAAGATAATGGTGTCCATTTGTGTTTGAATCAGTTGATTTCTCAACTCAGGGGAAAGAAAATAACCTAAATAAAAGAAATAAAAAAAAGAATAGTTAGAAAACACACAAAAAAATATTCATGAATATATGTCTCACAAGTACTTACAGATTTTAAAATAGGTTCACATAGTTAAGACCACCTTGCAAAACACAGCTGTGTTAGCCGTGTTAGGCTGCATTCACACTCGACTTGATTGAACTGGGAATTTGTTTGTTCTGCTGTCACACTGCACCTAACTGGAGCCGACCAAACTGCCTGGACAACATCACGCAGTTACAATCACTGCTCACTAGGAGTTAATATTCCCTGAAACAACTACTAACCAACAAGGAAGTAAAGGAGCAACACCAAGTTTCTGCAGACTTGGGTTTTTCATTTTAATTTTTAAATTTTCTGTCCAGCATGAGTAGCAGGTACATGGCGAGATATCCAGGATGTTACGCTACGATGCGCTCTACGCTTCCTCTCTTTGGTTCAGTGGATGGTCCGTTTGCTTTCACACTACGAGCAAACTGGACCAGGGTTCACTTGCAAGTACACCAAAACACCTGGTTTTCAAGCGGATCATAGTTTGTTTCTGTGGTCCACACCAAATGTGCATTCGAATGTGTGTTCACAGCGGTCCAAACAAACCGTGCTATCCATGGAAGTGGATCAAGGACCAATCAGCAGCAGTTAGACTATCAAGCAGGTGCAAAGAAACTGTAGCTAAGAACAAAACAGGTATTTTATTTTAGAATGTATGTTCATTTTAATAGAAAAAATGTATATATAAAAATACCTTAAACATTTACAAATATTAATGAAAAAATACAAATATCTAAAAATATATATATATATATTTTCTTTTCATTCAAACATTTTAAATACCTAATTTACTTTAAAACAGGATGCTTGCCTACTCTCATCCAACTTGTTCTCATAAAGGCGAAGGTACTGCATGCAAAGCTGAATTGCACACTGTTGCATGCTCTTAAAGTTTTGTGAAGCATTTCACCCTAGGTACACGAATGATTGAGATTTTACCCTGACTCACCATTTAGCATTTAGCATACTATTGTAAAATGACACATAAAGTGACACCATCAATGTGTTGCTTTTTATGATCTCATAAACTTGTCCTTGTATTTTATCTGCCATATAGAGTATTATCCTACCTAAACTAGACTACTTACATCCAACTTGTTGGATGACTCACTGCAAGACATCACTCTTGCAAACTGCATGATATGCTGGGCAATGACTCTTAGCAACATAGATGTTCTTTGGTTGAGAAAATAGTCCTTGAGTACTGGTAAAGTGCACAACTGTCAGATGAAGCAATGATGGAAGAAACACTACTTGGTCCACAGTTTTGGTTTATAACATTTGAGTTCTCTCAGACACAGAGAATGTAAATTCCCTCTACAGACAGCCATCATGTACGTCTGTGCAGTAACATTCCAAAAGATTGCTTCACAACCACTTCCCGGCTGGAAAAAAAAGGTTATGTAAAAAAAAAAAAAAAAAAAAATGTTGAAGAATCAGTTCAATTTAGGAATTTATGTTCCAGTTATGGTCTCTAATTTCCACAGGGGCAACATCAGTTTAAATTTATATTCATTAGCAAGTCTGTCTAAAATAGTAGTAAAGATATGTTAGATTTTTTTCAAGTAGTCCATGCCTGGACAGAAAAACAAGATCCAAATGCCTCGGAGAAAATCTGGCATTGCATGATTTTAACCGTGCAACCGAGACAAAAGAAACAAGATCATCTTTATCACAATAATGAAGGAGGTAATGACTTATAATGGGCCCAAACACATGGTTTGGCCATCTCTGTCTTTAAAGCACGTACTTGCAGATGTATCCAGCACTTCACCTTGAGAAGAGGAAAAAGGAAGCTTCTATCAAAGCTTTGATGTGGGACTGGAGACTGAGGGAAGTTCAGAGGGCACGTCAGAGAAACAGAGGGAATAAGTGAGAGATGGGGGGGGTCGGAGAAAGGGGGGGTGGAGGACTCTTACCAGGCTTCTCCAGGGGTATAACAAGGAGACTCTTAATAAGGACACAAGCTAATGAGGTCCAGGGACGTTTTTGATAGACACAAACATTCTCAATAATAGCAGATATTCCCGTTCTGCCATCAGGAACTTTGTAATCTCATAAAAAGAGGAGTCTGGAGTCGATATAAAGACCTCTTAACGGGAAAAGCAGACTCATGTAAGGGGGATATTGTTGTTTGCTGCTGCTCAGTTTCCTTTATAGCCCAGTGTTATTCAAAACAGGATGTCTTTTGAAATAATTATGTAGGGATGTTTGCAGTTTTCATCTGGTCATAAGAAAATAACCACATGGAACAGACAATTAAAAAAAAAAAAATCACGTCACTGCCCCACTTTTCTTTTTTCTGTATCGCTGCAGAATGAAAGATCTTTACATGTCATAAAGAACTAGTTTGAGATGTCAGCAGCGATGACATTTCTCCAGAAAAAAATTACTCTGGATCATCAGTTCCAGAAAAAAATGTGTTAATTTCTGTCTTAATTTAGCTTTTTGTCCACAAGGGATGTAATGTTATTAAAACAAAAGAATTTGCTGTCTCCTTATCTTTTTTTAAAAGTCCATGGGGAAGAAGTGTGGGGTGAGAAGCAACATTCCCACATGTAGCCCCTCATTAAGCCAAGTGCAGAGGGAACGGCTGGTTTAGATTCATGGTCATTCCCAACCCCAGTTCAGTTGGAGCATCTGAAACCTTGTGATAGAAACAGCATGCTGCAGGAAATTGATTGCAGCTGCGTTTCTTGTTTGTTTCAGTAAAGCTCCTTTTTCCTTTTTAACACTTTTCTTTTCAAGAAAGGATGAAGAATTAAGACCATCACCACCTCTTGCTGGGTTGAAGCAAAGCTTTCCTGTATATGTTGTAAATCCAGCATTGCTTTCATGCATTTGATCAGATCATCTGCCCTCCCCCCAATTCAAGATCTCAGTAGGAGAATGTCTACGTCAGCTATTGCAAAGGAAACCGGGAATTTCACAATCACAAACCCATTTTTTTGAAAGTGGATGACAGCCTTGCAGTCAATCAGTGGTTCCTCGGTTTGATCTTCAGAGCAGTCTGAAGCTTCAGAGCGTGACTAATGCTGCTGACACATTTCCTCGTTGCCCCCATTATATCGAAACCAAACTGCTGGAAGTCGACTTGTTTGTGTTAGCTTTCCAGAGCGGAAGTTTTTCCATCTCTTTTACATTTGTTATATTTATGTAATGTTCTTTATTCACTTCATTCTTCACGTTTAACAAATGTATTTCCAAATCATCTTGGATGATTACATTTTCCCTCCTCTCATAGTTCTGCGACTTTATTTGGATGTTTGACCTTCTCTATGCAGAATGATGTAATTAAATTGTTTGGTGCTGCAAGAATGTTTTCACATTTTTCCTCTGCAGGCAGATAGTGTTTGCCTTAAATCCTCCACTTACAAGAAGGATTTTGTGCCATTACAGCTACTTCCTGAGACAATCATGACACAGTGCGAAACTTACAAAGTGGAAACTTGCAGGTACTGTAAAGTTTCTAAAGAGTAAGATGTACACTCACTGGCCAATTTATTAGGAACAATCAATTGCTTGTTAAGATGACTTACTGAAGTTCGAACTGAGAATCAGAATGGGCAAGAAAATGGGATCGTTTCAGCTTAACTGGGATTTTCACACACAACTTTCTCTAGTTGTCTGAATGAAAATGTCTTATTGATGTCAGAGGTCAGAGGAGACTGGTTGGAGATGATAGAAAGGCAACCACTCGTTCCAACCAAAGTATGCAGAATAGCATCTCTGAAAGCACAACATCTCTAGTTTTGAAGCAGATGGGCTCCAGCAGCAGAAGACCACACCAGGTGCCCCTCCTGTCAGCTAAGAACAGGAAACTGAGGCTACAATTCACACAGACTCACCAAAACTGGACAATAGAAGATGGAGAAATGTTGCCTGGTCTGATGAGTCTCCCTTTCAACTCCACATTCAGATGGTAGGCTCAAGATTTTGTGGAAACAACATGGATCCATCCTGCCTTGGATCAATGGTTCAGACTGGTGCTGCTGCTGTAATGGTGTTCTTGATACATTTTTCTGACACAGTCACCAGATCTCAGTCCAGTAGAGCAGCTTTGGGATGTGGTGGAACTGGAGATTCTCATTTTGGATGCAGCTGACAAACCTGCAACCACTGTGTGATGCTGTTAGGTCAATATGGAGCAAAATCTCTGAGGACCAGATCAGATTCTCCTCTGATAAATGTCATGTGTGTGGAGAATATATAAAAAAAATATACATGTATGCTGGAGGTAAAGTATTTTTCTTACAACTGTAAACACTGCCTTAATAGCATGATAAAACAGACAAAATTATCTTTGCTTTTGCCCTTGATTTATCATTTGTCCAAGAGAAGACAGCAGTGCTCTTTGTGTGAGAGGGCATAACATTAAAAATGCCTTATGTGTCTTACTACACCTTCAAAGTTAAGGCCTGGGACTTCTTTCCCTCTCACCTGCTGCTGCTCATTAGCTCTTCACAGCCCAGCACACACACCTGCTCCATGTGGTTTCTACCTGCTGAGCGAACAGCTGCCCACAATGCCCGTAAACGCGGTTCCTTCCCATTAGCCCCATGTCTAATGTCAGCCTCTCGTAAGGGCGCTAACTAGGGTGTTTGAAGCAGTTTATTTGGAGTTACTCAGCAGCGTCTTCACCTCAGTAAGTGATACACTCTGAGAAAATGTTAAGTTTTGAAACAAGAAAACTGTGAAACTTTGAAAGACTGCAAATGAAGGAGTCCCTGTCTGTCTGGTACCTTCCAAACTTAACAGCTATTCATCCAATCAAAACTTGGCAGGTGTAGTGTAATGCTGTGGGCCCTAGTGTGTGTGGTACAATATAGTTCATCCTCTTGTCTTCAATGATGCTTGTGCACTGACAAAATTTAACCCAGTTTTCTTCATCTTGTTCACAATTCCCAAAACATACATGACAATGTACACAGGTATAAAAAAGAGAAGTTCTGTTACAAACCTGCGTAACAGACCTTGGTATGCATCCCAATATGTCTCCATTTTCTTTTAGAAGACAAAGGGCGAATGTTTCTCTGACGAATTAAGTTATCCCGCCAATCTTCTCAATAATCTGAGGTCTCTTCTGCAACCAGCACTTAAATTTTCTCTAGTTGCAGCCCTCTGGTGAGCTTCCAAAGGTACTATAGGGTAAAGAAGATTTCACATTTCTCAGATCTTAAATTGACAAATAAATTGACAAAAATTTGTCAAGCCTGATCTACATTCTTTCCAGGAAGAGCTCTGGGATCCAGTTAATTTAAATGTCTAGATTGGGGCAGTAAAGACCTAAGCACTGGTAGAAGCTGACCAAGTTTTTCATGCCTGATATCACAATTTGGCTGATATTGTCTCATTAGCTTCCGCTTTATATTGCTCTCTTAGGTAACAGATTTAATTTCTATTAATTGAGAGAAGACCTGACCAATTATGTCTTCTATATTTTCAACTTTGTCACAGAGCATGGAGTATATGGATCCAAACACAGGCAAGGGCACACACGGTAACATGCCAATGAACTGGCAAGTGATAAATGAAACCAAGGCGTATGCATACAGAGGTGAGCTAACAGGGAGCAGGTGAGGTGAATGAACAAAATCAAGCTAGGTGAACTAATCAGACAAGCAGAAAGCACAACAGATAACAAAGGAAAACCTACAAAATAAGACAAGGAAAACAGAATTAAACATGACAAGACTACAAAAGCCTAAACCAAAAACTCCCAGATCACAACAGACTTATACGGATCAATATGGCTCAGCATTATCTGCATTTATCGCCTTAAAATAAAATGATGGATCTGATCTGTGCCCAGCTCATATAATTGCCTAACATTCTCAAAATTATTGAGATTTCCATTTATGATTACTCTAGAGGGGAAAGTAATCCCCTGTCTCGTTCATTGTCTGTATCTAATCATGCTGGGGGTAAGCATGGATTTCTTCTGTTCTTAATGCTTTTTTGTAAAGCAATTTGAATTGTCTTGTACATGAAATGTGCTTTACAAATAAACTTACCTTCCAGAAAGAATTTCTATACTTGGATTCAACAGACCAAACAACAGGCTTCCCAGTTCTATTAACGTGACAACAGACTTCAAGGATGACTAAACAGACTTACAACCTTTTTTTTTTTTTGCAGATTTTAAGGTTAATCAAGCCCATGTTGAATCCTTTCAGCTCATGACAATCAGGTGCACGCCACATGACATTTTTATTTCTTTAAATATGGCTGTATTTAAAAAAACAGACATATACAGCAAATAAACTGAGAATATGTCAAAACTGTCATCAGATGAGTGTTGTGTTCACTGCACGTCAGTTCCAGAGAAATGCAGTTTCTCCTCTGGTTCGAGTTGTGAAGCCTCAGTTCCTGTTGTCACAGTTAAAGCACAAGGTGTAACAATATCCTGGACTTTCTGTTTTTAGGAAAAGGGAGGTCTTTCTGTACTGTCACTTGTCACAATGACTGCTATAACGTAAGCCGTGAGAGGCTACAGTCTGACTACAGTGGGTTTAACACTTACTGCTACATGAAAAACTCAATTAAACCTTAAAAGTCTCATTTTCATCATTTGATTTGTTTTCTGTTATATTAAGGATAATATAAGCTTAGGGGATTTGCAAATGCGTGCATTTAGTTTTTATTTTCACGCAGTGTCCCAACCAGTTTGGAGGAGATTGTAGTTATCCATGCTTCAGCTAAATGATACATGCTTAGGTCTACAATTCTCCTTCATGTCCAAAGCCAGACTGCTGTCAAACTGTGGTGAGGCACAGACTGGGGTTTTAAACCATTTCTAAAGCTTTGAGTGGGAGCAAAGTGGCTTCAATAATCATGAAAGTTTAAAACCACGGGGACTCAGCAAGGAAACACTGTGGCTAAAACTCTGACAGTCTGTGACTATCTCTGACTGACTCAACCAAACTGAAAATTTCCCACAGAGCGTTCATACACAGACCTGAAGACGGACGTTTAGTGGCGTACAGTCGAATCTGATGGAGTTTGAGAGGATCTGCCTAGAAGAATTGAATAAACTGACCAAATTCAGGTGTTATAAACTTGCAGTCAAAGATGTAATTTCTGCCAAAGTAACTTCCACCAAGGGCTGAATTATAGGACTCGGAACTAAATAAGGAATGTCAGTTTGTTTCCATGATTATTATGTCCATGATTTATAACACTAAGTGTTTTTTTTAAATAAACTAACAACAACATAAATAAACTGAAAGTAAGTGAGTATCTCTTTGTAAACTCTCTAAAACTCTCTCTAAATGTCATTGTCATTGATATTGTATCCCTGGAATAGTGTTAAAAGTGGAATGATTTAGCAATGATTTTTCTTATAGGATCACTCATTTTTCATTATACAAGACAAAAATAATTATTGGTTTTGTAAAGTACGCAAACTAAGCGACTGTAAATTCTCATATCAACGATCCATGACGTTTTCAGTTTCAAGGAGTTTCATAAGCTAAGGAAAGAGAACCCTCAACCTTTCAATTACAGCCCATAATCATAATTCAGGGCCATGATAGCTCTGTCCTCCTATATTTGGCATGGCTTAAATGTATCCTAATGCTGCACTAAACTAACATCTAACTGATGTGCCCAAGCATAAAACATATAAAACATGATATATAGCTCCTTCCCATGTTCAATGACTGTCACAGAGAATAGTTGCCATTGCACTTCACAAATATGGCCCTCCAGGGGCAGATGCCGCTCTCTTTAAAGTCCTGCTTAATGTTTTTAATGCAATGTGAAACAGTAGACAGTAACAATAACAGGAAACACTGCCAAAACAGAAAGAGAGAGAGAAGGACCATCCTTCAAGACCTTTCTGCGTCATCCTTTCTTTTCTTTGTAATTTTGGTTTCTCTCATGTTTAACATCAAAGATGTTGAAATTGTTTTTCCCGATGTTGTGTACTCTGTAATTATTAATCTCCCTAGCAAAGGGACTGCCTTTGGGGCAAAGTCAGACACAAAAGGCCCGTCTTTAGATCTCTGATGTGGAGTTACACACAAGAAAGACGAAAGAAAAAGGCAGAAGGAAAAAAAGTGCAAATCTATCACCAAACTCAAAGTATGAACTTCCATAACGCTAAAGATGGCTGACAAGACAGTAAGAAAGAGTGACGGTGAGGCAAGGCTGTCAAAGTGCAGTGTTGTTATGACAGTGTTGGGTTTAAGGAATAGTGACTGCAGTAATGAGGTACTGGTTTCTTAGAGTCACTCAGCTGCCACAGTTTTCAATACACCTTGATCCGATTATTTACCATTCACAAAACAACAGCCTCTGGATTTTGTGGATGAGGCGACAAAACCCTAAACAACTATGCTTCACCCTGTATACAGGTGATGTTGCCGATTATAGATGTATTAACATGAACAGCCATATTTTTCTGTTACATATCATTTTCAGTCTTTGACTGGTCAGATTTGACGATTTACTATCACAACTACAAGGTTCCTACTCTGACTTTTATGTCCTCACAACTGCCCAATTAAATTTGTGTATTTGTGAAACCATAAGAGAAATTTGATTGAGACACACAAACACTTTTTGAAGTGAAAACTATTGCAGCACATTTATGCATAATATTTAGCTCCTGAGGATGACAAACATTAATACAGTTTGAAAGCAAACAATTGATGAGCATGAGATAAGCTAGCTAGCTATTGTCATTTTAGCTTTTGTGTCATCTGATGTGTTCTGTAGCTGTGATAAGATTTTTTGTTCCCTATGCCTGTTATATTTTTTTAATTAGTAACAAAAACAAGACAACTGGTTGTATCTTTAAGTTAGCAATCTTGCAAAAGCTAATGATATAATGTTAGCTTTAGCAAGCTTGGCTTGGTGTACGCTTCAGGATGGACGGGATACAAATATTGCTTCAAATTTGTTGCCTTCACCAGTGATGGTTTCTCCACACAGCTTATGAAGCATCTTGTTTTGCTTTATGTTGAATGTGAAATGAGTCCATATATCTCTACTTCTCTGTCTTTTATGTATTGATTTTTTTTCTCCCATTATGTTTAATGAGACTATCAGTGTGTCCCAATTTAGGGTCTGCACACTTTGAAGTGCGCAGACTACAGTGTGTCCTCTGTAGTCTACACACTTCGAAGTCCACTTAATGTTTGTGAAATGGGACAGCCAAGATTTTCCATAGCAACAAGGACGCTGAATCACTTAAACCTCTGAAATTACTCATAGGACACTTCAGTGGATGCTGAACACCGACCGGAAATGCTAACAGTAAAAAAAAAAAAAAAAAAGACAAGGTCAGAGGCTTTGTTGTTTTCCAGCCAATGCACACTTCATTAACCCCTTAAAAATCCAAGAATATCAAATAGTACAGAATTTAATGTCACTGTTTAACAAACATGCTTTTAATGCTCAGGAGGAAGAGCAGTCGTCTTTCGACCAGAAGGTAGGCAGATCGATTCCAGGCTTCCACTGACTACATGCCGAAGTGTCCATGTTGCCTCCCGATGTGCCTATCGGGGTGTGAATGTGTGTGTGAATGGGTAAATGTGATAAGTAGTGTAAAGCGCTTTGAGTGGTCAATCTGACTGGAAAAGCACTATATAAGTACAAGTCCATTTACCATTTAATGTACTTGGTTTTGTAACGTTTAAGTGTAGTTAAAAAAAAACATACTTTTTTTTAACAAAACTTTATTTAAACTTAATACGTATTCTTCTGGGCTCAGTTGAATTCTGGGAGAGAAGAGGCCGCGAAGGATGCATCACCAGCAGCCTTTGTTTGGGGCCAAAAGAAGTGCAGATTTGAAGGGTGGATTCAGAAGGTCCTCCAAATTCTGTGAATTGGGACAGTACTTCGCGTAACGCAATGACATATGTGGCCGATGAATCCGCATTTCGAAGTGTGCAGACCCTGAATTGGGACACAACTTATGCCGGACTTTTCCTTGGCTTATCATTTGTTTCAGTTGTGTTCGGAGGATTTTTTTTCTGGACAACAAAATGAAAATGATTTTCCGAATTCCCAACTCAGAAGATTCAGTGGAGCCCGAGATTCCAGATTTAAAGATGGTTGATCCCCGTACCACCTGTAATCCATTACTGTCTTTACTAAATATCTTTCTAATGTGTTTTGTGTCCACTAAGTGTCTATTGTAAATTACAAAGAGTTGTTGTTATTCAATTACATTGTTTTGGTGGAGTTGTTTGTGAAAAGTTGCATCAATATTTGTGATTTGTACATCATTATCACCAAAATTATCTAGTGTTTACATGGTGCACATTTGTACAGTGGGTTTGTGATTGTCTAATTTTACATGGCATAATTTTAGATGCTTAAAAATTGGCTACTTTGGAGGCATCTCATTTTTCCGAGTTGGTGCAACAAGAACACCAAATACCTGGTAATCTACGTCATCTACTTTTTGCCCACTTGAAATTATTAATTACAGCTGGAATGGACCGTCAAATGTGTGTGCCTTCCTCCAGATTAAATCTAATTGGATATTCTCCTAACTTGTTCTACCTTTACACACAACAAAATAAGGTCTGATTAGATCTCTGATTAATATTTTTTGTCAAATATTTATTCACTGATACAACTGTCGAGTTATTTCATCATAGTTCATATCAAAATGTATTCTTTTTCATTTGGGAAACTGCAACACCAACGGCAAAGAATAAAATCAAAGAAATTATGGGAAATGGGAGATTTCACACTGTATGTTATATATTAAAGCTATTTGCAAAAATGAAAAATGAGGCACATTTGATTCTGATACTCCTGAAAAAAAAAAAAAAAAAAAAAAAAAAATTTAAAAATCTTGATTTACAAGAGAAACGGATGTTTGTTATTAATAAGGACCTCAACTGCTAAAATTTGTTCTGTCATTGTGAAGCAAAACTTATGTTATAAAATCCATTCATGCTAAGTAATAAGGTGGACAGTGTGCTGCCAAAATGTGCCAGACAAATTAAGTTTTAAACTAATAATAATTACAATTTAAATGACATGGCCGCTATGCCAAAGTGCTCGCCAGTCAGGTTTTAGAGAAAACTCTGTGGTTTTCCTTCCACGCTTGTTTGTTGATTTGGTCAGTAAGAACAAACAACTTCTCTCAAAGTCAAGATATTTATTCTTACAATTAATTGGAAATGTTACAGAATTCTGGGATCTGAGACCATCTCGCCCTCTCTGGTTACAGAGGAAGGAGTTCTGCTGCCGATAGCCCAAATCAGAACCCCGCTCTTTGGTGTGTATGAAAGGTGCCTCCACTGGGGTTTCTGCACTGGATTTGATCGGGAAATTTTCAAATTTGGCTATTTTTACTTAATAAACTGTCAAAAACGTGTTAGAGTCATACGGAAAATGTACTTTTAACACAGATCAGTCGAAAATATTAATATTTATTGTATGTTTTTTTTCTTGCCTCCCCTGACTGCACGTCACTGGTACGCCACCTGTAGTCATCTTTGCTACACAGATTTATAAATGAGGCCCCTGGTCCTCAGGGTCCACTGCCCTGCAAGTTTAAGAGGCAACCCTACTTTAACACACCTGAATGAAATGAATTGCTCATTAACAGGTTTGCTAAGACCTGAATTGAGAAGCAGTGATGTACATCACATGATCAGGTCACATCGACAAAGTCTCTCCTCAGAGATAACGCTTATCTCTGTGTTACTCATAGACTGTATATAAAAGGAGGACAGAGCCTCCGTGACGTCACCCGTAGGTTTCTGAAGAGATGAATTGAAGCTTATTGGGCTGTTCCCATGGCACCATCTTGGCAGTGTCATGCGTGTTGTCATTCCCAGAAAATCCAAAATTGGGCAAAGAGGTGGAGCTGAGAGGGAGACTGTGAAGGTGGGGTTGGATGATTGACACCCATCAAACAACGAGCTGCCTGTAGCTAAGAGCTAACTGAGCTAACGGTAGCTAACCAGCTAATGGAGGTAGGCGGGCTAAAGCTAAGGTGCACTGTTAGCTGACTAAAAACCGCGGTTGTGCTGCACTCTCCCTTCTTGCTCCGGATATTGGATACCTGTTATAAAAAAAATTCACTAACCCCCACAGTTGTCATGAAGGTAAACTTGACCTATTAATCCTAAAATGTTTTTTTGTACCATGCTTTAAACATGTTTATGTCTGCTGTGAAGTTGATCTTTTTAACATGGGAGTCTATGGGGATTTACTCTGTTTTGGAGCCAAACCCTAGACGATTCAAGATTCAAGATTCAAAGCGTTTATTGTCACATGCACAGTAAGGAAACAGGTTTCCCTGTACAGTGAAATTCTTACTTTGCCGTCCACACTGAATGCCATAAATATTCAAAGTATATAGAAAAGACTAATTTAAGAAGAGCATGCAAAAGAGTAATAATAAAATATAAACTATAGGTAAAATATAAGTAAAGTAATCTATGTACATAATGTGCAGCGTGCTACATAAACTGTGCAACATTCAGCATTTAAAGATTAATTGTGCAAAAAAAGAACTGTCATGAGGTAGACGGTATGATACATGTGCAAATACTGAATAATAATAAGGTGCGTTGATAATGTAAACAGTCAGTATGTGTAAATGTACAGTCCATTGTTACAGACTCCAGTCTGCTGTTAACTGTTAAGGAGTCTGATGGCTGAGGGAAAGAAAGAGTTTCTGAGTCTGCTAGTCCTGCATTTCATACTCCAGTACCTCCGACCTGAGGGGGTCCATGTTGAGGGTGGGTGGGGTCTTTGATGATGGAAGCAGCTCTCCTGTGGACTCTGCGCTGGTAGATGCTCTGCAGAGAGGGAAGGGGAGTCCTGGTGATCTTAGTTGCTGTCTTCACCACTCTCTGCAGGAGTTTGCGGTCCGTGACAGTAGAGCTGCCGTACCACACGGTGATGCAGCTGGTCAGGATTGACTCAACGAGGCAGCTGTAGAAGTTGCTGAGGATCTTCGGTGACATGCCGAACTTCCTCAGCCTCCTCAGGAAGTACAGCCGCTGCTGAGCCTTCTTCACCAGCTGTGTGGTGTTAAGTGTCCAGGTGAGGTCCTCACTGATGTTGGCCCCCGGATGAGGAGTGAACTGCAATTTTTTGCACTTCCACATAGTCTTCACATTTTACCGGCCGAGGTTGCCTCTTGGTGTTACATGATTTTGTATCAAGATCAAATTATATACAATGAAACCACATGACCAGATCATGTGATCAACATCATGTAACTTAAGTTGATGTTGCACATGATAGCTCAGTTTTATGTGATAGAACGGTTGTTAGTAAAAGGTTTGACCTTGCACCAGTCACCTGATTCAGTTGGATGCTTGTTTTTATCATAACTAGCAGGTTTCTTCTCAGTCCAGCTAGATTTGGACCCCCTTAATCTAGAATTTTATGTAAGAGTAACATTCGTTAAAAAAAAGCACGTGTGACAGAATTTGTTATAAAACCATCTGCAATTTAAAGGTTTTTTGTTTTATTTTTATTTTTATTTTTTGCAAGCCCTCACCGTCATAGCTTACTAACCATCTTGATTGCTTGTGATTCTGTCAGCTTTGCAGCACCTGTTCCAAAACCTTCTTTATATTGTGCACATCTGTGGCTTTCACTGCCAGTCTTCAGGAATCCTTGCAGAGCACTTTTACCTTGCTTGACTCTTTGTAGCGCTACGGAGGAGGAAGAGCTGACATGGTGGCTACACTGAGGTGCTGATAGTGAAATCCCATTAACTGCCCTCCCACTGACGCTGAACTGACATCAATAGGAGGAACCAGAGCAGGTGGGTGGTCTGTCACTCTCGTAGCGCTTACTGGCAGGAACAACCTGCTTATACACACACATACACACAGCTGTGAGAGTGTGAACCCATCGCTGCTGTTGTGTTGTGCCTGTCTCTAATAGTGCTTGTGTGTATGCAGTGGCATTAATGGTGGTGATGTGGTTTTGTGATTGCGCATGACTTAATGTTATGGACAATAATAAAGAGCGGAAATAAATTTGCTTTCTAGTGTCAGCCAAGGCAGGGGTGGAAAGAGACAGATAGAAATAAAAGAGCCACAGAAATGAACAAACCATTAAAAAGAGGAAAAAGGGGAATGCCAGCTTCTACGTGGCCACCAATTTTAACTGGTTTCTGGTCAGGGGAAGTGGCAGCAGTGGATGCCCAAATTACAGAGGTCTTGGTCGGATCTTAGGAAACCCTGTTATCCTCAGCATGCCGGCATTCCAGAGCAAGAGGAGCATGGGAGCAGGAGCCACCCGGACAATGTTGGGTTCAGACGAGATGGGAGGGCCCTGCTTCATGGCGGATTTTCCAAGCCTCCAAAACCACAAGGGAGTTGGGAAGAAAGGGGCCAGGAGTCTATCGATCACAGCCAGTGCTGTTTGCTGTTTACTGTCAAACCTGCTGCCAGGGAGGTCCCCATCAAAACAGTCAAATGTAATCATTGCACTCAAAGTTGGATATACATGTAACCCTCATAAAGGTTTTGGTCTGTGTTTACACAGATTCCACATGAAATGCTGTGTGGTTTGGATTGCTTTCTTTGGAGGAATGTACACCTCATGAATACAACACAATATATGAACTACTTCTGTCATTTGGCTTGTTTGTTGAATATGAATTTCTCCAATGTTCATAGTTTGTTTACAATAGATTGGAATTTTATATCATTTTACATGTTATTTTAATTTGAGTCTTGCTGTTTGTGCTGCTCTCTTGTATGAAAAGTTCTATATAAATAAAATTTCGATTTAATTCTTTCAAGTAACTGTACACATGTTTTGGATCCTGTGAGCAAAAGATGGGAACTATCAACAATTTGCACAATAATTACTTACATGTGAAACAATTCTGATGAGTTGTTTTCAATAAAACAGTCATACTCCTTACAAAAAACCAATCATTAAGTGAGCAAAATAATCAATCCTAATATCAAAATCTGTCAGGCATTAAATATCTTTGACATGGAATGATTGTGATGTGTGTTAAACAGGCAAAGTACCCACCAGGCATACATAGAGAACTTACCTACAATGTAAGAGCCAAAGCAGCAGCTCTGTGCTAATGTTATACACCAAGCTGACGGTTGCTGTTGCTATCATCTGCAGCGTCTGTGACTGCTCATGTCTTTGTGAAAAGCAGCATCAGCATCTTTTTTCAGCAGGTTAACTGTCGTGGTCTCAGGCTGTAGTTAGATTTTCCTAGCCGGCTCTGATGGCATTTGGCTCATCATCACCCCTGATTGCCGATCCTGCTCACCTGTGCTGCTCTCTGTTTAATCAGCAGTCTCTCCCCCTGAGCATATCCAGCCTTGTTTTTGTAAATCTTGAACCTTTATGTATGACCTGTTTTTATTCCTGCATCCCTGAACCTGCCTGCCAGCAATGTAGTGAGCAACCTGTTTAAGTGTTAGCTTTTTTCTTTTTTTTTTATTTATTTTTTAATTTGGACTAAGGATTGTTCTTTGGATTAGATCTAGGTCCCTGGACAAACGTATTTCTCTGGATGGACTTTTTTGGTCAACAGTGGAATGGACCAAATCTGTGGTGATGTTATTATCTCCAATGAAATCTCTCAAGTGTTTGTTTATTTTAAAACCAAGATGGTTTACATAGTTTATAATTGCAGAGAAATAATCAACATGATTTTCAAGCAGAAATCCCCAAAAGACAATTGGGGCTTAAGAGGGTAAGAAAGCAGAGAACCTCGTTGGGTACTCCAAATTTGAACTAAGACCTCCATCCATCCATCCATTCATTTTCTACCGCTTATCCGGAGTCGGGTCGCGGGGGCAGCTGCCTAAACAGGGAAACCCAGACTTCCCTCTCCCCGGCCACATTCACCAGCTCATCCAGGGATTCCGAGGGGTTCCCAGGCCAGCCGAGAGATGTAGTCCGTCCAGCATGTCCTGGGGCTTCTTTCCGGTGGGACGTGCCCGGAACACTTCATCAGGGAGGCATCCAGGAGGCATCCTAACCAGATGCCCGAGCCACCTCATCTGGCCACCCTGCGGAGAAAACTCATTTCGGCTGCTTGTATTCGCGATCTTGTTCTTTCAGTCACTACCCATAGCTCATGACCGTGAGGGTAGGAACGTAGATCGACCCATAAATCGAGAGCTTTGCCTTTTGGCTCACCTCCTTCTTCACCACAACAGATTGATGCAGAGTCCACATCACTGCAGACGTCGCACCGATCCGCCTGTTAATCTCCCGCTCCATCCTTCCCTCACTCGTGAACAAGACCCCGAGATACGTGAACATCTCCACTTGGGGCAGGACCCTGTTGAACTAAGACCTGACTTTGTTTAAATAAATAAATAAATAAAATTTAGGCATCACAACTGCATTGCCAAGTTTAGGAAATAGTTTTGTGCAGCCACTGACTGAGGACTGACCTTTATACAGACTGGAAGTGTTACCACCATCTCCTGAGGTGGAAGTCATCACCCTGGGAACTAAACTGACTGTTCTGGCAGACATGTATGAAATAATCATGTCTTCTCTCATCTTAGTTCAGTGTTGCTTAGTGTGAAAACTTGTGGAATTGAAGTTAAGGATTTAATGCAATTACAAATTAAATATGAGATTTCAAACAATTATGTTATTGAACACTGTAAGGCACCCCAATTCTGCTATTTGAGAGGTGAAGATATTGGCTGGTGCTGGTAAAATAATTGAAAAGTTGTAAAACAGATTTATAATGCAGAAAACCATGTGTAGGAGCCAGTTAGTAGTTATGGAATTTAAGAGAAAGTGGTTCCTTTACCTGGCAGGTGTTTACCCAGAAGGAGAAACCAGTTTTTTAACTGCACCAGGGGTGTAGAAAACTTTTCAAAAGTGGAGGGTATGTGGTCTGTTGCAGGGAAGTTAAATGATCTAGTGTTTTCAGCTACTTCCAGTATGATCACACTGTTACCAATAGAGCTCCGGGAGTTGATGTCACGTAATTCTAGCAAGCAAGTATCCAATGAGCAACAGTTGTCTGAACTAAATGTGTTGTTGATGTCAGAGGAGAATGGGCAGACTGGTTGGAGATGATAGACACAGTAACTCCAACCAAGGTATGCAGAAATAATGTATAACCTTGAAGCAGATGGTATACAGCAACAGAGGACCATGCAGGGGCCACTCCTGCTCCAGCTGTGGGGGGAATTGAAAACAGGAAACAGAAGCTACAATTTACATAGACCCAGAAAAATTGGAATTTGAAGACTGGAAGGATGTTGCCTGGTCTGATAAGTCTTCGTTTCAGCTCCACATTCAGAGGTTAGGCTCAGAATTTGGTGTAAACAACATGAAAGCATGGATCAGCCTGCCTTGTATCAACAGTTCAGACTGCTGGTGGTGTAATGGTGTGGGGGATATTATCCTGGTACACTTTGGGCCCCTTGGTACCAACTGAGCATTATTTGACCACCACAGCTTACCTGAGTATTGTTGCTGACCATGTCCATCCCTTTATGACCACAGTGTAGCATCTTCTGATGGCTACTTCCAGCAGGATAATGCACCATGTCACAAAGCTCAGATCATCTCCAACTGCTTTCATGAACATGACAATGAGTTCACTGGACTCCAACGGCCTCCACAGTCACCAATCTCAATCCAGTAGAGCAGCTTTGGGATGTGGTGGAACGGGAGATTCTCATGGCTGTGCAGCAACAAATCTGCAGCAATTGTGTGAAGCTGTCATGTCAACATGGAGCAAAATCTATGAGGAATGTTTCCAACGCCTTGTTCAATCTATTACATCAAGAATTAAGGTAGTTGTGAAGGAAAAATCTGGTACTAGCAAGGTGAACCTAATAAGGCGGCCAGGGAGTTTTTATACATATATCTATATTGACCTGTTGTGCTTTGAGGTTCCAGTGTCTCTCTTGATGTCTTTGTTTTTCCAAAGTGGCTGTTGTGCAAACAAACATCAGTGTCTCAGTCAATGGTACACATGTCTCTAACATGTGTTGTGGTGTCAAGAACACCAGACTTTATACCCATTTATAAAAGAGGTGACAAACAGGTACTCTCAAATTATAGGCCCATTTCATTGCTACAGCTGTCAAAACTACTGGAAAAAATATTTCTCACTAGATTGGAGAATTTTATTACAAAACACGACATACTGTGCGATCAGCTATATGGATTTAGAACCTACAAGACGACTAAACCTGCACCTGTAGATTTTACAGAGAAGATAACCTCAGCCATAGAAAACTTTTGGATTTGAAAAAAACTTTTGACACTGTACTGAAATACAAAAATATGGAATTAGAAGGACAGCACAAAACTGGATAAGTAGTTATTGACAGGACAGAAAACAGTATGTACAATTACAAGAAGTAAAGTGTGAAATACAGAAAGTTACCTGCAGGGTCAGTGCTGGGCCCTTTTCTGTTTATTTTATATATAAATAATTTAAATGAATCTGCAAGGTCTCCTGGAAACAGTGGAAAGAGAACTTTCAATACTGAAATGATGTTTGATGACAATAAATTGAAATTGAATTTAAATAAAACAAAATCTTTGGAAATCGTCAAATCAACTCAAACAAGAAGCTGAGAATAAACAAACTAGAAATACAGTAACAGATATCTAGCATCTTTGAGTAATAACTGATGATGAATTAAATTGTAAACTACATATAAGCTAGATAGAGACAAATATATTCAAATCACTTGCAATATTAAATACATACCTTGTACAGTTCTTTCATACTTCCACACCTGACTAATTGTGTGGAAGTTTGGGGGAGCACAAACAACATAAATACAGAACCAATATACCTTATCCAGAAAAGAGTAGTAGTAGTATGCAATGCTCAATACAGACAACCCACAAACCAACTCTTTGTCAATCTGAATGCACTCAAATTCAGAGATCTAGTTAGTCTTAAAATAACACAATTCATATACTCAGTAATTCATCAAAGTACCACAAAGTATCCAGGGGTTGTTTCAGATGAGGGAAAGTACATATACACTACGAGGTACAAACATGCTAAAAACATCTATGGTAAGAAAGAAAACAAAATATCTTTGTATCACAACTACAGAAGTTAACTCACGGAACAACTTAAGCAGTGATATGAAATCATGCCAAACTTATTAAATTTAAAAAGATTTTGAAAAACCATATACTCTATATGCATGCGGAGTTAAACTGTGGAATTCATTACAGATAGTTTAATATTTTTCAGTTTAAAAAATGAATAAAAAAATATTCAGAGCATATGAACTTGATGAATGATGGACATTATGTAGATTGTAAATGAGGATGTGAAAGCAGATTTGTTTTGTTTAGTGTTGTCAAATAATTGACTGACAGACCATCTATTGGTGTGTTATGTTTAAGAAAGGGGCAGGTATACGTTTTCTGCTCCTTTTCAAGTATGGTGGTGCATTAAGATGTGCTTTTGGTTTGTTTTGTTCAGTTTTATGTTGCTTGTGCATAGCCAGGTGAAAATAAATAAATACATAAAAACACCAGACTGTAAAATAAGTGATAACATAGTTCTGCATATGATTAAATCTATACTTTTATTTGAAGTGGCCTCACACATCAGGCTCCTCTGTCAAAACAAAAAGGTCTCATTTATTTTTTTTGTTCAAAGCAGTTTTGCCAGATAGAGATATGACTTTGATACTTATCATGGTGAGTAACCAAGAGTGAAATATGTACGATTTTAAAGAGAAGCACATGAACATATGGAGTTCCTTTCTGTAAATGCTCATGGAGCAAGATTCATTCAGTGTGAACTCGTGCAGATGGTATGGCATTTAAATGAAAGCCAGATAAAAAGAACAGAAAAAAATATTCATTACTATCAAATCGTCTTTTTTTTTCCACCCCGTGAGATTTCAGACTACCACTGTCAGCTCTGCAAGGCTTCTGCTTCAAGGCTTGTAGGTATATATGCATGCATACATTAGCCAAATGACAATCACTACAATAAACAGGCAAGGAGAACAAAACCTTATAACAACTGCCTTACACTGAGTGCCTGACAGAAGAGGTCACAAGAGTCAAGATGAAATATGATGCGAGGAGAAGGCGAAGAGACAGCTCGCCACAGATATTATATATCAGATGAAAAGCTGGGGAGAGAAAACAACTCCCCTTGTAATGAACCAAATCTTCCTCTTCTTGTTTACAGCTGAAGGGCCTTGATTTACCAGTGGAAGGGGATGAGGGCTGGTAATGGCAAGAGCAGGGGGGAGGTGGGAGGATGGGGGTAAGAGGGGAGGCAGCAAAGGAAGCTTATGTTATCTGTTAGGCTTTGCCTGTCCAGTGCATTACGAGTCCTGCATCGCTCATTTCATGGCAAGTGTACTGGAACAGATTATCGCTGGCTGGAGAGAGAGAGGGGGGGTGCTGGGACTGGTTTTGTAGTCAGAAGAAGAGCAGCAGAGTGAGCAGCTTCCAAATCCTCGATTATGCACACTTCGACAATTGCTACACATTATCCACCGATTTATTCACTTTATTTATTTACTCTGGCATTCAGCAGGTTTCTCTCTCTCCATTATTGCATGCACCAAGATCATTTCTCCAGCTTCTCTGCTTTACAGGGGAAAAAAGTTTTTTTTGACTGAATAAGCAATTAACTTTTCAGCACACTATTAAAACAGGTCAGACTGCATCATGTGGTGTTTTCATAAACCTCAACGTAGAACTATGCCAATGAAGTGAAATCACAAAAACAAAAGCTCAAATCCAACAGATGAGAAGGATTGATAAGAAACAGGAAATGAGATAAAATACAAGAAATGTCTCTAAATCTTTCATAAAAATGTAAAGTTTTGGTATTTTCTGTCACTTTAAAATGTTTTGGGGAAATGATTTGAACTTCAGAGCCACTTGAATAAAGGCTTGAATTAGACACATTTGCAGACACATTTCTGTTACTTTTTGTTCCTGGTCTGTACCATTACATTCGCTGTCTTCTGAGAGTCTGCCCCCCTTCCTTTTTCACACATTGGTATAATCTTGGTCTTTCCTTGCATGTGATTGGCTGCATGGTGTGCCAATCAAAATAAAGTCCTGCCAGGGATCCTCAATCCAGGTGCTCCATGGCCAGTGGCCTGCAAGTTTAAGAAGATTGCAATATACCTGATTCAGATCGGGTATATTTTATTGATAATTGACTGAGTCTGAGTCGGGTGTGTTGCAACAGGGAAACTTTATAAAACCTGCAGGACACTGGCCCTCGAGGACCAGGATCAAGGATTCCTGGATTAGGCTTTCCCTGATGGGAATTTGCTATTCTTGTTCACAATAAAGAACTGCCAGCTTGTTCCTGATGGACACATAACTAACGCACACTATCCCAGCAACTCTACCAGTGGTAAGACCATGTGGGTGCGCTACCACTGGACTGGGAGTGAGCGAGTGATGATTAGTTAATTTTCGAGTTAGGCCAGGCTACTATGAGCAGCTGAGTAATATATATTCATTCACAGTTCATAGCATGGAGAGAAACACTGATGGCCTTTGAAAAATGAAGTTGAGTTGAAACAAGAAACCACAGCTGCTGTGTTTCCCACAAGGAAGCAATTACAATTACTTTGGTATACAGTATTTATCCAAATGCTGTTAGCTAGCTAGCTATAGCAGGAACATGTCAATGAACGGGTCAAAAGTGAGAAGGAATCATTACTCACAAGTCAGTAAAATTATTTGAGTTTGGACCAATTTGTTAATGACTACAACATTACTAGTCATCACTAATTTACCCCCCTGAGAACAGCTTTACTTCACCAAGCTGTTTCATAACTTCCCACTAGCTGTTAAGTTCTAGTAGTGGTTAAACATGAGATGGATGTGTTTTGTTTTGCAGCAAACAACTGGAACAAGCATCTTGTGTGAGTTACTTTGGGCTTTTAAGTATTGTAAAGTAAAATGCAAAGAGGGAAAACAAGGCATCCTTATATGTTTATGTTTATATGTTTGTCCTGCTTTCTATATCCAAATTAATAAACCAGCTGTCAGCTAATGCAAATGCAAAGTTGGTCTGTGGTGAAGTATACGTGACAGGTAAATTCCAATTACAGATCTGCATTTTTATAACTTACTAGCCAGTCCTGCAGCACTGCCTACTCTTCTTTATGTTGCTCCACTGTCTTGGTCAACCACTGTTTTTACCACAGAGCTCAGAAACCCACAGACAGTTATGTTAACTATGTCCTCTATTATTTGTTAGATCACTGTAATTAATATATAAAATATTATTTTATCCTCTGAGGTCCTCAGATTTTTATCTACAAATGTCTTTTGTTTGACTTTTGACTCTTAAAGAAACTCTGAAAATAAAGTATCTAATTGTACCTTTAAGGGAACAAAGAATTGTCACTTGGGTGGTATCCTTAAAGATAGTGCTGTTGTATACACAATAGTGGAGTTTGTACCCCATAAACACCAATACTGCTCCTCTGGTGGCCATCTGGTCTTTACAAAGGACAACCCCGACTGCTGAGGGTACAGTAGCAATACCTTAGGATACCATTCCAGTGACAGTTATTTGTATCCCTAAAGGTGCAACTAGATATTTCAACATTCTATATCTCCAGGTGCTCCCACATAATCACAACCACTTTCAGCTTGTTGGCATCATTGGTGTGGCTACAAACACTTGGTCACAAAGACTTAAGAAGATGTTGGAGGGGATATTCAGAGAGTGATAACATACAAAAGTTTATGTACTAACCTTTGGAGCACATGGTTAGGGACTGGAATGTATACAGTTATATTAATATGTTACGAAATGAATGTTTAGAGAGTTATACAGATCTACATAGTTATTATTATATAATGAATAATCTTTTCTATCACATCGATACTACCCTACAGAAAACAACAGCTAAGGATACAACTTTGGACAAGTAAACATATCCAACAATGTGTTGTGTAACTGGGCTGCGGCACCTTCTTTTTCCTCTGCAGCTCTAACTGGAGAATTTTTCCCATCCAAGACTTATCTTCATGAATCTGCTTGTCAAAAATCCCCAAAACAGATGTGGTAGAAAACACACCTGCAGACTTTTGCAGTCTGTGAAAACTTAGTGAACATTTGCATTAAATTTGAAGGGAATCCAGACAAAGTCATGTTTGCTCTGTCCACTGCACCTGTCACTGCATGTCTTTAAGACAGTATTTTTCCATATCTTTGAGCCACAACCTTGAAATGCCACAGTGTTTTGTGTATTGCTTTGAGGCCACATGGACAACTCAAAACCAAGACATGTCGTAGCCTCCCCCTTTGCATCTGCTGATCCCTGTGGATACTTCCTGCCTCCTGTGTTCTATGAAAGCTGAGATGACTGCAGACCACCGGGTGAGGATGGGATGCCTTTGCCCTGGGGGGAGGCAACAACTGGAGTTGTCTAGTGGCCTACACTTGGCCTGCAGAAGTAATAGAATTGTGATGGGTGAAAAGCCAAGGATGATCGCTCATTTAGCATTTTGATAATATGTTTCTCACTTTTCACAGCCTAAAATTAATCTACAGGTATCTGATTAGATCTGTGAGAGCAGGTTAGGAACTTCATGTTGATCAAAAGCATCAGAATTCTCCATGGTTGGAATATAATGGTTATAAATGTTTGGGTTAATCCAAGCAGCTCTTTGGAGTGATGAAACAAGAAAAACTGAGAACCTTCTCTGATCACTTTTCTCGATGACAGCCCATTTTACTGCTTTGTCTTTAAACTTGGTTTTCCTTAAGTTCTTTTTTTTTTATTTATTTATTTATTTTTTGTCAACATTTTCCACTGACAAATTAAGTCCTCATTAGAGCATTTACAAATACTCAAGGGAACAAAAGTAGAATTTCTTTCTTTATGTTGAGGTTTGATCAGGTGACAAGTCACTTATTCCACAGCTGCTGTATTCCCAAATGTTCTATTAACACAGGTAATTGGGAAAAGAAAGAGACAGATAGGTCATCATCTCAGTTTCAGAGCTAGAAGAAAGTAAAAAGTATCTGATTATTGTGTGCAGGCCCAGACTGCTGTTAATAACTAGAAAATCATATTTCATTCACACTGAGGGATACATGCTATACTGACATTTCAGTCTAGCTGACCTCAGTTTTCATCAGATTTATAACAAATGGTGCTTTTCCATCACGATACATACCGTATCAAATGTGATGGAAAAGCAGGATTTGTTCACCTCGGTACATCTTTCCCCTGCTTTGTTTTCCATTACTGACAGTACCATCTTACTGTGCGTGGGATCAGCTGTACTGACACAGATGAGACGCAGTTTAATGTTTTTATTACATTGATCAGCAAATCAAAGTGTCTCACAGTGGGGGGATTTAGAAGAGTATAGAATAGTTATTGCATTAAATGAGTTTGCGACAGACTTTTAGTTCGAAGGAATTTAGATATCGTAAAAACTGAGATTCAGTGCTCAATAAGCTAGAGATGGGATGTTTGACACTGAGGTTCAAAGCCTGTTTCACTCCAATGAGGCAGAGAAAATGTTGTATTAAAAACCTGTATTAAAGGTCCCATATTATGCAAAATTCACTTTTTAATGGTTTTGGAACAGTCATACTGGTCCCCCCGCATGTGTAGGAGACCCGTAAGTGTGAAACTCTTTCAGGCGCTCTCTCTCCCCCCTGCTCCACCTCTAGGGAAGTAAGCGCTGAAATGAGCTTGTTTGAAAGCGTGTACGTTATGACGTCATAAGGGACAATAACCACTCCCCACAGAGCGATGGACCCGTCTACCGGCTCTCAAAGCCCGCCCTCTAAAAATCACCTAGCGCCCAGTGTTTTTCCCTCTTCGGCAACCCTCGTTAGCGGACATGGCTAAGCGACAGAAGCACTGTTCTGTTTGTGGCTGCATAAATGAACACAAAAACGTTTTTTTACTTCCATCCACTGAACCCACGAGGACTGAGTGGATTAATTTTATTTTTGGAGGAAATGTACCCGGAAAACTTCCAAAGGTTTTGCATGTCTGTGGCCAGCATTTCAAAGAGGACTGTTTCCACAACATGGGGGCATGGAAAGCAGGCTTCGCCAACCGTTTGAAGCTGAAGCCAGGTTCAATACCAACTGTCCGTGACACAGCTGGAGAGGTAAGAGCTGGCAGTTATTTTATCATTTCGGCCTTATTAGTCTGATAGCTTGAAAATATATTAACCTGTCAATCACCTCATGACGGGCGATGCGATGGGCGGAGCCAACAGCTGAGCTGCTCCACCAGGGTTCCGCCCACCATAAACGGCACATTTCTGAAGCTGCTAAAAAGAGGGAGGTGAAGAGAAGCCGCTGCACTCAAACTGAGGGTCAATTTGTCCATACCATGGCGGAAATATTTCATTTAGATATTAATGAATGGTCTCAGATTGGGAATAAAGTGTATAATATGGGACCTTTAAATCTCTGTGATCACGTGGCTGATGACATGTGAGGCTTTGCAGGCCTCAGTGAGACATCGGAAATGACGTGAACGTTTCAAATCTTTTGCAGTGTCAGCTGTCATAAGATGAGAAATGTAAAGGAAACACCATTTTTCAGGTAAAAATTAAATAGAAATTTCACGGGTGCTGGCTGATATTTATTTAGTGCAGATGCGAATAGTATTTTTTTGTTGTTGTTGTTGTTTTGTTTTTATTTTTGTGGATATTACAAGTGTTTTACTTATCAGTCAACAGGGTCACCTTTACTGTGAAGCCCTGCAAGAATATTTCCAAACAGAAAGGAATGGTGGATGACATTTCGTTATGCAGCAATCCCCCAATCAAATGAATGAAGCACCCAAGTGGCAAAATAGCAGATACTGAGTGGTTCAGTGCAATATTATGCAAATTAAATAAAATAATGTTAAGAGCAAGTTCTGCTTAAAATAAACCATCAAATTTATTTACTATGTTGTTGTTGTTTTTGTTGTTTTTTTTTTTTTTTTTTTTTTTATTGTGAATGAAAATGACATAGCCACACTATCACATTAAATATAAGAGCGAATACAGAAAAGTGATGCAATGAAGGGAGGGATTGTGGATACTGTGTTATCACGGTTTGGGTCACAGATTTTACATGGGGTCATTGGTCAGGTCTAGATGAGATATCTGTGGGTAATGGGTTGGGTTTGGTAATCACCCTAAAGGTTCAGGCGCATGCGGGTTGGTAAAACTGGACCGTGCAGGACTTTGACTGGCGTTCCCTTCCTGCTCAGTGCTTTACAGCCTTGCAAATAAAACCTTGATGAAAAAAAGTGCAGCACAAGCACAATTTCTTCAAATTCACTTTATTTTCACTTTGGTACAAGAAGGTTCTTCATTATCATTCAAACAAAAATAATACAATGTTAACTTTGGACTTTTCAAATGCATTACAATCTGTTCTCTTAATGAAAATCAGTTAACAGCATTTGATCCAAATCCAGGCTTGTCCTAAGCACTTCTCCAAAACGTCATATCTCCAAAACACTGATGTTTACCTAAATACCTGTCATCTTGTTTTACACAATAAAAAAAAGAAAAAATAATAAAAAAAAGTGTCATATCTAAATCATGCTTTAAAAATCTAACGAGTAACAGGACAACACATTTAACCAGTATTAGTACACCAACATTTCAAAATGTTGCAACACTTTCATGTGTACACAATGTTTGTTTTTTTCATTTGTTTGTTTGTTTTTTTGGAAGTTAAATCAAGATGGATTATTCATTTGGAAGTTTGTTGATGCTGTAAATGCAGCTGACCACTAGGTGTCACTGGTTGGTCTATTTTTTGAGGCTTTGAAGCTTTGAATCTTTTTTTTTTTTCAGTACAATTAAGCCAAAGTCTCAAAAGCTTCACAAGGTTATATCCACTCATTTAGCACACACATTTATCCAAAGCAACTTACAGTGGTCAGGCAGTAGCGTTAAGGGTCTTGCGTAGGACCCATCTGAAAGGTGTTAGTATTTGTCCCCTGGAATAATTGAACTCTGGTCAACTGCATGGGAGACAGATGCTCTGCCAACTGAGCTATCCAGTCATCTCTACAAAAAACAAAACCAATCCAAACTCATTCAGTGACATGCTAATGTTTTCATATATCTGTCCTTTATGTTGCAAATTTTCTGTTCAAGGAAGGGTGTCAGTGCTAGCATGCAATTGTGGTTCTTTACTGATTCTGATTTTGTGTTTAGTTTTGATCATGTTTCTAGATTTTGCTCTTGTTTTCTGGTGTTCAGGGCTTAGTTTTGTGTTTCTTTGGTTTCTGTTAGTTAGTGCACCTTGTCTGATTACTCATAGATGTCACCTGTGTTTAATTTGTCAGTCTGTGTATTTAAGTCCTGGGTTTTCAGTTACTCCTTGTCAGATCCTTTTGGTTAACACCCTGTCATGTGTGGTTCCCTGTCCTACGTTTTGAAAATAAACCCTTTTACCACCGATTCTGCCTCCTGCCTGATTCTTCCTACATCTGGGTCCTCACCTCTGCCGCTCACTCATGACACTTTACACCCACAGGTGATGATTCTTTAGGTCCATTTATGCTCGATATGCAGACAGACGTATAGTTTTGTCCATCTTCTGCATCGGTTATGCACAAAATTTGATCTGTTTTCAGGGAGCTTAGCTAGCTGTCACTTAAAGCAGAAGACGGTCAATACCACTAGAAATCACAGTTTAAAATAACTTTCTAAGGATTACGAGTGCATTTACACTGGCACTGTTTGTTCCATTTTAAACTAATCCTGGTCCATTTCCACAGACAACACCAGTTTGTTAGAAGTAATGTGAACACTCATTCACAATGTGGTGCAGACCAAGCAAGCAAACTTTGGTTCATTTGAAAACCAGGGGTCTTGATTCACTTGCTTTCACCAGTGTGAAAGAAAATAGACCATTCAGTGAACAACAGAGAGAAAGTGAATGTGTAGAATGCGTTGACATAATGTCCAGAATATTTGTCACCGGTTGGCTCTAAACATAATTTTACTCTTGGCTCTAGCAGCCCTTATTTAACTAACTTACTAAATTTAGACCACTTTGAGGCCAAGCTGCAAGATCTAAGGTCTGTGCTGCCAACAAAAAGCCCAATAACCTCATAAAGAGGGTAGTTGAATTCATATTTAAAAAATAATGGCCTTTATTATGTGTGACTTAGTAAACATTAGAGATGGGCATTTCAAGCAAAATACAAAGCTAACCAGTGACTGCTAATTTGACGATGGACCTCCTGTTGGATGGCTGTGCATAGTAGCACTACACTCAGGATATCCTAGCTTTACCTGACAGAGGTCATACTGACCTTATTTTTGTTTATTTTCTTTTAGGGGTTCCTCAGAACAATTAGCTAATCCTTGTCTTTGGTCTTCATGTTTCTTATATTTATAGTCCAGTCCATTTTATCTTTGTGGTTTGCAAACAGTGACGCATTACCACCAGCTGCTGGTTAAAATAAGACTGTTGTATATAAACGATAGTCACATAAACTATGACGATCTGAAAATTAAAAAGATCATCACCCCTCCCTACATGGGTGAATATGCGTCATTACATAGACAGAATGCATCCTAGAATAGGAGTAAGACTTTATTGCTGAATGAATACCTAGAAGTGCTGTTAAATGCTGTAAAAAAGCTCAGTGAGCAGTCATTATTGTGAAAAAAACTGTGCTGAGTCCCAAACACACTTTACTGATTGTGTGTCCATGTCCTACAACTGGGTCAGCCAATTGGGTCACTCAAATATGGGAAGGATTATTTTCATTACAAATTTTTATTGGGTGTGCAGCATCACTAATCGTCACATGCTGACATTTAGTCAACAGTCCTTAGCATCAGATTTCACCATGTTGGGTGGTCCTGTACCATCACTGCTTGAAGCAACTGCTCTACAGCTGCATTTTGTCAGCTGTCTTTCTGAAGCAGTAACTGACACAACATTTACTTATTCACTTTTGTTTTTCTGTTCGAAATTAATAGGTTAACTTTAACCGGGTCAAAAGTCAGGAAAGCATGATGGTTAAGTTTTGGTTCCCTAGACTGGCAGCAGAGGAGAACCACTGTGGACCCCTGACGCCAGACTGCTCCAGGGGTGGCTAGTGAATTTAGAGATGGATCAAATGCAGAGACTAATTTCCCGAATAAAGTAAAAGTTATTATTCATTTCGACTTTAGCATCCAGAACTTAAACACACAGGGGCTTTTTTTCTGTGAAATGAGGGATTATTTCAGTGATGAATGTCTTGCTTTCCAGCAAGGTAAATTAGTCAAATTAAATCTGTTGGAATTCGTTGCTTTCTTCCTGCTACTACAGATATGCAAGATGCCACATGGAGCTGACCAGCAGGGACATTGTTGGGCCAAATCTACCATGTTTTATTCCACTGCTGTCACTTTTTCTGCTGTGGTCTTAAAATTAGCTCCAAAAAAACTCATACTGTTTCCATGTTCATTCTTTACATTCTGCAATATGAAAGTTCAGTATGATCTGATCTGATGATAAAGATAAGGCATTTTCTCATGACATGGGGCAGGGAGAAGTGTAACACTGAGTTTTTAGCAAATTTGTGTGTAATTTGTCCTTCTAGCTAGCTCAGCTAGCCTTGAATAAACTCTAGTTAGCTAGTTAGGATTTGTATTTTCATAAACCAGCATTAATGTTTGATTATCCCGCCATAGGATTACACCCATTAGACCCAGATTATCGTAGAGTAAACACTCAACATTACTTTAGGATTCAGCTCATTCTGGACAATTTGTTTAATTTTTGAGCATTAAAGCTGATATTTGTTGATGTCTCTAAATGAGACACTGGTAACTCCAATGCAAATATTTGTCAAAAATCCAACCTAAAACTGATTTCACCGCAGTCTTAATTCCCTCTTTCTCATCTCTCCTTGCTGCTTCCCTGTCTCTGCTTCGGGTGAAGAATTTCCTGATGTCCATCTACAGAAGTCACTCGATAATATGTTTCAGTTAGTATAAGGTCATTTGGTTTCATTTATAAAAATAATATAAAATTGGCTGTTTTTGTGATGTTACGAGACCTCAAACTGCGCTGTGTGCTCACCGCTCACCTGACACACAGAGAGCTGCATGATGTGTGTGTGGTTCACCTGCTGCTCGTGCACGGTGACATGCAGTGACAGAATGAGCCCCTAAGCTGTATCCTTTATTTGGCTACGCGTTTGAGTTGAAATATATGTCTTTTCTCATCTGAATTATCTGAATTAATGTACGATAAGTATTTATTGTTGAAAATTAATTGTAGCATTTATACTCGGGCACAGCTCATTTATACTAGGGCACGTGCCCAACACAAGGCGAAAACAAAAAAAGAGAGAGAAAAAAATGTCCAAAAACACTAACCATCAGCAGCAGCAAAGCCAAAGACAGACGCCATCATACCACAGCGCATTACCTAGAACCAACCTTTGTGTTTGTAAAGTGAAGTAGGCTGTAAAATGTTCATGGGTAATCTAAGAGTTTTGGAATCTTTCCATTGTAGTTTTGGAAACTAACGGAGCCCAAACAGCATCTTGCACTGGGCCCTCAGATAGCTAGAAAAGGCCCTGATCTGGCTTTACTGGCCCCGATTGGCATTCTGTAATAGCAGGCATACTAAACAGGGAAGTATATGAATAACCACACCTAATAATGGAGCTGTGAGATAAATGAAGCTTTCAAACCTTTTCATGCATGCGTTTAAATGCCAACCACACCATGTTGTGAGTGGATCTCAGCTTCATATGAAACAATCAACAGTTTTCCTCTTTTGTCTCCCTCTGATAGAACATTCACCACAAAGTTGTACCAGTAAGACCTCTTTCCTTTTTCCCTTTTATTTTTTCACCCCTAATTGGACCAGAAGACAAAACAGGAGAGGAAGAAAAGTTCTTATCTGAGTCAGAGAAAGGTATTCATCCAAAAAGTAGAAGCAAAGAAGAGGCCATCCAGAATATCTGTCCATCTCTCCCGCGTTCAGTATTCCTGAAGGGAACAAGCAGTAGGGTGCATATTTATGTTTCTATGTGCCCACTTTATACTGTTCTTCCCTGCTGAGCAAGACTACGCAGCTTGGACTGAGAGGCTATGTTGGAATGCCTATAATGTGGTGTGGAAACTGTGACTGCTTTAGATTTAAATGGTTTCAGATGCGCTTTTTGGAGGTGCACAGGAAGAAACAGCTGGTTCCTGTGACTGTTGATTTGCACAAAAGGAGTGTTGAGGTTGTTTCCCTACAGCCAGGATAAGACATTGCTCTTACTTGTATGCATCATATTTTATTTTATAGATAGATATTATTGGTAGATTATCACAATCCTAAGACCTTTTATAAAACTTGGGTCTTATTCCCAACACTTTGAACTGATACATTATACTGTCAAATTACGATATGAAAATTAGAGTTAAGCTTTGAACTGCATCAATAAGCATCAGCCTACTCTCTGCTCAGTTCCTTTCAAGAAATGTCTTTGAAAAATCTTCTGAAAGACTGTAGATTGCTTTTGATTAAATGAGTTTTTAGTGGATGTCTCAAAGGGGCGAAGGAAAAAAGATCACATAATGGTAAGTTTTGAATGTGCATTAGCAGATTTCTACATCCTCAATCTATTTGTTGGCACAGTTTAGACAAGAAATGTTGTCAGAGTTTATACCGTAGTTTCTTGTTGAAAATGTTTACCAAGATATATGTGAAGTTTTAGTTTACTGGGGAACTTTTGATTCAGGCTGTGCACAGATCCCTTGAAGTTAATTTTCCTTCTGGGTACTTTGAATTTGTCCCCAGCTGAGTTGACCTGAACTTATCGCTCTGTTTTCTGGCATGTAATTGGAGGATTTAGTTGCAAATAGCTTGTTTCCACATAGAGAAGAGTCAGCCAGCAGAATCCGGCCCAGTCAATGCTGACAGCTCTTCATCACCTGCTGCTGAGCTCAACCGGCTAAACCCAACTTCCAGATAAGCTGGAATTGACTGAGGATAGAAGAGAGGTCAGGTTATATAAGTACATATTTTATATATGGACATCAAGGACATTACTGATTGTAATTTCTTTATAACAGAGATTTAACACAAGGATCTTTGTTTATATAAGACTGTATGTATCAATGATGGAATATACATTAAGAGTGTTAGAGAATAAGGAATGATATTGGGATCATGGTTTTCCCACTCGTTCATCTTTCAAATTTTTAATAGCTGAATTACCATTCTGAACTGATGCAATGTTTGTATTTTTTTTCTTTCAAGTTTCATGTGATGTGAAAATACCATCAACATTGTAAACACATGCATTTTTTCTCGACACTGAGCCGTTTGCATGCACTCCAAATATCTGATCATTACCTATTTTATGAAGTTAGCAGATAACTCATATCTGATGATGGCAGATATTTCATAATGAGAAATCAGATTAACACCCATATATTCTCCCCAAATATAGTCTTTGTGCATGTAGATGCATATATCTGATTTATTTGGTACTTTTACATCTGCGTATGTGCAAAAAACTGCATTACAAAGTCTTCTATTAACAAGAATGAAACAACAAAGTCACAATGTGAATATGGTAAAGAAAAAAGAAAAAAAAAGATGATGGCATGCAGTAGGAGTGTATTTTTCAGCGTAGTAGCTCACACATAAGCAGCTAATGCACCATTGGAACTATCATGTTCAACAAAGACCAGATGTAAAAATAACAGGAAGGGCACTATCCACGTACTTTCTCTGCAAGAAATCTAATAATGGACTGGAAAATATAGACTAGGATTTTTATTTAATATTACCAGGTTCTTCAGGGGCTGAAGAATCACCAAAAACCTTTAGGAGGTTGTTTTCAAGTGCTGCTTATGGGTTGTTTTGTTTGTTTGTATGTTTTCTTTATAAAACTGAAACTGAAACTTTAAGTCTGAATGTGTTCCAATATCACACTAAGCAAAGTAATGTAAAAATGTAGGAAAATCCAATTTATAATCTCATTGATGCCTTTAATTACAGAATAACTGAAAACAAGCTAAAGGCTTTTTTTTTTTATCAACCAGCTGTTTAAAAAAAAACTTATCCCATTAAGGGAATCTATCTATCTATCTATCTGTCTATCTATCTATCTATCTATCTATCTATCTATCTATCTATCTATCTATCTATCTATCTATCTGTCTATCTATCTATCTATCTATCTATCTATCTATCTATCTATCTATCTATCTATCTATCTACAAATGTGCATACGTACAACTAGCTATCCTGATAAACTTGCAGCTATTTCATTATTATATTACATAATTGCAATTATTTTTAAAATAATATGATACATATTCAACACATAGTTGCAACATTATATGTTCACATCGTCATGGCATCTATATCAGAGATGGTCACACTGTCTCTTTGCCATGTAATCAGAGCTTCTATGTTCGTCATGAAGGATGTGATTACACATTTTCTTTCGCCAAATAATCCTGCTCTGCTAAAAACAAACAACTGATTGAGAGAAAAACAATCAGCAATGCTTTTGCTTTCTGAAGTCTTACAGGCTCATGACCAAGCTCATAGTTTGGTTTAGGTTTCTGTTTTTGGTTCTGCTTGTTTTAGACAAAATCTCTGCTTCAGTGTGGCAAGTGGTTTCCGAGGTTGAGACGTTTTGTCTTTAACATTGCGTAAAAGTCAAATGTTTTTCTTTTCTAATGGTCCCTTACATTGATGGTGATTGGTCTTGTGGCACATGCCTTGGCTCTTTAGTTAACGCTGGCTTAAAGATCTTAGTGGAAAAGTCATAACTGAATATAGTTACTATTTAAAATGTACCATGTATTGACGTATATACCTTCTACTATACAAGCAAAATAATCACTAAAGGTTTCATTTTTTTTTTACTTCACAAATTCCATAGCATCTCTGGGAAACCTCAAGGGCAACAGTGAATGTGCAAACAGCTCACACACTTCTACAGTCTGGTAGGGATGAAAAAAAAGACCCTGATTGGTTTATTTTTCTTCAGACCAATTACAATCATCTTGGGCAGCACAAAGTGCTGGATGTAGAAAATTTGCCTCACAAAGTTATGCTGAGGGGAACATTTTATGGTGAAGCTGGTGGGTAGATGTATGAGAAAGGCAAAGCGAATGCAAACATATTCCTTGTTGATTTTTATAATCACTCACTGATAGAACCAACAAGACCTGCCTTATGGCATGATGCAGAGCTTTCCATTTTCAGCATCTACACTTTACCTTGGACATTTCAATTTCATTAAACAAACAAAATTTTAACTTTTTAAAATCCATAGCAGGAAAGATTTTGTCTAACTGAGCAACCAGTGGGTTGGTTTCAAGATGTAGTTTCTGCAAGTGGGTGGTGCCCGGGTGTGGCCACCTCTCTTGGGGGTGGAGGGCTCGGTTAGTGTGTGTGTATGTCTGCATGTGTGCGTATGTGTCAGGATGAGCAGGACATAGATGTGTATGTGAGGACGGATCATATGCACCTGCGGGGTAGGCCTGGGTGGGCCTGGGGGTTGGGGGTCATGGATCTGGGTTTTCCCACTGTCTTCCTCCCCCTCCTCTCCTTCCCCCCTAGGCATGTGGTGGGTGGGTCTCTTCTGGGGTTGGTGGCGGTGGGAGGGGATGCCGCTGGGCTCTTGGGGCTCTGGGCCCTTTGCTCTAGCTGCCCTGGATGGCCGTTGCCTGGCAAGGTCAGCCGCTGCTGATCTTGGCCCGCCAGGCCTGTGCCACATGGTCGCAGGGGGCTCTGGCTGGGGCCTTCCTCTGCCGCCCTCGTGGTGGGTCCAGGGGAGTCTTTGTGGTGGGGCAGCTTGGGTTCGTGTTCCAGGATGCTGCTGATTGGCCGGGTCTTTGGGCCAACCTAGTCTGCCTCTAGCCTCCGTAGAGGCGTGGTCACATTTGCACGATCACATTCATCGCTGCTCACTCCTCATTCCCCATACTCTGCATGCTGACACAGTCACTGAGTTGTCCAATGGGTTTATAAAAGAGCTACTTTTCTTTAGGGGATTTTTGTATTAAAAAAAAAAAAACATATACACTACCGTTCAAAAGTTTGGGGTCACTTCCCTATTGAATGCCATGGCAAAGTGACCCCAAACTTTTGAACAGTAGTATATATATATATATATATATATATATATATATATATATATATATAATGTGTGTGTGTGTGTGTGTTTCTTTGGTACTTTGGTTGTGGTTGTGATACATCTTCTTGTTGTTGTCTTGGTTACTTTTTCTAGGAACTCCTGATGATTATCACCTTAGTTTACTTTTAGCAGTAGGAAATTCTCTGTTGTGTTTTTGTGTAGTGTAGCAGTTGGTTGTCTGGTGTTGGCTTGAATTAGGTTGAATTGAAATGTCCTGGGTCATGGGACATCAGGACTTTTCTGGGTTTTATTAGATGTAAATTTTCTGTGTGTGTGTCTGTGTTTATGAGCCAATACACACATCCATTTACTGTATTAATGGTTTTTTAGTAGATGCATTTCCAACTGTTTTTCCTTGCCAGCCAGCAAAATGATAAAATCCACAGATGTGAGGATTTAATCAGGGTTGGTATATGTAGCCCAGTTACGGACATTTGGTTGCTGGGTAAGCTGGAACTGGACTGGCATACTGTCTTTTCTTTATGCCAGTCAATTTCTTGTAATGTGCATTAGAGGTATTCTTAGAAACACATCTAGTTTTTAGTTTCACACTGTTCAGTAGCAAATAGCCTCAAGCCAATTTTTACTCAAACAACAACTTATACCAACAGTAGAATCAGTTGTGCAATAATGCTTTAATCTTTTAGAAATATTGTTGGTATGTTGGGAGATGACATCTCCAGTCCGCAAACCTACCGTGCTTTGGGAAATATTGTCAGTGGAAAAGTAGGAACCATTCTGTTTACACGTTCGGAGAATTCTCCTTCATTTTTACTTTGCTTGTTCTCATTTCAAACTGTTTTTCTTTCTTTTTGTCTGGTGCACAAAAGTAATTTACTTCATGGAGAGGAACTATTCTTATATTCCACACTGAGAGAAAGCATGTTAGCGTAAGTGTATGTATACCCTCACACAAAAAGACCAAACACATACACAAACCTCCCTTGCCTCTACCTGCAGACAGTGTGCAGAAGAGATAAGGCTGCATCAAATAGACAACATAGTATTGATTTCCATGCCAACCAATCTCACCCAATCAAAAAAGGTCACGCTGTGTAGAAATCAAAAAAGAGGCTCTTTGTTTCAGAATTGCATGCTGGGAAGCCTTCAGGCAGACAGACTCAGTGACATAGACAGTTTGAAGCGTAACGCGTTTCATCTGCGGCTAACCACCTCATGCAGCAGCTGAAATTGGAAAACAATATTGATATCTGACCAATGTAATGGCTCTGATACCAGTATGAGGAAAGATTTGTTTTCCATACTTTTTTTTTTCTTTCTTTTTTTTTGTCTTTTTAGAAAAGTACTCCAGCTTTCTCTTATGCATGGGAAATGTACACCCATTAAACTCACTGATTTTGGTGTAAATCAAATTTTGTGAGCCTAATGCCATGCCTTCCAAACTCAGTCTGAATCCTTTGTATTGTTTGCGCTTCTCAGTGAAACACGAGACAACAATTCAAACCTTTCAGGCAAGTGGGCGGATTTCATAACCTCCCTATTGTCCGGTATGATGATAGTCAAGATGGAGGCTTTGGAAGGTGTTTTGATGTGTTTGTGTTGCTCCATGAAGGGTCCGGGTCACCCCTACATGCATAAATGAGCTAGCAGCACGTTTGAAGTTGACCCTCAACTCTCCTTTGGTGCATTGGCCCTGGTGTCCAGCCTTCTATCCTCCCACAAATCCAGTCCTTACACAGGCAGATGCTCCGTCATTAACATCACCAGCAGGAAACATGCCGCTTCCTCTCTTGCAGTGTTTTACAGATGAAGATGATATGAGGAAGAGTGTTATCAATATTTCTTTTCATTATATTTGCATGAAAGGAGGAGAGATGAGAAGAGACAGTGACTAAACTTTGGATGTTGACATGATGACACTGATCCAAAGAGTGAGAATATAGATACATTTTTTCCTTCTTCTGGCCCATATTCTCTGCATAATTGTTACTGGGTTTTTGGCTTTTTTTTGTTTTGTTTTGTTTTGTGTTTGTGTTTTTCACCACTCATTCTCCAAGTTCCCCCCTTCCTAACAATTCCCTAAAACCCTAATTTCTGTCCAGGCAGCCAGCTCGGCCTTCCAAAAGCACAATTGCTTTCCTCTGTGAGCTCTCCTGTTTCCCGGTATGCTAATTTCCTCTGATGATCAGAGGGACACTGGGATAAAAGTACTGTGCTATAAGCACTTTGTAGTTATGTTGTTGCCATGGTAACATGAAACTGGAGGCCAAATCAATGTGGCCTCTCTCATTTGCATGGAGAAATAGAAACCTTAAACAGAAACAGAAGGAAAATAGAAAGGGAAGAGTGGAAAAAGAGGCACAGAGAAGGAGAACCAGTAGCATCCCACTCTGCAAAGCATTGCTCTTTCTTCAGTATAAGCTTGCAGCCAACATTAATGTAAGACAAGGCCGTCCTTTTAAATAAGGGTGACTACTTATCACAGCGCAAGATGAAGAAAAAAAACACAAAAACTCAAAAACTCTTTCTGCTATCTGAAAACCTTTAACTGTTCTCTACAACACACCCATGTATCTCCCACTCTGCACTGTTCACTTGATATGCACCCTGCATGCTGCACACTCTACTTTGAAGTTGTTCACAGGGCTGCGGAGCTGTGATTATCGTGCCCTGTCAAACCTTCCACTCCTGCTCTGAACCGTATGCTGCCGACTGCATGAGCTGCAGAGCTACAGCTCCAGCCCTGCCTAAACTGCTTCAACCAACCGCAGCCCAGGTCCCATTCGGATTCAGCTGGTGAATACCTAATTAGTTGTTAATTAGCTCAGCTCCTCTGTATGCCACTCGCTCTATCTCATCATTTATCAGGTTCCCAGACTGGGCAGCTGTTAATGAGTAGTGTAATTTATTCACTTCAATCTGTTTGTCCTTAGAGTGCAGAGTTGCATAAAGACCGAGCATGTTAGCATGCTCCCAGAGCAGTGTAGTCAAACTGGGAGCAGGAGCACAGGCGTACCCTTCTTCTAAGACCCCTCAGTCTAATCATCATTCATCCTGACTGATTGGTAGTGGCAGAAAATGAATACCTTCTTTCAGAAGTCTCCGCCCAATCATCTACTACTACACCCAGCGGAAACCAGCTGATGTCAGATGTGCCTGCCTCAATGTTACTACTCCTCACGCAGTAGCTGAGGTTAGTGACAGAAGGAGGTTGATCAGATTGGCGCTCCAACCCTTAAATGGAGGGGGTGATAGAATAGAGGAAATGAGGTGGTATTTGTAGAAGAAGAATTTGATTCCCTTTGTACCTGGTCAAGAATTCATGCTCTCTGTTGGTTCTAGGATCTGATATGAAAGGAGAAGCAAGAGACTAATTCTTATTCACAATCCATGAGATAAACTTGTGCATATTAAAAGAAAGAGTTCAGTGGTCTAACATTAGCAGTGATCACATACTGTATACCCCCCTGAGTTACAGCCAGGGTTAAGTTGGTTCAAAGAGGAAACCTAAAGCAGGTTTGGCTGCATCCCAAGAAAAGTAGTGTTTGTAAGGCTGGCATGTAATTACCTCCCAACAGCTCTGATTCCACTTAGCATTGGGCTCAGTCTTTACAGGCCTCCACAATGCATGGCAACCATTAATCACCTCATATACTGTAGGTTGTTTTCCATCCTGATGCAGCATGGAGCATTCAAGAAAACAAAAGTTCCTTTTAAACAAGAAAACAGGACGAATAGGTGGAATTTCCAGAATGTCTGCTCCCCCATGAGGGGGAAACTCTGGGAAAGTGAAGTGAGTCTGGGAATGGAATTCAGAGATAAAAGCCAGATCCCCTTGCCATAATTCACACAAGAGGCCAAATTACCAATGATGTCCTCATTGTTTTCCATAGCCAAACAGATTAGCCTTAAACAAGGACCTGGTTTTGCATCTATGGAATCCGTTCATCAGTGTTGAGTCCACATGATAGACTGGTGTGACTTCTCTCAGGCAGGAGTAGAGTAAACAAAGAGTAAACACTGACATCATCTGTGGAAACTAATCAAAAGTGACATCAGTGGGGAATTATTATTTTTTTGGGTGGACCCTTTGTTTAGTATTAACATTTTAACTTTTAACCCTCACATTTCTTCAGCCAGTGTTCTTTCTGTGTACATTTTTATAGTCTTTATACCCATCCCAAACTTTTGTCCTTTGCAGGGTCACAAGTGGCAGGAGTTCATCCCATCAGCCAATGAAAAGAGACAAAGCCCATTACAGTACTAAGAGAACGACAAACAACTATAAAATAAATCTCCTTCATACTAATTTAGACACAAATTATTCCAACACGTATTTCTCTGTTGTTTTTTGTTTCTGCAGGTTGAAATCACCTTTTCTGCAGAGCTGAGGAGTCAAAAAGGAATTATTATTTACTAATCACCTGAATAATTATTTGACTCTTAATTAATATTTCTGTATAGTTTACGATGGATTTAGACAAATGAATCAGAAACATGAAGGCATCAAACACCACAAAACTGAGCATAAACCGGCTACAACATCACCTTGCAGCATAAAAACAAAACAACAATAAACACATGAAGCAGCTGTTTCCTTAGAGATGCTCTCAGCCCTTAGAGGTTTCACTCTTTCATATCCAATACTAATTATTAATAAAGGTAACACTGTCACTTTAACTGTCAGAACAGTCATTCATAGCAGCATCCAAACACTGAAAATCAAGTCAACAAAAGCAGTTTGTTTATATTCACCAGGCCAGGCATTTTAACTGGTGAAAACTAGATTTTCAGCTAATTAAATCATCTTTTATTTCCTGTAACATATTTCATGTGAAACACTGAGCTTTCGCTCCTTCATGTGTTGCTTTAAACTGATTTTGAGGCAGTGACACACCATCTCCAAGATGTCTGTTAAAGCACTGGCTGTTGAGATGACATTTGATTGACAGGCTGTGATGGGCTACAATCTCTGAAAGCTACTAATTAGTTTGTATGGTAAAACAAGTGCTAATCTATATCAAACCAATTAGATAAATCTAAGTGGAATTTGACCAGATTGGTTCCTTAAAGCATCACTATGTAACTTTCTGACCTTTAAACTATGTTTCTGACTCATTTTGATAACACAGTTAACAGTCCGGGAGTCATCCTTGACAGCTCTTTAGCTCAGATCAGTAATGTTGCCCAATCTGCATATTTCCATCTACACATCTCTTGTCTCTGCCCTTCCCCCACCGCCTCTATCCTTGTTCACAACCTTGTCACCCCCTGCATCGACTGCAGCTCTCCTCTCCTCAGTCTCCCTTAGAAAATTTCTTCATAAGCTTCAGATGGTCCAGAATTCAGCAGCTTGCATCATCACCTAGACCCCCTCCTTCCACCACATCACCCCAGTCCTACAGCTGCTGCACTGGTTTCCAATTAAATCACAAATAGAATTCATAACCCTCCTGCACACATTCAAGGCCACCCACAACCTTGCCTCCCCTTATTTGTCAGATCTCCTGCACACCTCCCATCTGCACACCATTGCCACCTCCTCTCGCTCCCTCAGATCATTCTCCTCCAACCACCCCACTGTGCCCTCCAGCCATCTCAGCACCATGGGATGGAGAGCATTCAGCCGCTCAGCTCCTAAACTCTGGAATTCACTCCCACCGGACATTCGTAACAATGACTCTCCATCTTTTTTAATCCAGACTCAAAACTCACCTGATAGCATATTCTCTGTAATTATGTTTATGCCTGTATTTGTTTGTTTGTTTTTTCTCTCTCCTTGTTTTTCTTTTATTGCATTATTATGATTATTATTATTATTATTATTATTATTATTATTATTATCATTATGTACGTACATTCCTGAAGCCCTCCTGAGATTAGGAAACCATACTTCACTTGTGAGCCAGTTTAAAACATCACGTCACAGCTGAGTTTTACTTTAGACCCCATGTCATACACCAACTGGATTTCAACACACCACGCACCATGCGTGATTCAGCAAAGAAATGTAAGAGGACATTATTACCAGAGATGAAAAGAAAGATAGAATGTGACAAAGCAAGAGATAAAAAAAAGAGTCAATGTCAAACTGACTTTACTTTCTGGAGAGGACTTAGAGTTCAGGTGGGATGCAGGATGGAGGCGGAATTAGCCTCACTGACAAAAGCTGCCAAAGTTCTGTAATGCTTTTTTAATGAATAACACAAAGAACAAGTCGTGCTGCAGCGCAGGTGTCCCTGTGCAGGGAAAAGGCAGGTGTTCAAGCTAGACAGACACACATTTACACACACACACTCCTCACAGCTTAATTGAAGCTGCACCTCTGGACATTGACCAGGTGTTGCCTTCATGTTGCTTACATACCTGTCCCTTCTCAGCCACCTGACTTTGGGGAAGGAAAGCTTTAATTAATTTAGGCTGTAGCTTCCTCTTTCAAACCCATCCGGTGAGCTCTTTGATCTGTTTGCTTTGCATTTGATCTTTATTGAGGCTGTTAACAGCGTCACCGAATTAGACCATTGGTCCCAGTCAAAGTCTGTCCTAATTACCATACCCTCTACTTAACAAATAGCCCCGGGACCTGAGGTCTGTCTTCTTTAACAGGTACACACAACCCCTCACATTTATAACTTTAGAGAGAAGCTCATAAAACAAGAAAAAAAGACACACCTAATATTTTAAGTATATATTTTGATTCAGGTTAAATAGCACCAGCTTCACTTTGTTCTTTGTACTACCTTTTCAGAAATATTTTCTGACTGCATATTGATCATACGCTGTTCAGTCCATGCAATCAGACAGACTACGTCATTTAAAAAGCTTGTTTCATATCAATGGTATGGAAAGATTTTAGGTTTACAAAGAATTGCAGCAGCAGTACAGAGCTAGCAACGGAAAAGCAGCAGCTTTATTGGCTGAAGAGACCAATCTGGGAGTAGCAGTTTATCATACAAGTAGCATCTGCTTGTGTCCCATCTTTTCTGCCGCTGCACTCAACAGCTTCTTTTCCCTTATTTTGAGGTGTTCATTCAGGGACACACAACAGTGGACACCTACTTAAAGGCTGTTTTCTAGTATATGCATGGGTGAGGATGGTATATACTTAACCACTTCAGTGGACATTAATAAGGGATCCAATACACACTCACTCACTAAAGGATAAATTAATATATAATAAAATGTCATATATACACATTCATTGTAATTACCAAGTTAGCCTCAATGATAAACAAGGACAGATAATGATACAGCTGTGTCTTAATCTAATATTTATATTATATAAATATGACAGAATATTATTTTATAAACATTTTTATAGAATAGCTAATAAGTGTCATACACTGAGTTGCTGCCAAGATACATTTCCATGTCATTTAAGCAATTATAATATTCAGGAACTACATCATGCAACTGACTCTATTGAAATGTTAATTTCCTCTGGTGTGTTCATAATGAAGCCATTTGGGAATTTCCATATTGGAATCTCACCCAGAGGTGAAATTGTTCTTCTTTGTATGCTGGTGAAAACATAGATACCACACCTTCTAAATCAGATGAAGCATAATTTGAAAGTAAAACCAAACTACATGTTAGTAACTGTCAAATAAAATAAGCTTCTTTATCAACTGAAAATGTGAATCAGCTTTTACTTTTACACCACTTCACATATCTTTCATTCTTAAAAAAAACCGTCTGGTGTTTTTGTTTAATAGAAACAGTTTGTGTTAAACAGACGTGCTTTTGCTCCAGCTGTTACTTGGAGTCATGAACTCGTAGCTGAAAGTTATATGTGTGAATCATGAATCTTTGTTTACAGATAACAAGCTCGCGCTCTAATCTACATCTAATCTGGTTTTCTTTTAAACAAGGCCTGTGAGTACAACTGTGCTGGAAAATTCCCACAGAACACGATGAGGGCAGTTGAAAAGGAGCTGCAGAGACAACCTGTCAAGCCCACATTGACTGTTCCACAGAAAACTCCCCATGTTTCCTTGTTCCTCTCAAAGCCTGAATACACACAGCTGGCATGAAAAGAAAAACTCATAAAATGAAGCTTTGCAACAAGGTGAGCAGTTTTTAAATAACTTGATATCTTTTGTTATCAGCTCACGGTGACGTTTTTGTTCACATCAAAAAGTAAGAAGACAGAGATCTGGGAAGGCTTCTGAGCAGGAAAAGCATAATGCTGTGGACACTGATAACATCAAAGATAGTATTTCAGCTCGTGCATGTCTATTTAGACATTATTATTATAAGCTAATTGTGTTTTAGTGCTAGTCTCTTGCAAAAATGCTTGGAATTTTCGCTTGAAACAGAGACCAACAATACAACAAAGTTTTATCTTTAATGTGAAATAAACCGAAGAAAATTGTAACTGTTGGTGTTATATCATCTTTCAATTCAACGTTTAGTTATGAATAAAGTCATAATTGAGCATGAAACAAGGGTTTAAATTAGCTTGTGAATCTATAAGAACGAAAACATGTAAATTTCAATGGTTGAAGGATGCAGTTTCACAGAAAAGGTTTTTTATTAGTTCTGCTAAGTAATAAAAATATTGGGGGCAATTAGAAGGTAATTGAACACAGCTGAAGTAACTCATGTAATTTTGTTCAAATTATTATTTTTTCTTTAACTAAAATGTGTTTTAAACCAATGTAGTTGCAAAGCAGAATGTATAGCAGCTTATTCGTAAAATAAACCAGTTTGACAAAAAACTAAAATGTAAATATAAAATAACAAAAAAAAAAAAAAAAAAAAAAAAAAAACGTCTTTGCTTTGATTAGCAAAACTTTACTTTTTACAATTCGTGTTACATAAAGATTTTACAAATGTAATATTGCACAAACTGGTTAGGAGGAGGAAGGTGGTGTTTCACACCAGAGAACCAAGTTCGAGTCCCCTCCAGCTGAACCAGCCCGGGCTGAAAACTGAGGTGAACCACTGTTCCCCCTGAGCAAGGCCTTTAACCCCCAACTTCTAAGTGCATTGTATTATATTCCTGTGTTTATTTATTTTTTTTTTTTTCCCAGGTTTGTACCTATATTTATTTTGTTTTTATAAAACTGTAAATAAATTCAGGTATTGGGGGGTTAATAATGTGTAATTATAGAAAAGCAAAAATTTTCTTTTCTCAAATAACTTTTTCACTTAGGCTCAAATACAACCCCTTTTCAAAAAGTTGGGATGCTGTATAAAATGTAAATAAAAATGGAATGATTTGTAAAACTGTTAATTCTTAACAGCAAATAAACAACATATCAAATGTTAAAACTAAGAAATTTTATGTTTCATGGAAAATGTTAAGTCATTTTGAATTTGATGGCAGCAACACATCTGTAAAAAGTTGAAACGGGGGCTCCAGAAGGCTGGAAAAGTCATTTGTACAAAACAAAAACAACTGGTGAAGGCTTTAAAGATCCCACCTCCTGTGATATCATCAAACGTTTCAGAGAATCAGGAGGAATCTCTGTGAGTAAGGGACAAGTCCAAAGATCAAAACTTCTTTGGAAGATCTTTGGACCATCTCCATTAAAAACAAATATGATTGTCTACTGGAAATCATTGCATGAAGTAACGAACACTTCCAGAAAACATTGTATGAACACACTTTAGCCTCAAATGCACAAATGCAGGTTAAAGCTCTATCATGCACGGATGAAGCCATATGTGAACAGGATCCAGATACACCACCATCTTCTCTGGACCAAAGCTTATTTAAAATGGCCTGTGGAAAAGTAGAAAACTATTCTGTGGTCAGATGGATCAAAATGTGAAATTCTGTCTGGAAACCATGGACACCGTGTCCTGCAGACTAAAGAGGAGAGGGAGCATCCAGCTTGTTATCGGTGGACAGGTGAAAAGCTGCATCTCTGATGGTTTGGGGCTGCATTAGTGCCTATGACATGGGCAGCTTCCACATCTGTGAAGCTCCATCAATGCTGAAAAGTACATGAAGGTTTTAGAGCAACATCTGCTCCCATGCAGTCAATGTCTCTTCCAGGGAAGGTCTTGCAAATTTCAGCAAGACAATGTTAAACCACATCCTGCATCCATCACAACAGCATGGTTCCAGAGGAGAAGAGTCCGGCTGCTAAACTGGTCTTCCTGCAGTCCTGAACTTTCACCACACAAAGCTCAAAACATCTGGAGCATCATTAAAGCAAAAACCCAGCAATGAAGGTCCAGGACTGCTAGACTGCTAGAGCAGCTAGAATCCTGCATCAGACCAGAATGGGACAACATTCCTCTCCTGAAACTCCAGCAACTGGTCTCCTCACTTCCCAGACGTTTACACATAGAAATGCTAAACGATATCACCCTGCTTCAGGTTGTTTGAGGGTTGTTTCTGCCATCAAATTCGAAATGAGCTAATATTTTCCATGGCAGTTTCAAACACATGGTGTTGTTGTTGATAATCAGTATCGCAGTAATAAATAATCAGCTAGATGAGTAGAAAACAGAATCAGTCTGCAACAGTGCAGGCTTTGCTGACTAAGGTAAGGTTGATTACTCAGAGATAAAAAGTCTCAGCAAAAACTCAAGAGATGTTCCAGGAAAGCTTGAATGATTTCCATCTTGGTGAAGAAATGTTTGTGCATCTTTCTGTCTCTTCTTGTCACTACAGAAAACTTTAAGTTTCATTGTTCTGTAGTAGCTGGTAATTTTCTTTCTAAGAAGAGGAAAGATGTGCTGTTGTAGAGGCAGAGCAGAGGTATGTTGTTCTGCTTTTGTTTCATGTTGTGTGAGACGCCTGAGGAATGTCATGTATGGACATATGGATATGGTTGAAGCTTTCACATAATGTGAAAGATGAGTGCATGCATGGATGCACACACAAATGCACAAATGCGCACACATCAAAATCGCATTAGGAATGTGGAAGGTTTATACACCTGATGATGAAAGACCTATTTGATTAAAGGTTTAAAATTCAGAACTAATGGACGGTGGTGATGGAAGATGAGAACTCCTCTCTTTAAAGTCAAGCTATTGTTTTCATTTCCCTTCTTTTAATAGTTTAAAAGTTTTTTTAAATGCCTACAATCAGAATATAGAATCATTTATATGAATCCTGGTTTGGAAACTCAAAAGGTGCTGGCAAAGTGGATCCGAAGGCAGTTAATAAAAAAGCAGCTTTTACTTAAGCATTGACTGAAAAACAAAGAGTATTTTTAGCCAGATGAAGGCAGCAGCATAAATCTCATAAACAATTGCAAATTTGCTCACAAATATACCCAGTTATACATTGAGCAGACATGTATCAACAACCTTTTTAGCTATGAGTCTACTATTCATTGTTCTTTAATAGTTTTTCATCAACTCCAAATGGAAATATTATTCTTTTTAGCTGCAAAATAATTAGCAATGATGATCACTACCTTTTACTCCGCTACCTTGAGCCCTTCAATTAGACTTTTTACCCTAAAATAGACAAGTTTTTCATAAGAACTGAAATAAAAGTTATGCCACTAAAGTTATCTTTGCAGTTTCCACAACGAAAATCTAATCAGTTACATAGTTTGGTACCTCATATTAGCATCTAGACAGCTCACAGTGGTTGACTTGGCAAATAATTATACCCTGCGTGATGTACAAGTCAGGTTAAATTTTTACCTTTTGTGCTTTGATTAATGTTCTGTCTGGAAAGTTTCTTTTAAAAGTTTCCTATGGGTTCACACCTGACCGCCTACCTGATCCCTGTGCATTAGAAAAAAGCTGCATATGTCTTTTTATTAAACTGCCGCGTCTACATGCCCTCAAGGAAGCTTTCTGCAAATTTACTTTCAAGTCATCATCATCCACATGTGACATCATCTGCAGTCGTGCATTCCTTTGTTGCATTTTCCTCCGGCTTTAAGTCTCAGCCACAAAAGATAAGAGGAACCCACAGCATAGCATCCAGTGAAGAGAAACGTGCAGAAAAAAGAGGCGCGCAAAAGCAAAATAAACAGATTTCAAAGCAGCTTTAAATCAAGACATCAAACACCCTTTGCAATGAAACAACATGCCACAGCTCGCTTTAACTGACACGCTGACAACATAAACTTATGATGAGAACTTCTCATCATAAGTTTATGTTGTCAGCATGTCAGCTCCTCTCAATGGCTAAGGAAGACAGATGGAAGGAAGCGAAGGGGGGAAACGGAGAAATGAAAGAGACATCAGACTAAACTAAGAACAATGATGGAATGATAGGAGTTTAATTTAGTCTCATATACGGTTCTTTCATCAGATGTGTGCCTTGAACTGCACCTTGATTAATCATTAAAGAAGGCGGCCCATCCTCAGCTCTGGTCCTCATGTGACAGCCTTGCAAATGTGTTTCTGCTGACAGACAGAGGTCCATCACCGGGCCCTGTTTACACATGAGGAACAGACGATAGCCACGCTTGAGTTTTCATGTTATCATGGCAACCTGCAATAAATAAGTATATAAAATTATTTTTTATAGTAGTTGTAGCTCTCCATGCAATTATTTATGATCAAGTAAACACTATAAAATGAGGAAAATCAGGCGTTATTGCACATCTTTAATATTATTTTTTTTGTTGTTGTTGTCATTCAGAATTTTGTCATTCTGTTTGTTATTTTTCCTCATCTGTTTCTCTTCTGTCTGTTTGCACACGGCCTGTAAGTCATGACCTTTTATGGGCAATTTTGGAGCATTTACTTGTGCAAGGAAGGGTCAACTGCTCCTTCCTTTCAATTTACGAGAGATTGGTATTCACCATGAGGAAAGATACGAACAATTCCACAGTGTACAAACACGCCATTGTTATGACTCACTGATAGTTTAATAGATGTAGCGTTGTGAACTGATGTGTGCTTACACCCCTAGTGGTGAATAGATTTTTGTAATGCTGGAGACGACACCATTATCCCATGTGTGTGAGCATGAATATTCATGTAACTGCATTAATACTTCTGTCGAGATAAATGGTCGTAGATTTATTAACTACCAAGGAGTTTTATGTATTTTAACACAATTGATGTTTTTCTAATTTTTCAGCACACATGGGGCGGATCTGTAGATTTGGATAAAGAAAGAGTGACTGTGACTTAAATTCCGGGTCTCCTATAAAAAATGTTTGCTTTGTATTTAAAGCCTAATCTTTGATGGAAAATAAATTCATATTAAAATTTATCTATGTTTGGTTTTGCCTTTTTCTAACATGTTCCTTGTTTCAAATGTTAAATTTTATTTATTCTTTTTCTGTCTGTAATTTTTATTTTCATTGCTATAAACTAAGTTACTGCTTTTTGGCTGTGAGAAGTGTTTTGGGTGATATTTATTGATTTTTGGATGGCTGCTATGAATTAGTGTAATACATCCACATGGATTTGTGTTGTTTGTGTTGCTTGATTTTCCAAATACAATCATTGAAATCAAGAATTACTTCCTCCAAGTAAGATTTTTCTGTTTTGGTTTGTTTTCTTTTTTTTGCCCCCAAAATGTCTCCTACATCAGATTTGACTTTTTTGACTGAAGTGATTTCTGCTGATGATACTTTCGTGCTTTGAAGCAAAAAGTTGGAAGACTTCATAAAGTTAGGAGAATTCTTGTTTTGGAGCAGTTGTACAATGTTATGTGTTTTTTAACCTCTACTGAATAAAAAAAAAATACTTTATAAACATCCAGAAAGCAATTTGTGCTTTTATCTGATTTCTACACCAACCACTGCACAAAACACTGAATAGTATTTGAGAGCCACTTTCCTTTTTCAAATTCATGAATATTTTCCAAAAGGGTTCAGACACTGAAAGATGCAGGTCATATGGTCCCACATGCTGCAGCTAGATGCAGGTACAGCATGGCTCTAGCTGTGCAAACTCGATGCTGAATGCTGGGAACTTGTGCTGCAGTGCACAACAGATGTGCAGAGCTCAATATATGCCCATAAATAACATCCTTCAGCTTAAAATTTGACACGCTGAGGAATGCTCCCCCCACATTTAAGCAGACATGAAAAACAATAACCGACCCATCATTCAACAAATCAAAACTCCAGATTTTCCCTGAAATGGTAACAGGCTTCTTTAAGTGTTGAAATATTTGGTCTTGGCCTTGGTCTGACATGAGATTAGAGGAATAATGGCCAAATCTCACATCGGCCTTTCTTTCCTCTCTCCATTCCTTTGATTTGGAAGCCCTCAGTGTGTGGCCTGCTTTTTTTTAGCTCTGACTCTTGTTTGGCTTGGGCATATCTAGCATAGCTGTGGTCTTGTTAATACGTCCCCCAACTCAGTACATCTGGAGGATCTCCTGAACACCTCCTCAGCTGCTTCAGACACCCTATCTGGTCCACACGTATACATTTACAAAACATGTATTTACTATCACACACATACAGGAATATGAAGATATGAATGACCTCACTGATGGCACATTGTAAGATAAGTGAGTACATCTCTATGTAAAATCATTTGTGTCATATGACATAACACTGTATCGTCTTACAGTAACTGCATTTTTTCTAAGCTGAAGCTGGAGGTATTCATGTTAGACATGTTTCTTGACAGATGTTGCGCTTTTTTTCAACCAGTCTTTGCTGTGGAGGTTGAATTGCTGTTTCTTTCTCCTGTTGGATTTAAGACATACTTGGCCAGCTTTCATACTTTAGCTTGTGTGATTTGACCTGAGGTTCATCTCGTCAATCAGTGTTTAGTAAATTGTCATGCATTTATTACATAGTCTGCAGATATAACCTCTCCCAATATGCCTTTTAAACTGTTGCAGCTTTTATCATCACACTTCCGCCTCCATGCTTCAATTTTCAGTTAGTCATTGCATTCACTGCGGTAGACGTGGCCAGATTCACACCCAACATGCTGACATTTTTCAGCCAAACACACATTTATATTGGCCTCATTAAGCCATAACATGAGTTCACAACATGAATCTTTTTTTTTTCTCCTTTTTCAATTTTGTTCTGAATGCTAATAATGCATATTAAGCTAATGAACATTAGATTATTCTGTCCATTCACCTTTTCTTATTCACATTTTTCAAATGTATATCAAAAGCAGAAGCTTAACCTGACTATTACTTACATTTTGAATTTCACAAAGAACATCAAAGCAAGGTTTGAGGCATTTGCTTGTCTTTTGTATGTATTTCTATGGAATCCATCAAGTGAAATCAGAAAAAAATAGAATATATTTTTACTGTGTAGCCACAGATTACTTAAGCGTGGGAAGGATATGTTATTGGTTGGCCATGTGCTCCTAAGGACTTTATGCTTGACAGCCTTCCTTCTGCATATATATATATATATATATATATATATATATATAGTGTGAGTATATACATGAGTGTGAGTGGTTGTTTGCCTCGCTGTGATGGACTGACGTTCTGTCCAGGGTTTCCTCTGCTACTCGCCTTGCAGCTGTATTGATAGGCTCCAGTCCTCCATGACTGGATCCATGACTATGCACTGGAATAAGTGGCTATAAAACGAATTAATGGAATACAGCCTTTCCAACTAAAGTAGTAGTAGTATGAAGTAGTTGAGAAAGCTTAATAAAGAAAGGCAACCAGCAGCAAAGCATTGTTAAATAAACTGCTAATGAAAGACTTGTGTCAGTTAAGTTCAGTTATTAAGTTGGACAAACTTCTACTCAGATTTCCTCATGCATCTAAGTTGAGGCCATTTATAAACATAAGCTACCTCAACTTTTTTTGACATTTTTTTTTAACTTAACATTTTTTTTCTGCTGAGACATGACTAGCCTTGAATAGCTAACCTAACTTGGTTAAATTTAAGATTTTTCTTTGATTTAGCCTTTTAATTTAGGTTCACACAACAACAGAAACTTGCACCTGACTTTTTAAAGCTCACTCAACTTTTCTTTTTATTAGGGTAATACATTAGAGTAAAAATTAGAATTGAATTAAATTAAATTATCCGTACTTTATGCATGATAAGCAATAAATGTCCATGCATAACTAACATATGGCCATGAGTTTATAATCTTGTTCCCATGTCTAGGTGGCCATCTATCCATGTCACATGCATTAATATCACCAGACAGACTAAGCAGGTGTCAAGCAGTGGAATTAGAAAGGATGCATACATTTACACACAGTACACAAATAAATAATAATATAAATACAAAATAGGATAAAAAGACAATAATAATAATAATAATAATAATAAATTCTAATTAAAGCTTTATAAGCCCTGAGAGATAATACTAGTGTAGCTGTACAGGTAATGTATCTATTGAGAGATGATACTATTTTGAATCATTTGATGTTTTAGTAGTACTGCACAATGGAGTACTCAGCTGATTTCTGCTGCTTAGCTTGCATTTCTACTTCGCTGTTACCAAAAATACAGAAATGAGTGGCTATAAACAAGTTTGCTTAGAATAAAAGGTGACGGCATTCAGTAAAACCTTTGATCGAGCTTTAACTAGATCGCTTTGACAAGTCCAATTTTCAACTGCTTTTTCCAACAATAACTCATTGTGTAGAGGCCTGGAGATGATCTAATCACCGCTGTCCTCAGAAGTCTGAGTGAGGAGATGAAGAGGAAACATAGTGGAAACATTGTCATCCTTCACTTTTGATGTGAAAACACATGATGGCATCTCCTTATCTGATTTTTCTTCCAAATTAGTAAGACCAAATGAAATGAAGCAGATCAAACAAGATGAAGGACTCATTTAATTGCATTACACACCCACATGCTACTTCCTGCCGTAAACTGTCCTGTCTGTGTACAGGAACTGACATTTTCATGATAAGATGGATAAAAATGCTCCTGCAGATGATGTTCTTCTTCTTTTTTTTAATCAGTTTTCTAGCTATATGTTTACAGGGCTACAAACATCCCCCTCCACATGAATACATATCTCACACACAAACACTAAAAGTTCCACATAAAGATTTTTCAAACTTCAAATAAACCTGGTTACCAAAAGACAATCGATGCCCCCACCCCCTCCGCCCCATATATGAGCAATCCTAAAAAAAGTTCTTTTTGGTGAAAGTTTAGAAGTCAGCTTCACACTCAAAGACAAAGCCGAGCACAGATACTGACTCATGCCATCCTCTATCTACAGCACCATTAAACAAGGCAGATTCTGAAATGCCACCTCGTGACTTTTCGGAGGAGCTAATCTATTCTATTTAATGTAGTTCAGAAAGGCCCGGCTCCACACTGAAGACACAAGGCAGGATTAGTCCTCATACAGCGGTGGCAAGATGAAAGGAGATAAACCACTTAGCCTCGTTCTTGGATGACTTTATATATTTATTTCCCTCAAGTCTCTTCCCAACGTTTGAAAAGGGATTTAGCAGCAAAGACACTTAAGTCTCTGGAATTTAATCTTTTTGCCTTTTTCAAATATATATATTTCTTTCTTTTTTTTTTTTTTCTTTTTTTTTTCGGTGTGCACTGTTGAGTTTCATTAACTTTCCAGAAGCAGGGTTGAATGACAGTTTATTGTGTGGTAGCTATAGCTTTTGCCTTTAAAAGGAGTCTCAACTATTCCTGTAAAACATTTCAGAGCAAGTTTTTTTGTTGTTCATGCAAAAATGTTGTATTTTCTGACCTTACAATGTGTTGCACAGCAAACATGTGGGTCTGTGATTCTGACCCGTCTGCTCCTCAGGATCTTCCCATTCCTCTATTGACTCTGTGGACCCTGCGTTTTGAGCTGAGCCTGCTGAGCGTTTGCCGACCCCGAGCTCTGGCCCCTGCACATCAAAGGCTCCTCATGGAGGATGTTAATATTTGCTCAGGTGCATCTCGCGAGTCTCCCTCTCTGAACAGACTGCTCTGAGCATATAAATATATCAGAGGCCAAAGGGACGTCTGGTCATGCTGTCCCTGTGTGTGTGAGAACAGGGAATGGGATGTGGATGACAGAGTGCATGGTCGCAAAACACTCACACACACACACATTCATGTGCACAGACTCCACCCCTCCTTAAGACTCCTCTGGTTTGTAGCCTGCATTTGAACCCCCCTGTTTCCTTTCTTCTTTGTGACCTTCTGACCGGAGGCTGCCCTTTGGTCGGGGGGGTGGGGGTGCATGGACAGGACAGCTGGGGACAACAGGAGCCCCGTCCCAATCAAATCCCCTTCTGCCTCTTCCATCCCATGACCCCTGCATCGTCTTTGAACTTCTGCCGCCTGATGCTGAGGCATGGGATCCCTTTGATGCATCAACAGCTTACAAAACAATGTAAAATCCTAAAACACAACAATACATAGACGACGTTCCCCATCTCCATCTCTTGTCAGCTCCATCTTAATATTACTGATTACAACAAGCCCCACCTCCCAATCTGAAGCTCCTTGACTGTTAAGCTTTAACTGAGCTTGGCAAGAGCACCTTGTTTACACTGAGCTACGAATAAGATCTAACCCTCAGCTGCCGCCATCATCAGCCAAGGCAGATAGACAGACTACAAACTCCAGCATCACATCAAAGGAGCTGGAAGGCAGTCAGCTCCACATCTGTGGAACAATCTTTAGTGTGAGACTGAACTGTTTCATAACCCTGTCGATGACAAAAACACAGACGGCTGAAGACCTGCAGAACTGCTGCTGCTGCTGCAGGAGAACACGTAATCATGCCCCTGAACATACGGTTCACGTCTGTAGTTTGGGATCCCAGGCAACAGTGGAGTTGTGGTACAGGATTTTTTGTTACAAGCTCAGCAGGTCAGAGGACTTTTTGGCAGCTCATTGTTTGTCCAAAAATTGAAATTAATCCAAAAATTTTAATTATTACTGTTTTTAAAACCATTCTCTGTAAACCCTAGAGATGGCTGTGTGTGAAAATCCCAGATGATTAGCAGCCCGTCTGGCACAAACAACCATGCCACTTAAATCCCCTTTCATTCCCATTCTGATGCTCGGTTTGAACTTTAGTTCCTGAAGTTTGAATTGCGGCCATGTGATTGGCTAAAATGTTAATTCCCACTAGTGTGTCTGTAATGGAGCCATAAGGGAATTTCATGGATCCATCTATTTTCTATCCTAAATACTAGGCAAGAGGCAGGTACACCCTGGACAGGTTGCCAGTCCATCACAGAGAGACAAACAACCACTCACATTCACTCCAAAGGACAATTTAGAGTGACCAGTTAAGTGAACATATTTGTCTTTGGACCATGGGAGGTTGATTACCCATAGAGAACCTGGGCATACACAGAGAGAACATGCAAACTCCAATCAGAAATAAAAATCTGATGAGCAGCCATGTGAACGGGTGTAATATGAGATTTTATGATCAGGAAACGAGAACAGCCACACTTGCATGTTTTTTAGGATTTTTTTATGTCATTATTTTAAGATAACGAAGTTTGTTTTCATGTGACAACAAGATAAATAATCCCTTTATTATGAAAAAGCAGTCAGGGAATCTTGATGTAATGAGAAAGTTAAATTATTATGACAAATTATGACAATTTTAAAAGCAAAATGATCAAGTGTGGCTGCTCTCAGCTTTCGTACTTATGAGTCATAATCGGCAGCCTGGGAACAACATTCTGAAGCATTTGCAGCTGGACCAGATATTCACTGCTCAGACAAGTAGAAAGGGATAATTTTGCCATTAGAGTTTCTAAAATAATGCCCTCAATCACAGGCAAACAGTACAATGGCTAGGTGGAGGGTTGCACTCTGAGTGCTTGTAGCTTATAAAGCTGAAATTAGTAAAAACTCCTGCTTTCCTCAACTCTTTACTCAGCATCCATATATAACCAACGACCAAATGTTATGCTCCAGCAGCCACATTAACAAGCCTGGACATCTTTTGGCCATTTGTCCTTTTAATTTGCAGCTTCTAATGACTGGAACCAGTCTCCGTTAAACTAAAACTCAGTTTTCCAATGATCCAATGATCTGTAATCCTGCTATCAATTGCTCCTTAGCACTTGACATTGTCATTAATTGAAACTTGAGGAGCAGATTAGATTGAAATTTTACTTTTTTATGAAATTGTGTATGTATGTTTTACTGTTGCCTCTGCTCACCATTGTAAATAAGAAGAGCTTCTCAGTTGACATATCTGGTTTATGAACGTTAAGTAAAAGTGTTTTTAAAAAGTCGAGATAAGACGAAGCACAGGCAAAAGTTTCCATGTTTGCACAAAAGACAATGTGCCAAATTATTACAGTATTTCTGAGCTATTAGCATGTTGACTAATATTATATATAGTATGTTTCAGAAAAAGAGAAAAAATCCAGACTTTCTATCACCCATGGGCCATAACCTGGAACCGCAGAAACCAGCATTTCTGTTTCATCTGCCATCTAAGCTTTTATTGGCTTAATGTAGCTCAGAAGGACATATATCAGAGATGTTATCTTGAGGCTCAACAGAGACATGAAGGGGAATTCATCTGCATAACAATGGTAGGACACACCTCTAAATGTGAAATGACTCAAAGGAAGCAGGTATTAGGCAAGCAGGACATAACGTACGGAAAGACTTGCAAAGAACAAAGTTCAGGAAACAGACTGATTAAAAACTATATTTCTCATCTTAGAAATCACCTTGGGAAACATTCATTAAAAAAAGGTGAGTCAACATAGATTCTCAAACAAGGTCAATAAACACTGTATCAGTGACAGAAATCACACTTTGTATCACGGTTTCATACTTCTGCCTAATTCCAGTGGGAGAAAATCCATAAAAACTGACATTCTGTTCACCAAAGATGTGGAAATGTTAAATAAGTCTTTCACAGTGACTTTGTCTATCAATCTAAACTCAGATGGAGGGAAAGTTCGTGGAATGAAATGTCATTCTTTGATGGCATTTCCCTGTCTAGCCTGTGAATGACGATAACATTACCAAGCAAAGTCGAACAGAATTGATAAATTACATAATATTGATCATCTGTTCTTATCAGTGAAATCCAGGTGCTCATCTTCTCTCCTAATATTGTCCTTCATGCTTGAGATAATCATTATTTTTTAAAGTTTAAGTTCTAGAGAAATATTTCAGGACTTAAACTGTGAAAGTTAAAGATGTTGTTCTGCTACGTTGTCAAAACTGAAAGTGGGGATCTGTCCTTGAACAGCAGGGAGACAATAGGGTGCCGATTTGCTAATGATATGTGGGAAATTTGATATTTTGTAATCATACAGGAATAAAAACTTCCTTCACTCAGTACCAAGGTTCTACAACTCTGGCCCAACTCACTCGTCCGCATGTTTTAGATGTTTCCCTGCTCCAACATGCCTGGTTTAAATAATTTGGATCTCCTCAACAGCTTGTCCTCGGGTTCTGCAGAAATCTGTTAATGGCACATTAATTTGATTCAAAGCGGTAAAACATTGAAACCTCAGGGTTGTGACCCTCGAGTACCTGAGGTGAAAAAACCTGCTCTATACACACTTCCAAGCAGCAATTCAAAGAAGACAAAAAAAGGTAAATTTGGTTACTTGTAAAGGAAAATGATCTTAGAGCAAGTTTTTCCCTTCAATTTGACAGGTAACAGTTTGATCACACGTGAAAGCGTGGAAATGATGTCGACTCCAAAGTTGCTCCTCACGCCAAATAAGCACATTGTATGATGGTTTTACCCCAAGTGGTGTGTGTGAATGGGTGAGAAATGCTTTGTAAACTAACTGTAGTATTAAAAACCACAATGTCAGTGCAGGAAAAAAATGAAAAAAGGAATTAAGAAAAAAGGAATTAAATGACATTCATTTATTAATTCCAGGAAGGAACTTTTAATCTAATGTTTTATTTTAATTAATACTTATGACCAAATAGTGTTTAGATATGTTTATTATTGCATAAATCTACACTACATGATATCTATTTAAAGTAATAAAAGTTTACATAGAGCACACTCAATACAAAGTTCAGTCATGAAATTAAACCAAATATTGGCTTCAGCAAAAATGAATGAATTAATTATTACTTATTTTACTTATTTTACTTCGTTGTGATTTTCTCCAACATCTATTTAATTAAAAGACAGCCAATAAGCTAAATTATAAGAACATTAAGCAAACACAGCTGTGAGGTGTTGATAGCAGGAAAGGTTTGTGAAGTCATTACAGGCTGGTTTGCCCTTGTCAGTTATCAGTCTTGTGTCACTGTCGGGAGACAAATATCGAATTTACTGTAATCAACAAAGATTCCCGGATGGAAATTACTTAAGAGAGGGGACCGTCTGTTTGCAGCTTGGCTATAATTAATAAATTAAACTGGTGACATACTGTGAGTGAAAATATGTATTAGTATTAGACACCATTACTACTAATATCTCTGACTGACCGAGAAAAGAGCGACTGTTCTGTTTTGCTCATGGGGATCCTCTGTTTTCTGCTGGGAGTTTTGTCTGCTCAGACTGGAGGTTGTTGCCATGGTGATCACCCCTGGCCAGGTGGCTGGGGGTCCTGCACTGCAGCCCCATGGCTGTGGTGTGGACTCTGGCCTACCCTTGTCTGGATGGTTGCATCTGTGGACATGGGAGGGCTGGATCCTGGTGCAACAGGATCCCCAAGACATTCTTTCCGCACAGCAGCGTCAAGTCAGATATTTATTGTTTTTAATTTTTAATTGTTTTTATTATTCTTTACTTTTAACTTATTACTTTTATTTATTTACTTATTTATTTTTTATGTATTCATTTAGTTATTTATTTATTGTTTTTTTTTTCTAAGAGACAGCAATTAGGGAGTTCATGTTTGTGCAGAATAGGGGGGTTAACTGCTCTGTTTGTACATATGTGTGGTGGATGTCTGTGCGACTGCATGTGAGGAAGATTTGTGTGTGTGTGTGTGTGTGTGTGTGTGTGTGTGTGTGTGTGTGTGTGTGTGTGTGTGTGTGTGTGAAGGCTTGTTTTATTTGATATGCATAAATTGTTTTTATCATGTAAAGCACTTTGTGTTGCCTTTGGTAGGAAAAGTGCTTCATAAATAAAATTGATTTTATTTGTATGTTTGGATAGTATCTGGAATGATCATGGCTCATGCTTGTCTGAATTTAAAGATAGTAAATTTTCTGCTATGTTTCTTTTTTCCCTATCACAATCCCACACAACAAATAAATAACATAAAAAATTAACATGTTACATCAGCTTACAACCATTTCATGTTTTCGCTGTATAAGGGAAATCTGTGATTACTTAGAAGAGTTTTCAGTGACTGCAGTCATGCACGTGACCATATGATACTGTTCAATCAGATTTTATGTACAATAACTTTTTGCTGTTTGCTGTAAGGTCGTCCTTTTGTCGTGCTGTACTTGACCCTCCTTCCCATGCTCACCAATCTTTAATGTTTGATGCTGTTCCTTCCGCTTTTAAACCAGCCCCTTATTTAAAAAAACTAATCTCGACCCCCAGTGGCGCGCACAGACATTTTGTGGGGCAGGTGCTCAGTTTTTAAAAAAAGGACACTTTGCAGAGCGTGTGGAACTGCAACCTATGTTTAATTAAAGTGTGAAAAAGAAACATTACAGACTTTTATGTACTTGCAAATGTATTGAAATATGTTACTGCACATAAACCTGGTACTGATCTGACACTACTCTCCCTATCTTATATGTTGGTAGATGGTCTACTGTGGGACAGTAGAGAGAATAGAGTGATGCATCTTTGTGTAAGACTGCTTAGGTACAAGAGTCAATGCATTACATCACTCAGCCTAACACCAGTCTGCAACTGCCATAGTCTGACTTCAATGCCTCACCACTGGCTGTGGTCTGCAGACAAATTCTAATTGGGTATTTATGATGGTCAACATTTCCTTATTAGCCTACAATAAATACAAGATAACTGAATTCTGTAAGGCCTAACATGGAAACAATTTATATTTGTGGGGCTACAGAATAATGTACTGGGCTAATACAGCTTGTACCAGATTTGGCTGCCAAACCACATAGTGGACACTTTTATATGCTTCAATAAAATTTGTGGAAGAGTTAATTTTTTAAAAACTTGAGGTCCCCCATTCATTTTAAAGCGCACTGAGTATCTAGAAAGGCGCTATAGAAATGTAAGGAATTATTATTTATTATTAATTATTAAAAGTCCTTAAACAGTTACATGACTCTGGTCTTGGCTCTTATCTTTGTCCTTCATCATCTTCTTCCTCATCCTCCTTGCTGCTTGATGGCTTCATCCAGGCCAGCAGAGAGCTGCTGCCCATGAGCTGCCTGGTGTAGCTCCTTTAACTTCTGTTTTCTTAATCTCTCTTTCCTAGGCATGCTGCAATTGATAAAAGCCGAAGCCAACCGTGTTAAAGAATGCTTAGAATAATGCTGATTGGAATAAAGAAAAAAAAAAACAATTTTTCAAATTATTACAAGCTGCAACAAAAGAGAAGGGCAACTGGAGAACGCTGTGCAATGTGGTTTATGAAAATGTCATGAAAACTTCATGCAAGAAAAAGCCAAACATATACGCGTTTGTAGCGACCACTTAGCCTAACATTTGGCAAGATACCACTGATTATGGCTACTGCTAAGCTTGTTAACCAGGCAGTCGGCTAATTTAGACTCAGCCGTTCCAGCTGTAATGAGACAGACAGGCTACTTTACAACAGGGACAAATAGTTTTAGGCTTAGTTTAGGAGCAGAAGGTGCCCCAGAAATTTACCTGAGCGGTGGGCGTTAACTTCGCGGACGGTCCAGCTGCTGCAGTGCACAATGCACATGCTTACAATGTGCCTCGTTGGCGCCCGCTTTGCGTGATCACGTTGCCAAAGAAACAACGGGAATGAAACAGGCATACGCGCGTGTGCATGTGTGTGTAACGGGTGTGTGATCGCGTCAACATAGTGGGCCACATACAGTATATAAAAAAATATCTTTAAAAAAGGGGCACTTTTTCAGCCCCAACGGCAAGGGCAAGTGCTTCAGCACTACCAAGGCTCTATCTGTGCATGCCAGTGTCAACCCCTCTGTTTTATCTAATTGTAGGCCCATTTTTTAACTCCCTTTTTTATCTAAAGTTTTAGAGAAAGTTGTGTATGAACAACTGCAATTTTACACTGACCTCAAAAACATGTCCGAAAAATTTTTGTCTGGTTTGAAATCTTGTCATAGTACAGAGACAGCCTTCTGAAGAGTTTTAAATTACCTGCTCTTGACTTTTGATGCTGGGCACTCCACAGTGCTGGTGCTTTAGACTTGATAGTTGCATTTGATACCATAGATCATAATATTCTTATGTCTCGGGTGGAGTTGTATGTGGGCATTAGGGGCTCTATTATACTATTGATTAAGTAAAACCCAGTTAATGTCATTAAAATAACAAAAGTCAGCTGGGAGCTTTGTTGTGCAGAGAAGGGGGGGGTGCTTCTTTAAAGCAGACATATATATTTCCCCTCATTTATGGCTGTATTTCAAGTGACGCCCCATAAGTTCTGCTTAACATGAAGTGATGATTGTTACGGTCCCCAACCAGAAAATGTGCAGCTAACATTTTCTTGATCTCTGGAAATGTCTTATGTTTGTGTTGTTTACAGTTGTTCCAATCATTCAGATTGTAAAACTGACAGAGGATATGTTAAGTGTTCTTTGTGACATCATAAAAAATGAAGGAGTTAGCCAATTTTTTTTTTTTAAAGGACATTAAATTCACTTCTTATTTGCTTTGAAACATGCAGTCGTCACTTTGTTTCAAATAATACTACTGAACTTTGCTTTGAGTTTCTCAGTGGAGCCCCTCCCTCACCCCTAATTTGGCTGTTCTCTGAGCTCTCTCTAGGAAGTAAAAGTCCAGTGCCACACATGTGGTGCCCTAAAAGCAGATTGCTAAGGTTAGAGAGCTTTCTTTTATTATTTCATCTATCTATTTTTTATTTATTTTTATTTTTTTATAATGTCTTTTAAGCAGTTTTGGATTTGTTGGACCATTAATCTGCCTCACAATCTTTATTACAGCCATATGAACACAGACATACTGATCCTGTCCCAAAATAGAACTACACACAACATAACTGAGGGTTTATGTGACATTTCTTACACAAACTTTGGGGTAATTTTCTGTTGGAGCAGAGTGTTTGAAGGTTGGGAAGTTGGTCTACTGTGGGAGAAGAAGAGAGAAAAGCAAATGTGATAATGACAGGATGATTCTGTAGTTTTCAAAGGTAACTTCTCTACTCGAAGAGACCAGCCGTCATGAAAGATAAATACTAATACATTTTTTAACAAGTAATAAAGCATCTTCTGAAAGGACAAATAAAAGTAGCAAAATGGATTAAAACTAACTGTCAGGAAACCTGCAGGATGTAAGGTCACTTTGTCAAATATTCATCACATCCCTTATCCTCATTGCTTCATTCCAAGTTCAGTAGTGATAAATGCATTAGTGGATTAAAGAACATCAAACTGGTTCCCACATGAAGGATCTGAAGTCTCACAATCTTCATGCTGTTTCAACTTGAAAAGAGTAAATTAAAAATGCACAGACGCCATAGATTTATTATTTATATGTGCAACCTTTTCAATTCATGGATAGACTGATTCATGTATCTGTCAGTCAAGTAAATGCATCAGCAAAGTAGGAGGAGCTGTTTAGGGAGCTAAAAGGGTGCAAGCTGTGTTTGTGATAGATTTGAAGAGTTAGGATTTTCACCATCAAGTGTATTCCTTTATTCTTTTCCTATTTAGGATTTAAACCTCTGAGGTATAAATTTATTTTGTCAATGAAAAGTTTAATCTTTAAAGAAGTCATATTATTCCCTCTTTAACAAGGCGATACAGTTTAATAATTTCTTAATGAAATGTAACATGCTTGAGTTAATGCAGTACAAGAGCTCCCTTCTCAGCCTTTTCTTTGCACCTCTGTTTCCAGAAGTAGGTTTTATGAAGGCTCATGGAGGGCTGCCATCTGCCTCGACCAGTTGGAGGTGGAGAGGATGGAAAGAGAGACCAACAGACACTGCAACTTTTAGCCAAGAACACCTGCTGAGAGGGGAAAAAAACAAGAGAAATTCAAGTTAAAGATGCCATTAGCGTCATAAAATTATTATAAAGAGTAAAGAAGAAAACAATGGAGGAAAGTGCTCAGTGTGTCGTGGGATACTCCTCAGCAGTCTAACCATATAGCAGCATGACTGAAGGGATGACACACCATCCCTAACCGGAAGATTTATCAAAAGGGAAGGTTTTAATCCTAATCTTAATGATAAAGAGAGTGTCTGCCTCCCGAACACAAACTGGGAGCTGCTTCCTTAAGAGAAGGGCTTTATGGCCGAGAGCTCTACCTCCATTTCTACTTTTAGAGAGTCCAGGAACCACAAGTTTCAAACTGACGTGTTCTATTAGGAAAATATAGAACTATGAGATCTTTGATTTACAATGGAGCTTGGTCACTTAGAGCTTCATATGTGAAGAGAAGAATTTAAACTCCATTGTTGACTGAACAGGGAGCCAATGAAGAGAAGCTAAAACAGGAGAAATATGGTCTCTGCTGATAATTCTCATTAGAACCTTCGCTGCAGCATTTTGGATCATCTGGAGGATTTTCAGAGCATATTTGGGACTGAACAACATGGAGTTGCAGTAGTCCAATCTTTAACAAAAGCATGGAGCAGTTTTTATCTGCATCACTCTGATATGGCATGTCTCTCATCCATCCATCCATCCATTCACTATACCAGTTTAATCTGATGAATGATCAGTCATGAGGATGCCAGTCTGTCCCATCAGCTACAATGTGAGAGGAAGGGAACATCCTGGACAGGTCACCAGTCCATTACAGATCCAACACAGAGAGGGAAACAAGAACACGTGCCTACACTCCAAGAGATTTTCTGATTTGAATTGTTATTTTACACGAAAATCAAAGGGAAATTTCAAAATGCTACACTTGAAATGCTATTCAAAACCACAAAAATACATTTGAATATCTTCCTCATGCAACATGATTAGGCATGCAATAACTCCTTTTTTATGATTACAGGTTGTGAAACAGGACAGGGTTTGTGATGAATCAGTGCCCTGCAAATGTGAACGGAGCACTGACATATTTGGACCGAGGTAGCCCCAGAAAAAATTATATGCTAGAGATGAGTTGATAGTCTCTGCAGACTCCCCAGTATATGCGCAAAAGCACATAAAGTAATTCTTTTTTCACATTTCCACTTTAAAATGTCTGTCGGCTGTAGTTTTTGATTTCACCCTCACTTTCTGTTTATCCCCATCTTTGTTCTGTCTGTTTCTGACTATCTGAGTCTCAAACTAAAAAGGGTGCTTGTTCACGTTCTCAGTTAAAACACATATTGACCACTGCTTTTTTTTACTTCTTATCTGATATTTTATCGTTTCATCCACACCCATCTTGGTGCGATAGATCCTTTATGGCTCAGCCAACCACAGAAGTTGTGTGAAGCAACCTTTCCCCCCATGCTTTGCTTATAGGATCCACAAGCAGACCTACAAAGATGTGATTGAAGTGAAAGAGTTGAGTCAATCTGAACTCACTCAGCAGCTCGCACACACACAAACACACACACACACACACACACACAAACACATGTGGGTGTTCCGTCTTGTAACATCTGAGATTCTTCAAATGCTCTTTTTAAAAAGTTTCTTGCCAACCACATCATAGAGGCCAAACTTGTGCAGAGCTGCCAAGACGCAAACACACGCGCTAACACACCTACATCTAGGTTTCTCCTCCACAAGAAGTGTCCTCTCTCTTCCTCCTGCTCTTCCTCATCCATTGTTTTTCTAATTTTATTTTAAAAAACATCCATTTGTGTGATGTTCACTTAGCGACTATTCACGGACAAAGTTGTGGAGTCTTAACAGTGTATCAGGAGGGAGAACACTACTCGTGCTCTGGTGGAGGTGGAGGGTGACAGGCGGTAGAGCAGATGCTGCAAAGAGAAGTGAGTGAGGTGTGTGTGCTTCCATAGCATGTGTGAACATGTATGTGTTGTGGTAGGTGTGAGATAACAGATACGTAGGATTCCTGAGGGAATCCTCTTCATAAGAACCCCACCCTTCAGGCTGAAAAGCTCTGGAGGAAACATTTTATACCTTCAAAATCTACAAGCTCAGAGTAGTGAGTGACTGATAGGTAGCAACATTTTACCTATAATGTGCTGCCCTTATGAGGATGTATATCTCTGTCATGTCTGACTAAACTTGGTGGTAGAATGTGAGCACACGCCTTTGCCCAACTGCTTTATTTTACTTTTCTTTTATGTCTGAGATGTGTTGCCTCTACGATAAGATGAAATCCGAGATGACTTTGTCCTGAAAAAAGTCAAAAGTTGAATGCTGTGGATGTGCTTATCTTCTTCCTGTCACAGCAACTGCTGTTGTTCCTCCTCTTCGCCCAGAGAGGGCAAATTCAACTGGAGAAGCTCTTTTGAGTCACAACATGTTTAGTGCAGGGTGATGTCAGAGAATCAGTTATGAAACATGTGTCAAAACAAAATATATAGACCTGAAGTTATTAATCTGAACAGAGAGAGATGTGGTTGATGTGGTAACTGTGTCATCATTCAGTCTATCTCCTGCTATCTGCTGCCTATCTGCTGCCGATAGCCAAAATCAGGACCCCCACTGCTTTCCCTGAACCCAGTGATTATACCTTGTCTAAACTGCCCAGTGATTAGATGCTAGAACTACCTAATCAACTGTTAAGAGGCATCTTCTGCTGTCAGCCTCGCCTGTTTCTGCAAAAACAGAAGTACGGCCAAAAGCATCCACATGTCGCAGGCCAGACATTTTCCTAATACCAGTTTGAATCTTTAAATGTCAGCTTCTCCTTTTCTTCACTTAGAAACGGAAAGTAACGTATGTTAATCCAAGATTGCGCAATGTTCTTGTTAAGTGTGTGTGTGTTATTCTTTCCAACTTGCAAATCTGCAATTAAATATTTTCATTAATGTCATGCACAAGTTATACATTCAAAGACAAATTTAAAATAATATCTAACACTCCTCAATGATGGCTAGTAAAACAATTGTGATAGGCTTGCACATCCAGCTCTGGAACATAAAATATGGAGAGAAATTAGACTCATTAACTGAAAATGTGTAAACCAGCTACAATGACTTTAGCACTTGCAAAAGTGTGTTTATATCCACTAACCTACTTGAACATATAAAATAACTTATAACTTATAAATAAATAACAAAACTCTCTAATTTATACAAATACCTTCAAGCTTACTGATGTGATCATTTCCTTGTTTAAAAAAGTTCCTTTGCATAAAATAGTTAAATGTGCATGGATCAGTTTGCATGTTCAGGTGGGGTTGTGGGACTTCCTGTCCAGACTCATCACAGTTCCACAGATTCGGTGCGTTTTACTACAGTGGAAAACTGAGACATCAATATTTTAATAGGATTTTTTTTTTTTAAGATGCATTTTAATTTTATCTGATTTTTCTATTTGAGTTATGTTTTTGTTTTTTGTTTTTTTTTTATTAACTCAAGACTTCACCAAGTCTGAAAAGTTGGGCCATTTTATGATTGTATGAAAGCAGACAAAGTTAATTTCACGGTGGAACTACTTTCTGCTCCCTGGCGACGTTCAGCTGGAAGCATCAGTGGTCACTGAAAGCAAACCACAGACAACCGAAGCCGCTTTGCTGTCCTGCTCAGTGCCGTGATGTTTGTGCTTCATTCAACTGTCCAAACATGATGTTTGACTGTTATATGGATTTCTGATATAGCAACAGTCACATGCAAGAAAAAAAATAAATTCATGTTTTGAGATAAAACTTTAATGATTATTAAGTTACAAGGAAAATTTAGTAACCGAATATAACAATAAGTAAAAACTCACTTTCTGAAAGGGTTTAAATGCAATGATGTTTTTAAGTAATTTCTTTATTTAATTCCAGATGGGTAAAAATAATTCAGGTGTTCTTAGTGCTCTGCTTTTGTCTGTGCGTGTCAGGCTAGGTGAATCAGTGGTGTTTCCCTCGTTCCAATAAAAATGAATGTCTTCCCATTTCTCAGCTACCCCTATCGGTCTTCTTGCTTTTTTTGCTATATTATTTATTGTTATTTGCAACTTGTATTTATAATTACATTTTTTTAATTTTTGATCAGTAGAGCCAGCACCATATATGTGACTGACCAGTTAGTGAGATATGGGAGGACATGGGGCTGGGTGGGGTTTGAGGGTGTGGTGGTTAACGCTCTGTTAGCCTTAAAAACAAAAACTGACTGCAGACTCCAGCAGCTACAAAAACAGCTACGCTTGGGTTGATTGGTTCTTTGCTCTTCCTGTGTGTTTACTCAGCAAAATGAGAAATAAACTGTTTCATTCTTCTGTGAGATGTGTTTGTAATACCCATCAGCTTTTGTCCATGTTCATATCTTGTATAATATTCCTTCATATCTGCAGAGTACTGTTTTAAATATTGGAAAAGGCTCAATGCTGCTATTTACAGTTTCCCTGAAACCCAAGAATCCCTGTGTTTCACACACTGATTATAATCAAAGTCAGACGATCCTGCTGGCCATTACAGTTAGTGATATATTTTTATTGTCCACCCCACACTAACTTCTCTCTCAGCCATTCAAAAACTCCTGGATACTCCTCTGATTAACATTTGTGTAGTTTGTAATGTAATGTGTGCAGGTGGAAAGCTATTTTAGGTTTTCAAGTTGTTTGATAATGTGTTACTGAGAATAAATTTGCTCCATTTTTTTAACTGGAAATACTGCAGGTTTTTGAATGTTTCTCAATGTGCAGGTTGCTTCAATCACACAATACACACTCGCACATGCACACACACACACATACGCACACACACACAAAAGCTTTATTTGGTTTTTTAAAAGCGCAGCCCAGACATAGGAAGAGCAGGTTGGATGTTTCCAAAGGCGTTTGTTTTAGAGAGACTAAAGGAAAGGTGTGAGGAGGAAAAATATGTGGCCTTTTGGCCTTAAAGGAAGTGATTTATACAGGACTATAAAGCAAGCCCTCAGGATCACTGGTAGACTGTGATTTTGGAGTCGAGGCCACACTCAGAATTGCAGGCCAGAAGATGTCCACAGGCCTAAAAATAGATTCTCATGTGGATGTTTGAAATATTACTAAATAAACAACAGATCAAGCAAAGCTGAACTGAATTTTAAATATTTTTCATCCTTATTTTTATTTTTAAAAAACCCTACAATGGCTGTTATACTACTACTACTACTACTACTACTACATCTACTACTACTATTACAGTCATTTAGCAGGCACTTTTCTCCAAAGCAACTTACATCTGAGACACATTGTACTGAATAATGACACCCAGTGTCTGCAACCATCCTTACTGACCACATCTAGGCCTGTTGAATTGATGTGAGCTGAACTCATACAAGTATTTATTGCAGCATTTTCTTTTTATTGAAAAGGATTTTCATTCCAAAACATATTGGGGAAAAGATATTGTATCTGTCTGTTAGCAGACATTATCACTTTAAATGCCATCCAAAGCTTATAAATAGGGATAATCCTACTTTTTATTTACGCTTTTTGTGAAGGGTCCAGTGGTTTCTCACCAGACTTATTTCAGCCTGCTGGCCATGATCATCTCATGGTTCCAACTGTTGTCCAACTGCTGTTCAACGTCATATTCTGGAACCGCTTCTGGGACCAAATGTATCATGTTTATCAAAGTTGTTTTTTGTTTGTTTGTTTGTTTGTTTGTTTTTTTGTTTGTTAGTTTTGTTCATCATTCTCTTCTCCACTGCAAACATACAATATTGCTTAATATTTGCATTGTTAAGCATAAAATTTCATTAAATTATCGTTATAAAAAAATGTAATAATATCCATTAAATGATCAGCAATTAGGTTTCGCTGTGATGTATTTGGGTACAGTACGAATTTTATCCTTTTTCATCTGTATTTTCTGACTTTAACATTTTAAAATGAACCAAAGCATCTACATTTCCTGATTAAAGCAGTAGATGGTTGGCTTATTCTGTTAAATGTGTGAAGAAATGAGCAATGTGTCTTTATTAGTTCTGGTCTGGTGTCGTTCCGTGTCCAAAGCTGCAGTTCCTGTTTTACCCACTAGAGGCTGCATCCAAGGCCACTCACACTGATGTGACTGAAATCTGCACTCTAAAGGGATATTTCAGTAAAATGACTGGGGATTGATGTTTAGAAGTTTATTATCCTGACTCTGTAGCTGATGTCACTAGTATGCCACATTCAAAGGCTTCAACTTTAGGAAACCATCTCTTAATGTCATCTTTTGGCAAGTTCTTTTTTGTTATTCACTGCTACTATTCTGTCACGTTGTCACGTTTGTTTTAAGATGAAACTTCACCATGCAGATGTTTCTACTTCTTGAGATAAAATAAATATTATTAGATATCTTTAGATATTATTCATAAGTCTATGTTGAAATGTAGAAATGCATCTTTACATTACCCTCCATCATTAACAGGCTCACTAATTAAACAAGTATTTAAGTAAAAAGCTGTGTCTTTTAGCTTGATTTCTTTTACTGAATCTGCCAAAGGCAGTAAAACTAAGAAAGCCTGCTTTTCTGTTGTTTTCCCGTCTCAGTATTTCTATCTGTGTCCTGTCCTTGAAAGAGAAAAGGACAGGCTCAGACAGCCTGGGAATGGCTAACTAACTACTGGAGGATCCAGGCAGCGCTACATCAAAGGGCACAGCAGCTTACACACACCCACACATACACAAACATTGGCTTACATATTTGGAGGGAGGTTACTTTCTCTGAAGTTCATTACAAATGGCAGAACTATTACCCAATTTGACGGCATGCAAAAAGTTGGGAATTTTTGGAATATTTCCTGTCTTATTGTCTCTTTTTCTGGACTACAAGAGTGATTGAGCTGTTTGCATGTGAAGATGATTTACCCATAGATGCAAATAGAAAAATTAGCCATGCACAGTTAATAGCTTTCCATGACTGCTGGTTGAAGTTAGTGGAACAAAACTCCAAGAATCATAAGTAGCTGGATTAGTGGACATCTCCTCCCACAGTCTCTGATCTTTTACTGCAGCTTCATGAGAAGGAAGTCGCTTTCCACAGTCATCTAGTACACTTAATCTGAAGTGGCAATATTAGAACCCTGAGCTGATGCCAACACAAATGCAACGAGCACACAAAACTGACTGTGCTCAGTGGCTCCTGATGTACCATGTCGGAGAAAGCAGAGGGCTGGAGCAGAGTGGAAGGGGATGAGGGAGGAACAGGCAGATTAACGTGAGAATAGTGGAGGAGTGTGTGTTGTGTGGGAGGAACAGATGATGGATACAAGATGTGTGAAGATCCTTAGGCAGGATGAAAGAGTTGGAGGAGTCATATAGAGTTATTGGACTAAGCCTTTGTGAAATATGATAATATCAGCAGAGAGTGAGAGAGCAGAGGGCAGTGTGACATCATTAAGACATGGATTAATGTGCAGTTTCACCTTAAAAGTTGTGGAGGAAATGGAGTCCAATATGCCTGTGGTCTGCTGTCTCTTAAGTAGGCAGGAAAGGTGTCATTTCAAGGCCTCGCACTGTGAAAACAGAAAACTTCAGTCTACTTGAAAAGAAAAAGAAGAGCTCAATCAGGGCCAGGTGGTCAGAGAATTGTTGTAAAGTTCAACTTGCATTAAAGCATCCGCTTTTAGTTGGATATAACTCTTCTCCGCACATGTTGGAACCATTAAATGATGTCATGGTGGTGCAATTTCCCACAAACGCCTCCATGTGAGAGAGGAAGTGATGTCACAGGCTCAGGCTGAGCCCTGCAGATGGCACTTCGATGGACCACAGAAGATACCATCTAAACTTTGTGTGTGTTTGGGAGTCAGAGTCAATGAGACATGTCAGCAAATGCTTAAATGAGTTGTTTTAATTCCAATGCATTTTCTTTTCTGTCTTTATTTCTAATATTAGATTAATAGTTTAAAAAAAAAGTTTCATTTTCTTTTGAGAGAAATCATAGCATTAGGAGAGGATCTGCATTATATTGCTATTTATTTTAAAATAAACAAATGCTTTGTAAATTACTAAAAGTTATTTTAAAAATCTGACAATAAAAACTTACTGTAATTTTATTATTGTCTTTTAATGAACTGTTTTGTTCAAACATGATGACACTCAGATGTTCAAAATGTTTCATGTTATCTTGAACGCCACAATCTTCACATAATGTTCCTAAGAGCAAATGTGTTTGTAAGGCTGCTTGGTGAATGAGGCTCAGGGTTTCAGAAGTCTTGTGGTTTTTTCAGATACAGTTTTGGAAACCTAACTCATGCTTTTTAGGGAGAAGAAGCTTCTCCTGCAATCTTTCCAAACAAGCCATAATTGTACTGTCACAAAGTTTAACATGAAACCTGCTAACTGAGGCTACGTTGACACTGCAGTTCCCATTTTTTTGCCATATGTGACTATTGGATTTTTTAAATGACAGTCTGAATGGCAGAAATCTGATGTTGTTAAATCAACCCAATAAAACCCAACTTTCATATGTGGTCCTAGATCAGATACTTATCCAAAAACTTTGTTTTCCACATGTGACTAATTTCTGTTATAACCCTTCCCAGATCGATGGGATACGTATCCAGTCTGTGTCAGAGCGACCTCGGTCTGAACAGTCATGCTGACGTCACAGAAGTAGGACAAATGGCACAACTCTGCACCAGTAGAAGGGTAATCATGGCATATTGAATAATTTTATTCATCAATTGGGCATAATTTAGTTGATTAAGACAAGTACAACCAGATTGACACAAACATGTGAGGCATCCATATTTACTTCCGTGAACAGTATACGTGCTGGGCGACATTTTGGGCTTTTCTTGGCGCATGCGTGTCTCTTCACAACCACTTACCATTTACACTTAAGTGTGATGAAGGTTGCATTGAAATGATAGTGTGAAATGCAACACCAAAAAATCGTGAACGTAGCCTGAGGCCTGTAGAGCCTGAGATGTGCGCTTGGATTTTTTCAGTTTCTCTCACGTTCTGCTCTTGGGTTGAAGTTGCTGGGATGTCCAGTCCTGGGAAGATCGGCAGCTGTATTTAGTATTTTCCATTCGTGACTCATCTCTGTTATAACCCTTTCCAGAGCCATGGGCAGCAACAACTGCTTCTCTAAGATCATTGCTGATGTCTTTCCTCCATGGCATGTGTAAATTCAATTTCCACACACTGATTTTCCATTTAGGCTTATATTTTATTAAATATATAATGAGACAGGGTCATAATCATATGTTCATGTAAATTTTTCGATACTTAATTTTGAGAATTAGCAAGGAATTTGCAATTTGATTTTTTTTTCCCCCTTTTGATACCAAAAATCTTGCAAAGAAATCAAATACATTTATCCTAATTTTCATTATGTCTTTAAACTACATTCCATGCAGAATATCATTATAGAGCTGAAAATATTCATTAAATTAATTTAAGCTAAATAGTGCTACAGCATCTCACAAAACAATATCCATGAACCTAAAAAATCTCAGGTGTTCATTTGCATTTCAAACACATCTCCCTTTTGTGTAAACAGGTGAAGAACTTAATCACTAGTTTCAAGGGAAGTGAGAGAGAAAACAGATTGGAACGGTGAAAGTGGATTATTTTCCAAGAGAGAAGAGAATTGGGGGTAGACGAGGAAAGAAAAGGAGAGAGCTGAGCAGCAATCGATGGGTTTCCCCCAAAAGCTCCGCCGGGATTTACAGTGAGTGATCTGAAGTGGCACCCCACTGTGCAAACCTGAGTGCTTTGACTCCACATAAAACCATTCAATCACAGAGAGCCATGTTTTACTAAAAAGCCCCTTATGAGCTCATTACCAAGGATGAATACACTGGCACTAATGAAAAGATCCAGAATACCTTTGCTGCATGAAGGAAACTCAAGCCAAGGAGAAAGAAGGGTCTAAACAATCATATTTAGAAGTTTGAATTTTGACTTTTTTTTGTCACCAAGCTAAGATGCTTTATGTGCTACTTCAGTAAACTTTTAATGTCCTGCAGCAGATGTCCATCCATCCATGCATGTCACCAATTTAACAATCAGCTTACTCAACTTGAGAACTATTTGTGATAAACATTTAAACATATTGTGGGTGAGTGATTACTAATTTCCAAATGCAAAAGATCTTGCTGAGAGTTTGACCAAAAAGGTAAATTCTCAACACCCGAGTCCGAGTCCCAGACTCGAGACCCACCTCTGATAAAGAATGTCACTGTGCCATATAACAAGTCTGGAACGTCAGTTTTTAAGATTGGAAAGTTACATAATGGGACTTTTAAACCTGGAATCTCCCAATAGGAGGCCAAACTGAGGCAAAATGGCCATTATGGGAACCTCACCTGAGTCATCATCACTTCATCAGAGTTGGCCTTCGCAGAGATGATGGTCACATATTGCATTGTGATTTGTGAGAGGATCAGAGCTACAGCTGCATCGCTCCAAAAGGGATATTCATCCTGATTTTTTTTTTTCTTTGTGCCGTTTCATCATCATCAACATCTATACTGATATTGACACATGTTAAATCTTCCTTTACAAGGAATCCACAAGTGTTCAAATAGACCTTGTGGTTGCAGCGATAGACTCAATTCATTATGGTTATACAATTTTCAATAAGAGGTTTAAAACAAAAATAAAGGGCTTAAAGGGTTAACATAAATCGCTACTTGTTAGTTATGGTGAAATCTAATAAATAACATTTATCATCTGCGGCTTGATCTTGGCTATATAGCAACTTTTTACAAAATAAACTATTTGCATTAATTCTGCTGGATAAGAAATTCTATTGTATTGTCATCAAAACTGTCCACTAGTACAAGGACTTTCATATTTTCCTCATTTCCATTGGTCGAATACTCGACTTCCCAAATGATGCTGCCCTACATCAACACTAATATTTTAAGAATTTCCAACAAGTTCATTGAACTTTTCAGTATGAAAACACCTGAGACACCTGAGAGATTATGTTTCATGTAAATCAACAAACATTGAGAAATGTGATGCATGTTTACAAGACTGATTAATTTACTGTTGAGAGCGTGCCACAGCTGTCAGATTCATCGGGACTAGAGATGCAGGTGGGACATCAAACAAACCGAATCACCCAGTACAAAGAGCCTCAACAACTCGCCACCTTAACAAATTCTTCTTTGTCTTTGCAGCAAGTGGGATTCTGGAAACGTGAAACCCAAAGCTGTGATATTGACAATTCCTCCTGTTAGCACTTGCAGAAAAACAATGATCAGTTAATGATGTAATCCATCAAGCAGAAAGAGTAACAAGGACCAGCCCCTATGGAAAGTGATACTGCTGTGTGTGTTAAGGGCCTCAGAATGCACCTGCTTGTTTCCACAACACAAGACAACTCACATTTGTTAGCCAATGATTTGTTTTACAAGCTCACTTGCTGGCTACCAGCCTTAACTTGGTGGTAGTCGGCAAACTGAAGAGGACAATTAAGATAAACAAGATATACAAACTCCTGTCACACAGAAGGAATCTTAGCAGATCATATTTCTTTCGTTATGTCTTTGTTATTTGTTGAAATGATTCCTGAGATTACGTTTCTTATGACACCAGGCCAAGAATAACCTGAGAACAAACAGGAGCACATACATTGTTATGGAGCAAATGCCAGTTGTCATGGACAGGTGACAAAGAATTTTTAAACGCTCTTATAAGACGAGATGTCCAAAATACAGGAAGGAATACACATGTCACTGAAGGATTAAGTAGCCATGACACACATAGAGTGCTTCAAACCACATGAAACAGCCTGCATCAGCAGCAGAAACTGTATCACAGCTCTGCCTGTAAAGACTTCTTGGTCAGTGCACATTGTGGTCTGGTTTAGAGCCACATGCACAGATTAAAAGCCTAGCAACATTAAAGAGGTTGACCACCTGTCTCAGTCCTCTCTCAGGCCTGAATGAGACCACAGGGAGATCCTCTTCCTCCAACACCACCTGCTACCACTAGCTTGCTTTAATGTTGGGCAACTCTTTAAAGATCCCACAATGGCACTTTGTAAGAGTGCCCAGTTTTACATGGAGGCTACTCACAAACCCGCTTCATACCGCACTTAAAGTAAAAAGTAGTTTTTAAATTTTGCTTTGTTTCGTTGCTAATGGGATATTTTCTCTGCTGAAACTGTTTGGCCCAAAGAATGATGAAAAATGAAAAATATCTGTTGCTCAAGTGAGACTATATTTAATGTTTAACACTGAGTGAAGTTTCAAAGAAATGTTCATTTCAAAGTTTCAGTCTAAAGACAACGTGTTATGGACATACAAACACAGTTTACAACATAGAATGTTGATTGATGATAAAAATGAAGGATTTTAAATGAATTTTGGTCGTGACATGTGTAGCACTTGTCTCCTGATATAATAATAATTTACTGTTAATAATGTAATAATTATAATAATGATGTATACTGGGAGACTGACTTAACTTTGGGCCCTGTTTGGAAGGTTCTCGACTCAACTGAGAGGTAGAGGTCCTTTGCAATAATTAAGAAACACACCTGAAGCACAAAATGGTTAACAGGTACCTTGTATTACCATGTACAACATAAACATGACAGAAATGAAATGAAAAGTCACTTGTTTACAAGTGTTGAGGTTCACATAAAGGAGATATAGTTAGAAAAAAAACTACTTTCCTCATAAGAAATGAGCGATGAGTAATTTTCCCAACCCGAGTGCACTCGTATTTAGGTTCCTTATCCAAATTCTGTAAATACTGGATCCAGATTAGGGCTAATATGATAACAAATCAAACAAACCAGTTCAATAGTTAGAGCCCTATATTCACACAATCAATTAATCACATTCATCACTAGCAGAACAACCAGATAACATTACACTCACATCTGGACAGTTTGAGTCCTTCCACAGCACAGGCAGTGTGGATATCAACTTTGGAAAGACAAAAGGGTGTCTTTTGGGGTCAATAGTCAAGTCAAATAAAATAACAACAAGTCAGTCTCAAGGTGAACGCTGTGCACGTGTTGTGAGTTCACGTTATGGTGGGTTCTGGCTGATAGTTTGTGGTGTTCTTATCCTACCCCCATAACCTTGAGGAAAGTGAGGATATCCTTGTATGGTGGAGGATGCAAGCCGCTTCTCAAGACCAATCCTTCAACAGGTGCGAGGATCAGGCAGTCTCATCTGGGTTGGCTCGCCATCGATGCTTCAACTCAAACCCAAAAACCTGGCCTGCATGAATTAACATGGCCAGAGATAAACAGTTATTAACTGTACAGACTAATCAAGTCCATTCTCAACCATTGGAAAATGAAATGCCTTTTTCCCTTTTTTTTAGGTGCATTCACTTATTTTTAGAATGAGCAAATTACATGAATTAAACACATTTTTTTTTTTACAATACAGGATGAACTTTACAATTTAGCTTGTTTTATAGAGATTACTCTCTTTGGTATTCACATTAACACAAAGAACACATGTCTTAAACAATTTAAACAAATCAGAGCAACATCACCCACAATATAGAAAATATACTTCAACAGGTATTTGTTTACACAGAAAGAATACTCTGCTTTAACATATAAAAGGCACTTTGCCCTGTTTTAACATTTAAGGCAGTTTCTTTTCCCACGTGTAGCTTCACAGACGGGATGGAAGGCAAGCTAACCGCTGCTTGGCTCACAGATGCTAGTGTAGTTAGCGTTGAACTAAAAACTTGAGTTTTTAATATTTTAGTCGAACATTAACTCAGCATTAATCACTTTTTTTTCCAAAACTCACCAATTCGGGAGTTTAACTCTCATGAACGCCGTTCAGAAAGCAGGAACGTTAACAGCTAGGGATGTTATGCTCGAGCGGTCTGCTCGATCACGTGTCGAGCATGTGACACGGAAGTGTTGTGAGCATTGTCTCTGAGCATTGATTCAGCATGCCAAAAGTCACGTGATAGACCAAACGAGGCCTCGTTACGTCATCAGCGCGTATCGAGCAGCGAGCGGGATCTTTGAAGGGACCGGGCTTGTCAATCTCTCAGATTCCGAACACTGAGGAGATCGCGGGTTTTTGAGAGGAGATTCTGTAGCGATTGTGCGACATTGTATTTTGAAAACAAATTTAGGAAAAGCATCACATCAGCATGAGCTTATATTGAATCACATTTAGCTTTTAGAGATTTGGGGAAACAAACGTCTGCGCAAGACGCCGTTGCCAGAGTAACTGCTGAAGGAGCTCGGAGTATGAGAGAAGGGCGGAGCAGGCGGTGCCTTCAACATCACAGGTAAGCTAAATTCCCCTTTCTTTATATAGATGTTTTTTAAATAGCCTTGCAAAGAGCAGACTTTAAAGTTAATCATAAACTTCAACCAGAAGCATCAGAGGAAACGTCTCAGTCTGCAGCTGCAGAGGAAAAACCACAACCTGGAGGACCTTAGACACCAAGCTGGTTTCTGATCACCATCAGCAGAGAATTTAATGATTTTAAACTTGGTTAATTACAATTTTGTTCTTGTGTTTCTTTCAGGTACAACCTCTCCAAAGCTGGAGAGGTAGTGTGCCAGAAGAGGAGCAGACTGAAGCCTGACAGAAAATACGTTTTTAAATAAAAATCTATGACATCACAATGTTGCCAAAGTTTTTTTACCTCATAATACATTTCAAGATTCAAAGTGTCTTTGTCATTTGCACAGTAAGGAAACAAGTTTCCCTGAACAATGAAAAACTTACTTTGCCGTCAAACCTGAATGTCATAAAACATTATAAAATAAAAATAAACTATTTGAAAAAAAAAAAAATAGATAGAAGATAAACAAAAAAACTGAGTAAATAATCTATGTACATAAATGTGCAGTGTGCTATAAACTGTTGTTCCACATTTAACAACGATCAGCTATGCAAAAGAAAACAACTCATGAGGTAGACGAAAACACGCATTTGCAATATCTATTATAAATATATAAGACACATAAAACAGTAAACAATTTTATTACAACTGTATAAAATCCCTAACACAGTCACTATACCCGTTGCACAAACACTCCTTCCCTCATGCCTTCCCACTGTGTAACTACTAACATTACAGATTGGTTTACTTAAGTTACACCACAATTCTGTTACCTAAACAAATGTTACCTAATACCCCTCCTTGTTATTTATATGAACAACAGAAAATAAATATGCACTCGGATGGTAGATTACGTATCGTTTATTGAACAGGTATTCAAAGTTGAGATAGGGATGACAGATGTGAGGTGTCAACGCTGTCCTTCTGATACATCAGACTCCCACAGCCAGCAGATGGAGCTCTTTGGTGTGGTCAAATGATTCAGAACACTAAGCCATTTTCAAGCATTTGGTTCAAAGTTGGCTCGATGATTCATGAGGCCTCGGTTTCACCATCCCTATTAACAGCTCGATCAGCTCAGCATACCAGCTCACACAAGCAGCGTGTCACCATCGTCTGTCCGTTGTTTCTCAGCAGAGGCTGCTCACAGTCCTACAAGTGCTCTGATTGGGTAAAGCACGGCTGAGCAAGCAGCAAGCTCTGCTCTGATTGGCTGAGGCACATTTTCACTTCAACCCTTTATCACCTGGGTTACACATGTGACTACTGGGCATCGCTGCGTTTAATAATCAAGACTGCTGCAACGTGACAGAGACGTCTGTGGTGGTGTGTCATTAGTTTAGCAAAAAAAAATCCACAACCACACCAAAATCCTGCTGCAAAGCAAGAACAACTTTCAGTTCATCAATTACTTTGAAAATGCGTTACGTAACTTTAGGACCTTAACACCGTCTTACGGACTCATTTGATGGCACTTTGATCTATCATGTGCTTTTCTGAAACTGTTGCTGCCCAGCAGCATCCCGAGGCTGAAACTAAGCATTATGCAACTTTTTCTTCCGGGACGTTGTATGACGTTGCATCTGAGTTTTGCTATGTGCACACAATGCCACATATAAGCAAGCAGATGTTAACATACCTTACCATGCCTTTTGAACGAGCATCTCAACTGATTCAGCAAAGAAACATAAGACGACTTATTGGACAAAGAGGAAAAGAAAAAGAGAAAAGGACAGAGCAAAAGATAAGACAAGAGTCAAAATAAGATAAGTTTTTTACTGGCTGGAGAGCTCACAGGACACGCTTCACTGAGAAAATCTGCAAAATTCTGTAGTGCGTCTTTAAGAAGGTGAACTTGAAATCATCACTTCTGTTGAAAATAAAACCTAGATTTTGTGAAGTATTTCTTCACATTGATGTAGAATTGATCACATCATATTTCTTCCACAACTTTATATATAGCAAACTAAAATCTATCAAGCTCATTTATGTAGATGGTCACTGTTGCTGTTGTTATTGCTCACAAATGTATATTGTATCCTCTCGTAAACTGTCCTTTCTGTTCCCTTTGTTGGATAAATAAAGTCTTGTGCCAGGGCTCCAGGCTAACAGTAGCCCCCAACTTAGAAAAGCAGAAAATTTAGGGGCGCACACTGAAATCGCCTTGCATAGCAAATATTCACATTTCTTCTCATTTTCACTATATTAGTAATAAATACTTGAACAATAAATTCAGAAATTACAGTGTTAACAATTCACATTTTTTCCCCGTTGACATAAAAAAACACATCTTACTGGCCACACTAATACAAAACAAGTAGACATAGAATTTGTCAAATCAAATCAGATTTGATGATTTTATTTGATTCACTTTGTAATTGAAGCAGAACGGCAACTTTGTCTCCATCATCCCCCATTAGGCATGGTATGACTGGTCCATCTACTTCCTGGCAATAAACAGCTTCAGGGACTGATACTCCTCTCCAGCCACTGTTCCCACTCCTCAGTAAGAAAAGTAGCTATTGGCTGTCATAAAAGTCACTAGAAGTCACTAATTAGCATAATCAGCCTAGTATATATAGTTGTAATGGATGCTGCCATAAAGAGGGATGTGGTGGTAAAGGCAACAATTGGAAAAAAAAAAAAAGGCAACCTAAAAATGTTTAGGACAGTAAAAAAAAAAAAAAAAAAATTATATAAAAAAAAAAAATAATAATTCTGTCAATATTTTCTTTATTTTTTAGTTAAGTTTTTTAGTTGTTCTTTTTGTTTGTTTGTTTGTTTTTTTGTTTGTTTCTAAGAGTCTGGAACATGTCACAACACTTTTAACTTTTTAAACATTTTTGTCCACACCCTTTTTAATAGACATTACTCTGACGGTAAGCCTGTGCAGGATCCTCGAGCAGCAGCTTTGTACGTTTCCTTTTCAGCCTGGTCATGAAACAGAGGTGAACGTTGTCTGCTCTAGGGCTGCAACTAATAACTATTCTGATGGTCGATTAGTCGCCAACTATTAAAACGGCTAGTCAACCAGTCGGATTGTGTATCTCATGATTATTATAAATGGATCTTATTTTACTTTCAGCTTTGAAATTTTGCATAAGGTTGTTAAGTCCAACGTGCCTCCTCTTTAAATCTTCGAGCATTGCAGACGTACTTCCGTGGTACACAAAGTCTGCTTAACAAATCTCACATGTATTTAATTTATTTTGTAAGTTTAACATGAAGTTATCCCAGACTTTTGACGTTCTCCGCCGCTGTTTTCTTCCCTAGTCCGCCACCATATTTTTCCCCTGGCGGACTTCACTGCGCATGTGCAACTCTCAGCAGAGATTAAAAAAGAAGACGATGTCTCACTCGGTAGTTTTTTTATTCTTTTTCTTGCCGACAAAAGGCGACGGCTAAATTCGTTGTCGACTATTTTTATTGTCGACTACTGTCGACAACGTTGACTAATCATTGCAGCCCTAGTCTGCTCTGAATACAGCTGCTGCTGCTGCTCCGAGAACACCAAGCCTCGTATGAGTGCTTTTAGACGAGGGAGGGGTCTGCGTAGCACCCGCTCCGCACTGGGAAGAGTAAACTACGTTCATTCACATCAGTCTCCAAAAGTCTCCAATAATACCAGAAAAAGTCGCTAGATTTGTCGCTAGTCGCTTTTTTTAAGTCGCTAGATGGGTCTGAAAACTCTCTAAGTATAGCGACAAAGTCGCTATGTTGACAACACTGAGGAATAATAAATTCCCCCAAGACCCGCCTCTTTTCACACATAAGCCAATCACAGTGGTCGTTCGTCCACGCTCACACGCACATTGGCTGTCATCTTCTACATTGGTGTTTGTCTCCTTTTCTCGTATTGAAGTTAGTTTGAGTCGGCAAACCAGCAGCTAGTTTGCGCATTACTGTGACTTACTGGACTGAGGAGGGGAGTAGAAGTTTGCTAGTGACAAAATAAATTAAATTATAACTACTACAAGAAAAAGACCAGCAAATGTATTGGTATTGGTCGCCATTACGTGCGTAGATGAAAAATTCACTGGCACTGTCTCATATTTTAGTTGCAAAATGCGACCATTTGGTTGCAGTCTGGACCCATTTGTCCTGTCTTGTCTTTAGTACTACAAACTCAAATCATTCCAGTTAATTGTCCTGAGTTGCTCAAGCTAACAAATAACCTAATTTTTTTAGGCTAGAAGTTTTTTTCTTTTTCTTTTTTTATTATGATTTTTTTTTTTGTAAAACCAGTTTATTAGATTTTACAGTGCATTGACAGTTCAAGTAAAACATTACTCTTATATAAAAATGTCAGACTTTTTTATGTTACATACTACGATGTCCATTAGCTAATTGCTGATTTTAGAGATATGATAAGATAAACACAGGTGACAAAATTTCTCTGGAATGGAAGTGAGTCAGTTTCAGTCCCCAAGCATTTAAAAGACTCCACCTGCTCCACTGGCTGACCCTTAATGGTGAGGGGCTTGAAAAGTGGGGACTGTCATGAATCCACAGTTACTCTGCACCCACAGCTCCTTAGTTTTTGTGGTGTTAAGCACAAGGGAGCTTTCTTGAAGGGTGCTTACTAGTGTGCCGCCTGCCTGATGGTGGTCAGACAGTGCATTTGTAGTCAGATTTTAGCTGTTTGGACTTCAGTTGAGCAGTAGGTTCTGACTGCATTGTGTCCATCAAACGACCAATGACGAGGGGCAGATGGTTTGTATTTCTGGAGACAGAGGAACTGAAACTTGTTACTTAATTTAAATGCAACTATGTTGGACTCCAGCCTCACGTTAATAACATGTCAAACGACAAAGTTCAGCATTTAAACCTTCAAGCGAATTTAGTCCTTCATTACAACAGAGGCTGCCGAATTCGACCAATGTCCTACATCAAATACAGTTTTACAATCTGGTTATTTGCTGGTGTCACTGTGCCTAAACCTATCGAACAAAAAAGCAATCAAGGTGTTTGATAGGAATCCTGATATTAGAGAAATACCACATTTTACATTCTGAGGATTTCAAACTTTTAAAAAATAGCTGTCATCTATACTTCAACAAACAGAATGGCCCCCATCGTGCACTTCATCAAAAGTGAAATGGTATTAGTTGTACCAGGTAAGCCTCCAGGCAGAGTACCAAGTACTTCTCAGAAAACCCATCTTTGCACAGAATGCTTTTTCTGTTCAAGCTTTTTGCCATTAGAGAGCTACATTACCTTTAAGAGACATTTTAAAACACGGCTGAATAGTAATCAGCACTGTGATCATTGTCATTCTTTTTAATGAAAAACAGGAGTTATTTAAAATGGCTACTTTATAGAGGCACTGCCTTGCAACCATTGTTAAGTACAAGCACTTAAAGACATGTTGAACTAACCCAACCTCTGTTTTATTGTTTCTTTTCTTTTTTTTTTTTTTTTTTTTTTAATTTTCTGTTATTACACTTGATGCTATTTTTGTAAGCGGTTTCTTTTAGTGAACTACAAATTGAAATGAGTGTTTTGGTAAATCCAGCATATTTATTGCGTATTTGTGGCAATATATAGTACATTCATTAATATACACCGTCCCATCCAAATAAAATAAATAAATAGATAAATAAATAAATTATTTTTTTCTGTACTGCTTAGTTCAATTAAGGGTCACAGAGAAGCTGGAGCCTATCCCAGCAATTATCAGGTGAGCGGCAGGGTACACCCTGGACAGGTCGCCAGTCCATCGCAAAACTGAGAGACAAAGAACGATTCATGCTGACACCTAGGGAGAATTTAGAGTGACCACTTAACCCAACATGCATGTCTTTGGACGGTGGGAGGAGGCCGGAGTACCCGGAGAGAACACACACATATACGGGGAAAACATGCAAACTTCACACCGAAAGGCCAGTCTTCGAACCTCCACCCGCCCGAGGCTCAAACCAACGGTACTAACCACCACATCACCATACAGCCCATTTATAAATATATATTTATATATTTTATATATAAATATGTATTATATATTTATAAATAAATAAATATTGGTGGAGCTGAAAAATGCAACTGGCATGACAGACATAATCAATTATGTAGCTGATTCAGAAGGCGGCTGTTTTAGTCCTCACTAAGGCAGATAAAGTAGATCATATCACTCCCATTCTGGTATCTTTGTACATTCCACTCAACAAAGAATCGATGTGGTTTATAAAGTCTTAAATGGTTGAAGTAGCTAAATACATTTCAGATCTTCTGCTACTGAATGACCCTCCCGGGAAACTTAGATCATCAGGAAAACTTTGCTTTCCACCCCCAAATTTGGGACTAATCAAGAAAAAGCTGCTTTCTGCAACATAATGTTAAGCAGGCTCCCACAGAACTGCAGGTTTATAATAAAACTCTTACAGCTTTTAACCTCTTACTGCCTGGCCCAAGACATATTAGGCAGAAAATTCAGGGCTTGTTAAAAGGTATGAAAAAATAAAACAAAGAGGAGAAGCAGAAGTGGAAGAAGAGCATATGTATTGTTTATTACCGTGTGATGTCAGAATTATTGTAGTGCAAAAAGTATCCGCCAGGGGGCAGAAGACAAGTCTCAGATTTTAAACTAGAAGCATTCAGAGAGCGCAGACCTCCTCAAGCCATTGTCTCTTTTTTTTCTTGCTTTTTCCCCCCAATGATTGAGAACATTATTTTTGAGTAAGGACCTCTAATGTTAAAATTATCCTTATATCCCTATAGTATATAATCCTTTAAAAAAAACTCCTGGATCCAGCCCGTGATCCGGACCACCCCCATAATCTAATATCCTGTTTCTTATTCCATTTCTGAGACTTCATGAAACTTTCATCAAAATCTGTCCATAACTTTTTGAGTTGTGTTGCTAACAGACAGATAGACCAACAACGGTGAAGAAACTACCTCTGCCTTGGCAGAGATAATAATAATAATAATAATAATAATAATAATAATAATAATAATAATAATAATAATAACAATAATAATAATAACAATAATAATAATAAAAGTTGGAAGGTCTCAAAAATAATATCAAACATGATTTGACATTAAGGAATTAAATCATATACAAATTACATAGATTCCTTTAAAATATACATATACATATACATATACATATACATATACATATACATATACAGTATCTTAAATCTAAAATCTTTTTCCTGTGGTTTCATCTTGTTCTTTTTTTATTTTATTTTATTTATTTATTTGTTTTTATTTTGTATGCTTTTACCTTCTCATTTAGTTTTTCTTTATATAGTTTTTTCTTCATTTGATTTATTATATTTTTTATTAATTTACTGCTTTTATAAATGCTTTATTGTTGTTTATCTTTTGCTTCTGATATTTGTTAAGCACTTCAGTTGTTTTTTATGTGATTTGATGTGATTTGTTCTTGCTACTCACACTGAAAGTGCTATGCCTAGAACTTTATTTACAAACTGCTTTGTAAATGACGAGGAACCACTGACACATTGCCAGGAATGATTTGATTTGTAAACACGCAGTGCCTACAAAAAGATTTGAAAACTTTCTTTGTTTCCCTCTCTTCTTGCTATTTTTGATTAAACTTAATGGACAATGAGAAAGCAAAAGAAAACTGATGGACTGTTGTAGTAAGAATTTAAAACGATCAGACACTGCAGAAATCATTGGACATAATTAACACACAGTTATCTGTATGAGGTTTCACACTTAATTTAAATGAGAGAGAAAACAAGTTCAACGGTCAAAAGAATGATCTTCAGGGCAGGATAATCAAGAGACAGATCAGGAGAAAGATACAAAAGAAATAAAAAAGTGCCCCATTGCTGATCACAGTTTGGAGACAGCAGTGTCTGTGTACATCTGGCTGCCCAAACAAGCTATGTGATAAATAAGTAAGGACATTGGTCAGCTGGAGATGGGACAACTTGACAGAACTCAACCAATCTGGCCTTTTGTTAGTTGTGATAAATAAAGCCGTTTTAAAACATGCTACTTTACTTTAATGATTTGCAAACCCTCGATGCTGCGACAGATCTGGATTTAGTTCGGCTGATTCAGAATCTGGTCAAATGGAGACTGGGAAAAAAGAAAAAAAAGAAACAGTGATTCTCCCAGGCTGGGTCTTTGCCTGTCATTGTCCTCTGTCATGCTGGTCAACTGACCAAATAAAGACATGTTTGGTCTTCCTTTCTTCCCTTTCTCCATTGCTGTTATCTCTGTTCTTTCCTATAACCAACCATCCAAATCTCTACTTCCTGTTTAAACCTACATCCTGTTATAATATATTCCAGTGGTTGGAGATTATTTCTGTGGCAAAATACTCTTGTATTTTGGGGAGTTTTTGTCTTTAATGTTGTGAAATAGAAATGCAATAACATGGATGCAGCAGATGAGCTCATAATCTGAATGCTGGTTGTAGGCTTGAGAAGTCAGCTCTGAAATAAAAAACAAAAAACTGCATGTTGGGTAGAAAGAAGTGTCTCTCACTGCTCAATCCTACCCAAACAGCAACTCACACAGGATTCCATTTAACTGCGAGTATGAGCTCCAGTAAACTTAAATTAAAGTAATGACGAGTGTTGCAAATTATATAACACATCTGATGGCTCAGCATCACTACCATGATGGAAGTTTATCAAACTGAGCACAGCAGAATACTAACAGAAAACAAAGAAAAAGAAAAATATGCGTCATGCCAAGTTCCTCTCACTGTTAAATTTAATGATACAAGTCAGAAAGGCTGGGTCACATCACACACCACTTTAAACAGCGCTTGTTCTTTTTTCCAGCTCAAATAAAAGACAAACTGCCACCATCATTAAACTTGGCCACGGACTGTTTTTGTCTGTTTTGGATTCTGACAAAAGGCTTATTTATCCTGCTTCCCTTCCACTGCCATGTAGGCCAGCATCGCTGAATCAGATGTAACATACATTAGGGGGAAAAATTCAGAGCTGCTGCCAGACTCTGCCTGGCTGGCCATCTGGCAAAGTTGGCTCACATCTGAACAGACAGTCCACTTTTAAATCATTACTTACAGAAATTATTTAATGTTGGATGTTTATACTAGCATAGATGTGTCAGGATGTTTCAGAGAAGCCATGGGGAGGTTTTCAGTGAATAAAAGAAAGAATAACAAGAAACATTCTCATACTTGTAAAGTGGAAAGTAATAAACCAGACAGATATCTTTAACTTTGTTTTGTTTTATGAAGTGCTCTGAAGTGGTGGAAATAATGACCTTCACAGATGTAATCTTAATATCCACCAGTTTAACTATTATTCATCACATCATGACAAGCCTGAAAATTATGTTGTCAGCAAAATATGCGTTACAACAAAACTGAGTGTAGAAAGCAGCAGGTCAGCCACAAACCCAAACCTCAACTGACACTTATTTCACTCCTCCTCCTCCTCAGTCCCAGCCTTTTTAATTGTTTAAATATTAAAACAGGTAAATGCTTCTAAAGTGACAGTTTCATTCATTACACAGAAACCTAAATCTTATTAGTAGTTATAATATTTTCCATGTAGAAAAACCTGAGAAAGGACTGAAGTGTTTTGGTTTCCATCAACTCCTGAGGGAAATATCAGGTTGTTCTGGACTTACTTGCAATGTGGAATTTAATGTTTGTTATTTCACCTTTTAAACAGGTTTTTAAATTTAAAATTAGACCTTGCTGATTAGATTAGACATATACACACTAACTAAAGTTTGCACACATTTTCCCAAATTTGATGGAAACTTTTGACTGGTAACATACATGCAAGCATGCATACACTGTTCGTGTACATTTACATATATTGTCCATTTATGGTCGATATCATATACATATTGCCTAAAGACATATTTTCTATATTCTGTAAGCTGTTTAACCTTTTTGATATATATATATATATATATATATATATATATATATATATATTGTTACTTCTCTACCTTGCTTTTAGCGTATTTCTTTCTACTATAGTTGCTGCTAGAATGACAGTTATTTTACAATGATGATAACGTCTCTTTGTCTTTCTTTTATTAACAATAAAGGTTGGAAGTTTTTAATATTTCATTTAAGAAACTGTCTAAAATGGCAGAATCTGGGGTGAGGGCTCTTCATTTGTGTTGAGGTTAACTGATTCACTTAGACACTGCAAAGTCCTGTCTTGACTGTATGATTTATACTTTTACATTTTGATGTTTCTTCTGCTGGAGGTGCATGTGAACAGAGTGCAGATCATCAAAGGAGGTGCAGCCTGTTCCCAAGCTTGTTCTTTGGGTCTTGCTATTAAATATAAGAAGATCAGGTTAAGTGATCAAAGACCCTTGGTTTCTGGGGCTTAAGTGTTTCTCCATTTCATCAAAGGCCATTAGTCTTTTTAACCCCCACTACCTCAAGGTAACATAAAACTAGCAGGTAATGGAGCTTTGCCTTTCCTGTAAACACTGTACGTGCCTTTTGCAGTGGGAACCAATATGAAAGAGGATATAATGACACAAAATGGCAGCTTCTTTTCTCACATTCCTCCAACAACAAAGGCACCTGTCTCTTTTATCTGCAGCAAAAAAAAAAAAACAATACAAGCAGACTTCAAAAGCACATCCGGCTGACACTTGGTTTTTTTCTCCCACCAAAATGTTTATCAGACAGGCATATATCAGGCCACTCAGGGGCATTGTGCTGCCAGTAACCCATTTCCTCCTGCCCCTGGTTAATTGTCACGACATGTGTCCTTTCAAACCACAACTTGGAGCTGTATCGGCTTCCTGTCAGTGACTAATGCATTTACCCAATGCTGTGGCACTTGTTTCAGAAGAACAGCAGTTCACCACATTTGTTTTACTTTTCTCAGGTGGTTAATAAATCAGATATAAAAGAACAAATTAATTCTTTGATGTCAAAAATCTGAAAAACATGATCTTAAGCATATTTGGAAGTTCTCCACAGACAATACAGGGAGTTCATTTCATGCCGATTCCACCCTGGCTGCATGTGTGACACAGTGGGAGCACGTTTAATTACATGATTTACAAATATTACAAAATGTACACATTGCAAATAATCCAGAAAACCATAGAAAGGCCTCATGTAACATTCAGGCAATCAGCTTTTCAGTGTCCTTGTTTTTGCTCCACACCAGGCTGTTTGATGAAGAAGAAACTCCTTTTCTTTTCTTTTTTCTTTTCGCAATCGTGTATCTGTGTGTTTCTGCAACCATTTGCATGCCAGCTAGATTTGGACCAGATGGAAAAGAAAAAGAACGTTTTGCTCTCTTTGTCTGTCTCCCCCTCTTTTCTGTGAGAGAAAAGGGTCGAACAATGTGCACTGAAGACAGACATTCCCTCAAACATAAGGTCAGCATGTGTTGGCGCGCTGCACCAACTGCTTCATGTCCAACTCGAGTCTCACTAGCATGCTCAGCAGCCACATCATCAGTCTGATAACACCACTGACAGAATTTCTCATGGTGTATTCAGATAAGAAAAATCTTGTCTTGCATTGTGTTTCACACCAAAATGTGCTAAAAGTGTTAAACACCCATAAAATCCTATTTAAGATGCTACAGCTACAGTGGAATCTGCACAGTCATGATATTAACGGGCTATATCTTTTTTTCTACCATAATCAAGTTTTCCCATCGAACATCAAGGGGAAAATTACATAAATCTGCTGTAAATCAACAATTTTGGCCTCCTATCATGCCTGGAACGCCTGTGGATGTGATTTTGAGGGTCAGTATAGCTGGATCCAAGTTCAGTTTAGCTCAACTTTGGTTCCAAAACCTGGCAGAAAAATCAAAGCTGTGTGTAGTGTTATTGCTCATTTCAAGTACTATTTGGCAGGCCAACTCTCCATTTAAAATAATGGGCTCACACTGAGCTACGTTGCACTTGTGCGTTTGGTGCGAGACAACGGTGGAGGAAGCCAAAACACTTTAAATAACCAGATTGTCAGACTACAGCCAGCAAATGCAGTTGGATAATAATTTGTACAAACTGGTTTATTTCTGTTTTTAGGGGGTTCTGTAGCAATATGTTTATCTGGCAGCACGTGTCTGACTCATGTAAACAAGGCTATTTTGTGGTAAAACATACTAGATTTTAATTATGACAACAAATAGATGATGGATTTAAGATTTGAGCAAATAGACCTCTGAAAAACATTAGGTAAAGAAGTCTTACATGCTTCCCCTGCGCTAATGAGTGCCTTATCTTCTCTCTTGGGGTTTATATGCTTTAACTTAAAACATACCTCTCCCATTTTCCAACTGCCTCACCATTGCTGGCCTTTACACTTTCTCCGTATGTGCTGCCAGCTGGCTGGTAACCCAAACACTACTCTGCTTATCGGTAAATATAAAGTTGTGTCTTGACTGTATCTGTTAGATGTCCTTTGAAACGCTGCTGATTTCACTTTCCAGCCAACAACAAATGACACAAACTTTTATAGCTTGCAAGATATTTTGTGTTTCCTCCTCTAATCCTTTCAAGTTTGTGCTCAGCATCGCTGTATGTGCTATGATCCGTCTCACACTCCCTCTCTATCCCTCATCCCCCCCTCTTTCTTTCTAATCCCAGACGAAAGGGAGTTGGAGTCTCATTCCAAAAGTTGGATTTGTAAATGGCTTGAACCACTTCTAAGGGAGGGACGAATTAGCATGAAAACACTGACTCAGAGCAGAGAAAGTGAAACGACATATTGTCCGATGTTACAGCCCAGAAATGATTAAGGTTGGGGGGGGGGGGACAGAAAAATTAATTTTTACTAGTTAAAAGTTTAGCTTGATTTCTCAGTTTTTTGAAGACTGTCCATAAAAGGATAAGTCATTGTTCTGAACAAAAATAATGATAAGGTGTGATTCAGTGTGGATATAACTCTGGTTTGACCCACAGTGACCACTGGTGCACCTGCAGACCCAACATTGTGGGATTTATGTTGGTGACATGTCCTGCTGTTTCTCCAGGAGACGCCAACAAGGCACCATGGTACAGCCAGGCAAACAATACCAAGGCCCAGTCCCATCTCCAGCTGCATCCTCTCCACATAAGCTCTCATTGAAGTGGATTGTCCTTATTTATTCCTCTTTTATAAGACAGACATGAAAGACAGAGCTGTTTATGTAAGTTTATTATGACTTGGGTCCACAATAGGAACTTTGAGAATGACTCCCTCAGAGAATCAAAGTGCTGGTGTGCGTTTGAAGCTGGAAACAAGTGGTCACAAATGCTGGGATCAGCTGGTTACTGCGGGCTCATTAATTCTGCTGACATTTAAGAATGATGAAGCACAACCTCCGCCTCTCTTCCCAGCAGTCTCCGCCACCAAGACAGCAAACTCATATGCTGAGTACTCTTTACCTTAAACTGACAGATTTCCTCCATAGCTGCACCAAGTGCCTCCGCACTCACTCTGAAAACTTGGCCATATCCCATGCACAGCCCTGTGGGGAATGGCAAAGCCTCACGTCTGCAGCCGATTAGGGGGAGAGATTAAGGCCTGCCAGGAGAACCCGGCCATGGTGGAGGTGTGGGCACTGGGAGAGATGGAATGAATAAAAGACGAGTTCAAACCAAATCAGGCCTGCTGGGCTTATCCACCATCAGCTGCAGAGTGGTTGAAGTTTCCTGATAAAGATGCAAGGATCCATGTTGAGGAGAAGAAGATGGAGAAGGGGGAGGGAGCCGAACCATTAAGTTTACACAGGTTTCAACCTCCACCACCAACTGTTCATATGCCATCCAAAACATTTCCCTTTTACCTTCATGTCATCTCTCACCCGATGTGATAGCCCCTTTGATTCAGAGTCATGCTGGTGCTCTAAGCTGCTATCCAGCCAAAGGAGACTCTTCTTCTGTCCTCATAATAATTTACAGGAGCATGCTTCTCTGCCTGTGTTTACCCCCTGATGAGAGAAAAGAGTTTCATCCCTTTATGCATTAGACACACCAACAACACATTTGGTTTCACAGAGATCTTCATCTGGAAGTTTTTCATCTTTGTTCATAAGTAGGATTTTCTGTCAAATGTTAGTTATACAGTGTTAAATCTGCACTGCAAAATTACCAACTGTAACTGGTGTTGCTGTGTAAAATTATCAGGGTGAATCATTTTAGATAAGATGGGAGCACGGCGACGACTTTAGACCATTTAAATGAGTCAAAGCCTGCATGTTTTCTGCCAGTGTTTCCAGATAACACTGCAATCTAAAGTTTCAGTCATTTCCAATGTAATCAGATATTCTGTGGTGACCAACACAGGCTGTCTGGTTAGTTGTGCTCAAGTAAAACATCCCAGTTGTTCTGAGAGGCACTAACAACATGTGACAGGGAAAAAAAAGTGCTTTAAAGGTTTTGCAAAGTCTATAAACTGGGTATTTTTTGTTAATACTGAAATTAATCTAACCAAATGTGGTTAAAAAAAAGAAATCCCCAGATCCCTGATGTGTTCCCGTAACTCAGCTCCACCTTTTGTCTCCTGTTTTGAAGCAGGAGTAGCTCCACCATCTAGTGGTTATGTGTGAAACACATCAGCTCTCAAAAAGAAAAAACATACCCACATAATCGGCAATAATGCAGCGCATGAAACAGTACTCATGTTGTGGAACTATTGTAACACAAATAACTCAGAGCCAATCATTTGAAGTTCATCCAAACGGCGCTAATGATGCTAATAACGCTAATAAAACTTAAAGGATGTTCTGTTCTTCTTTCATGTCAGCAATGAAAAAAGCACAACATCTCCCTTCCTCAGGACAGCATTGAATGGATTTTGGTTTCAGAGGGTAGCTCGATTCACTTTGAAAATCCAAGTTTTTTTTTTTTTTTTTTCTATCATGAGAAAGGAGGCGACTGGAGCAATTGAAAGAAAGCAGGAAAAGGATTGTTTGGAGTCAGAAACACATTTCAAAGGATTCCCCAAAACCAGCCTGGGAAATGTGAGATGAAACCAGCTAATAAAGCGCCACACAGCAATAAATAATGCAACAAGAGGAAACAACATGAAAGATCTTTTCATCTCCTCATAGCACGGAAATGGGAGAAGAAACTATGAGAATATGAATGTGCTCAGTTCTGAGTTAATACAATTGCTTGTTGGATTTTTGGTTGGAACTTTGGAGCATTCGGGCAAGAGGACACATGTATTTCTGTTTTACAGACTGACATTTGGTTTACTGGGTAGATTAAGTTGTTGGAAAAACAAGCAAAAAAATACTGACATCTTCTCCATTTCCTGTTCTTTGTGTTTAGTGATGCTCGTGGAGTATTCTGGGATTTTTAATCACTATACATGTTTTAAGATAAATAAAGATCTTTCTTTTTTCATTTTCATCATTGTTCCATATGAGTCAAAATAGAATGAATTTATTCATTTTAGTCATAGAACATGCTTATTTTCTGGCTACATCCTTTATGTCACCTTTATAGTTGAAATATGGAGCTAACTTGTATGATTCAGGTCAATCAACAGGGCAAAAAAATCCCCCTACACCCACCCAAAATAGTTCTGTTCACCAGCTGACGGGCAAGGACAGAGATCAAGCCCACCACAAAGCAGGGTGGTTGAGACAAGAGCAACAAAAAACGTTTCCTCTCCTAATCGCTGCTAAATGAGAGTAGACATGCGTGGCAGTGTGGGTTTCCTGGAGAGGATGAAGGGGATCGAGCGCTGACTGGAAATGCTCTGTGTGGTTATGATTTTATTAATAAAGGCAGCGTGGAAGGTAGACAACTGCTAAAGCTGCAAATGAAGCCTGTGAATGTGTGTCAATGAAAGAAAGTGAGAAAGGGAGAGTGAGGATGAAAACGAGAGGAAGCAGCAGAGGAGTTGTGTAACGTTGACATCTTGTGGCCAGATGGGCAAACTGATGGTAGAGCTCGATTTAAATAAAAATGAAAGTTTATCTAAAGCTTAAACGCATTCAGTGGGGATAAACAAATGAAAGCACTTATTTATCTCGGCATGAAAAAGTTCTAGACTTTCAGGTGTTTCCATTTTTTCATCATCTTGGCCCTGGAGATGCTCATATGAGGTAGTAGATAGTTTGAGATGTCAGGAAACCGAACTGACTGCTATTTCTCCAATTCAAAACTTATATCTTGGTCCAATAATCCAGTGGTTCTCAAACTTTTTGAGCCACGACCCCCAAGATAGTACGTTGGTGTTTGCAGCCCCCACCCTCACACGTAAGGCTGGAAAACTGTCAGAATCTTCATAAATAAGGAGGATAAAATGGTTGTTGGTGGTTCACTGTTTTGACAAGGCACCTACATGCCCAAAATCAGTTTATTACACAGCAATAATGTGAAATTTGGATTTTTAATATGGCATGTGTACTAACTTTCTTGTTAATCTGTTAAAAAATTAAGGTGTTAATTTAAAAGATTAATCTCTTTATTCTTCCCACCATCCAAAGACATGCATGTTAGGTTAATTGGTTACTCTAAATTCTCCCTAGAAATGAATGTGAACATGATTGTCTCTCTGTGTCCTGTGATGGACTGGTGACCTGTCAGAATCAGAATCAGAATCAGATTTATTGCCAAGTAACTTCCATTCCAAGGAATTTGTTGTGATTTGACGGTGCCTACATATAAATAAATAAATAAATATGAACCATAAAGATATGAACAAGCCAACTGAACATATAACATTAAAACTGAAAAACTATATAAGAGTGGAAATAAAAGTTATGTACATTAAATAAGATAAAGTAAAGTAGTGTATTTACATGAAATGTGCAGTCTGTAGTATAAAAATGTACAAGTTGAAGTGACCAATGGAGGGGGAGTGTGTTAATATAACTCCTGTGTGCTTGATGTCGCTAATATAACAAATTGCGTTGTGTCAGTTAGTCAGGTAAGTCTTTAGGTGAGTTCCAAAGCCTGATGGCAGAGGGGAAGAAACTTTTTTTGTGGCGGGAGGTTCTGGTTCTGATAGACCGCAGCCTCCGGCCAGAGGGGAGAGGGTCAAACAGATGGTGTCCAGGGTGGGAGGGGTCAGCCTGCCTCTTCTCTCTGCTGGGATGAATTGGACTGAGCAGTATAGAAAATGTTGGATAGATGGATCTCTTCATTAGTGGTTTAATCTTGACAGCCCTGGTAAAAATCCCAAATTGTTTTGTAAATGTAGGCTTTATATTTCTTACAATTATCTGGTGACCTTCTGAAATTATTTTATGCCCCAGAGAGCGTGACCCCCAGTTTGAGAACAACTGCAATAATGTTAAAAGATCTATGTGCAGGTTTATTTGACCATCACCTCATGGAATTTGTGGGCCTGCAAAAGTCTTGATTAAAAGAAAAAGTCCTCATCAGAGCAGCATTTCAACCTTAAAGATCTCTTATAGAGTCATGTCTTTCAAGAACACTTCCTCTCCTTGCACCTCCAACACACCAAAAGACATAACCTGCACTTACTTTGCACTTTTACACCTATTCTACATGTTCTCCCTCAGTTTAATAGATTAAATACTTGATAACACCTGCTAGCGTTTCTCATTGTACTGAAGTTAAAATGTTGTTTCTCACTCAAAGTGGTTTCGTCTGGATAAAAGCATCTGCTAAATGACCATATAATGTTTGCTGGTACTTTAACATTGGAACTCAAGGAATTTTCAGTTTAGAGTCTTTGTTGGGCTTCCTTTCAGCTGAGACAAGCAGGGTAGATTTACAGTTTAAGACGTTCAGAAAAAGGCAACTGCCTCACGTTGTAAAGCTGTCTGTGCTCTGATTTACGTGTTTGTGACAGAAATATTTTTTTGTGAAAATCAATTAGGTCGAGTTGCATTTGGTGATGAGGTCATGGATTCTTACAGTAAATGCTCCAAATTTCTCTTGTCTATACAGATAAATTCTGTTTGCTTTGACTTATTTTTCTTTTATTTTATGTAAAGAAAAAGCAGGGTGATTTAGGGTCCTGAGCGTTTCTTCCACCTCTGCTGGCGGCTTTGGGTAGAAGTGGTAACCAGTTAGCTGCAATTAAGTCATGCTGCCAGCAGGAGGCGACAGAGCTCCGTTATCGCTCCATTGAAATTTAGTTAGCTTTTTCTGAGATTATCACGTGCGATATTATACTTCCTAAGATAAATAAATAAATGTTAAAAAAAAAGGAGAGAGAGAGAGAGAGAGAGAGAGAGAGAGAGAGAGAGAGAGAGAGAGAAACATAAAATTTGCTGTGGTATTTATGCTCAGCTTATGAGGAGCCTCTGAAGGGAGGAGAGCACATCAGCTTTGTGTCTTCTCTGTGGTGGCGCTGCAGTCATGCACGCGCGAGAACAATTGTGTACGGATGCAGGTGTGCAAACAATAGTGGTCTCGCGCCGTCTTATTGTCTCGGATGTTTGCTTTCTCTTTAATTTCTGCCGCGCGGAGCTCGATTATTAAAAGTTTGTGTGTGTGTGTGTGAGAGAGAGAGAGAGAGAGAGAGAGAGAGAGAGAGAGAGAGAAGGTGGGATGGGTTGGTTGAGTGAGAAGATTATCGACGGTTAAGCCGCGTGCGCCTCGTCAGTCCCCATCTCACGCGCTTACCTGTCCTGGGACTTGCACCGTGGACTATCAAACGCACTTTCTAATTTCTACCTGGGATCTCGAGTTGTGCTCCTCGTGCCGCCAGGTGACATGGATTAACGTGACTTCTGTACCTCGAGGAGGTGCTTTTTTGCGGCTTTTTTGTAAGTTCATCCACATCCAGAACGGTCGGGACGGCCCGCCCTGCGCTCAGGAGCGGATTAGAGAAGAGAAACCTGCCACTCGGTAAGGTCTTTACACATCGCTGTTATAAAGCCAAATAGACTGAACAAGACATTAGGCACCAAAATTAGACTCCACGTTCCTGAAATAATTTGCTTCCCCTTAGTGCCTCCTAACGAAGCAGTGTGTTTTAATGACAGGATAACTAATCTCCCTAAAAATGACAACAAAGCTCAAACTTTCCCTTATATCTAACCATTATTGTCCCAACAGTTCAGAATAATCCTGTATATAACCTAATGACTAAAACATGATTTTCCCGTATATTTGACCAGTGTATGCACTATTATTATCAGTCATCTGTAATCACCAGCTCCTCCCTCTGAAAGATAATTCAGATTAAACAGCACATAGGAACGGCCACCCATTCACCACTTTACCTGTTTAAATCCACCTGAGTCTGCTGATGAAGAACCGAAGACCACAAATAGGAGGAGACAGGTCTTTAAGAGGGATTTTTAAGCTTAGAAACAATCTGATTCACGAGCTGTTTGGCAATAAGTTGAAGGTTTTAAGAAGAGGTGGTCCTGCAAGGCTCCAGGTTTGACATCAGCCATTAGATGCAACAAGACTCAGAAATTCCCAGGCTGCTTCCACAGCCAGTGAGTCAGTCATTTTCTTTATTCAACTGCTGCTGAAAAAATGATGAATAGACTAATAGTACATAGTCTGTGTGAAATGTGTTTTACTAATGCATCACTGCAACCACGGACATGCACATCAGCACACAGACTCACTTTTTGTGCACACACCCTCAAGAACACACAACATGCATCTTACAGTGATATTTTGCTGCATCATGCTTCAGCCCTCTGAAACACTGCGCCTCGTGTCATGCTATTAAGCAGCACAATCTGGAGCTGAGTGTGGTTTGACTGTTTGCTTGTTGACTGGATGTCCTAGGATGTGTGTGTATGCATGCATTTGTGCTTTGTGCAAAAACGCTCTTACAAAGCGGGCCCTGATTCTCAGAACTGAAACAGAAGAAGAAGAATGAGGCCGGCTGTGTTATGAAGGCCCACCCGGCTGTTACTAATTTATGATGTTATTTTTAAGCTTGGCTACATTTTTGATGCGTCTTTAGTCAAATTTAATACTGGGAGAAAACTTGGATGTGTCTATCAACCACTTTGTACCAAAAGAGGAAACACACAAACACACACACACACACACATGCTTAGCTGTGTTAGGACAAATGGATTTTCCTAAGGCTTGTCGGCAATTTTGTTTTATTATTGGGGAGAAACGTTTATTTGTGTAGCACCTTTAAAAAGTTCACTGAATCAGAATGCTGCTCAGCCTCGTTCCTTCATGTTTCACACCCAGAGCCACAAAGCTTAACAACACCGGCAAAATATACATCAAAATTTACTCATATCAAAAATATGATGCACTGAACTCTTGACCTCAGAAGTCAACTTCTGACTTCACAAAGTGCTGCATGTAAGTTACTCCCGAAACTTGAATACTGTAAGAGGTGAATCGTTAAAAAAAAACATTTTCAGAGCAGCTGAAAATATGAAGACAGAGCAAAAGCACTCCAGGTTTCTCCAGCTTGTGACAGCAGAGTGGTGAATCAGAAACTTATAAGCACCTGCTCTAATGAGATACAAAAGGTTGTAGTTCAACCCTGATCTGCCTCACCGATGACATTTTCAGCCGAGCTTGGCTTCAGTACAGAACACCTTATTAAAGGGTTTCTGGCTGAATGACAGCAGGAATCGTTCTGCTTTCAGTGGTCCGTATAAGTAAGGCAAACTAAGAGATTTCCATGGAATTTGTTGTCTTATTTAAAGCATATCAACACACCCAAGAACTATGTTGTTCTGTGGAGTTGGACTGTTAGATTTTTTTAGGGTTGGGTTTAAAAAATCAATTTATCGATTTGAATCGATTCAAATTAAATGAATCCAATATTGATTAATAAAACTTGAGCTAGATTTTTTTTAATATAGTTTTTTCCGGTAAGGTGACCCTACTCTCGCGTGACTTACCGAGGCTCAGTGAGATCTTAGCATATAAACACACAACTGGTTTCCTGTGTTCCTCCATCCAACATAAGCTTCATTTGCTAAGATGATGTCACATTCAGATGTTTTCATTCACCAGGGTGGATTATATTCATCTATTAAGTATTTTGCAGCATATTACCGCTTACATTAGCAGCTAATGCCAAGACGCGGGTGTTGACACAACCGGAAGTGATGTCACCACGCATGTATGTACTTACTGTACATAAATCTCAAATGATCATTTAAAGTAATATTTTTTATAGAACAGATTAACATTTCGTCCTTATATACAAAACATAAACACTGCTGCTTTTTATCTGGTTTACATGATGGCATGTCACTGCTGCTCTCTGTTTTCCATGGCAGTGAGCACACACACAGACACATGCACACACACTGGTTTCCGTCACAGGACAGAGTGCACGTGTCGGAAAACACTTCAACCAGCTGAAAATCAGACAAAAATTCAAGAGATTTCTAGATTCTCTCAAGCAACTGAAGATGGAAAGATGTTGCACGAGTGAGGAGCAGATGAAGTATTTCGCCTTCTCTGGTGTTACGCCGATAGCGTCACGGTTGTCATGGAAACACGCACAGCGGAACAAGGTGAATCTACGTCATTCTAGGAATTTCTGAGTTGCATTACGGGTTTAAATGGATCCAGTTTTATAGGTTTTATTTACATCGACATGTTATCTGAGATCTGAACGTTAAGAGTATTTAGAGCGACTCTGCTGAATGAAACGCTTCATCAGGACATTTAAAAAGTTTTACTTTTTCCTATTCTGAGTGTTTTTTTACATCCTAGCGTTTCTGGCTCTGAATCTGGAGAAAAACTGCATTTTCTGGTATTTCAAAAATGAATGTAGATGTGTCAGATAAGATTATTATAGTAATCTGATTACTCCCAGATAACTGATATTGATTGTCAAGTAAACACAACTCAAGGTTTTATAATAATTGTTTTCTGAGAATGTATTTGATATAAAAAAAATAGCTGGTGTCACACAATTAGCTGTAAATGAATCAATATTGAATTGATTTAATTGAAATCTAATCGAAATAAGCAGTAATCAAATCAATTCAGGAAATTAGACCCAGCCCTAATTTTTTTAAATCATTGTTTTTTGGTGTGATCTAAACTCAGGGATCTATGACACAGCCCCTAATGTTTAATCTTATCAGCTAACCCTTCTTCAATGCATTAAGCTCAGTGGATTGGATGGTCAAGTTAATGATCTCATACCACAGTTATTACAGAATTGTGTCTACACACAAGGATAAATGTTCCCAGGAATATTATTCAATATATACACAACAATTACAATTTAAATGTAAATGCTCTTTGTCAGACAAAAAGAACATATAGAGATTGACTATAGAAATACAATCTGTCCAAGTCCCAGGTTGGACCCCCTTTTTCTTCTGAGCTGCCTTAATTCTTGGTGTCATAGATTTAACAAGTTGTTGGAAACATTCCTCAGAGATTTTGCTCCATATTGACATGACAGCATCACACAGTTGCTGCACATCCATGATGAGAATCTCCCGTTCCACCACATCCCAAAGCTGCTCTATTGGACTGAGATTTGGTGATTGTGGAGGCCGTTGGAGAGCCAGAACCAGAAGAAGTTGGAGATGATTTGAGCTTTGTGACATGGTGCATTATCCTGCTGGAAGTGGTCATAAAGGTATGGACGTGGTCAGCAGCAATACTCAGGTAGGCTGTGGTGGTTAAAGCATGCCATGCTGGTACTAAGGGGGCCATAGTGTGCCAAGAAAAGATCCCCCACATCATTTATGCAACTATAGATTGAATCCATGTTTTCATGATTTTTCCACCAAATTCTGAGCCTATCGTCTGAATGTGGAGCTGAAATGGAGACTCATCAGACCAGAACGTTTCTCCATTTTTTATTGTCCAGTGTTGGTGAGTGTGTGTGAATTGTAGCCTCAGTTTCCTGTTCTTAGCTGACAGGAGGCGCCCGGTGTGGTCTTTTGCTGCTGTAGCCCATCTGCTTCAGGGTTGGACGTGTTGTGTGTTCAGCTATGCTATCCTGCTGACCTTGTTTGGAACCTGTGCTTATTATCTGTTGTCTTTCTATCATCTCCAACCAGTCTGCCCATTCTCCTTTGACCTCTGACATCAACAAGACATTTTGGTCCAGACAACTGCTGCTCACTGGATATTTTCTCTTCTTCAGACCATTCTCTTTAAACCTTAGAGATGGTTGTGTGTGAAAATCCCAGTAGATCAGCAGTTTCTGAAATACTCAGACCAACAACCATGCCACATTCAAAGACACATAAATCCCCTTTCTTCCTCATTCTGCTCAGTTTGAACTTCAGCAAGTCATTTTCAACATGTCTGCATGACTAGATGCATAGAGTTGCAGCCAGTGATTGGCTATTATAAGCAATTCAACAGGTGTACCTTTTAAGGTGGCTGGTGAATATAAATTGGCCAAAGAAATGACATAAACAGAGCATGAGGTGCTAAACATATAGTCATGTGATATCTACAGAGGAAAACTTGTATAGCTGTTCCAATGTGGAAAGGTTTCCACTGATGTAAGAGGGTAGCCGTTTTCAGTACAGTATCACTATACCCCAGGATTAGAGCATTCAGAAGAAAACAATGTTTGGACTGAACATAGTGGATTCATTTTTAAAATAACACAGACTCATAATTTCAGGGGTAAGTGGTCAGTGGGCGCTTTGTGAATTGATTATGTGTGGAGCCACAGTGATGGAGAGTGGTGGATCAATGCCAACACCTGCCTCATTTTTCACCTGCTAGCTTCACAAACCTTTACCAGAGACAGCTGAGATGAATGGATACACGCCCTGACTGCTGGACAGAGTCCCTGAACCCCAGCTTACATGCTTACGTTCTGATTTTTCACTGAATCCTTCACAGGACACATCTGCCTTGAAATTCAACTTTCACAGTTTAACAGTGATGAGCAGTCAGCTCACAGCTGGAATATTTGCTTCAAGCTGGAAGCAGTTTGCTTCAAAGAAATGAACTCTGTTTTCTGGGAATGTACAGCTCAGTCTCATGTCAGCCGTTATAAAAATAACACACAGCAAGACTATAATGTCCAGAAATACTTGAAAACTTGCACAATTTTTGCTATGTTGCTTACCAACACATATTTAAGTTGCAGTTATATAATTAATGTGACATTCAAGTAGAGGCTGAATTATTTGAAGTTTTCCACATACAAATTAGAGGAAGGAATAACAGCTCTTTAATATTTACTTTTATCAGGAGCTCAGATTAAATGGATTAAGAGCACAGCTGTAAAATAAATATTAATTTTGAACATTTGCAGGCCATAAAATCTGGTGTTTATGGATTATACTAAGAGTGCTTTGCTTGGCCTTTACTGACTGAATGCACCAAACTGTTGCTCTGAACGCTGCTAATGTTCCTGCTACCTCTGATGGATTCACTTTGTTTCTGGCAGCCTAAGGATGACCTATTTTACTTGCACTGGGAGCTCCTTCGACTGCATGTTGTGGGACCACAGGAACAGCTGCTGATAGCTTATGCCGCACTTCTGAATCAACTTCAGACCTTTTGCCCTGAAAATTGATTAAATAAGATGGAAGGAATAACCCTTGAAACATTGATAACAATGAAACAGCTTTTCAGTTGTGTCTCAGCCTTTAAAAAAGGAGGATTCTGCATATTAAATTTGGCCTTAAATCTAACCTTAGACTCTGCACTTTAAGCAAATATTTATTTTGTAACCAACCTCAACATGTTTTGTTATGTCAAAATATCCAGACCTAACTGCACATGGATATGTCACACAGAAGATGGAGGCCGGCTGGGGCTTTTTTTTTTTTTTTTTTTTTTTTTTAGGTGTTTTGTGATTGCTTTTGCTTCCTGTCTGGTGTGTGCTCGAACTGTTGTGTGTTTCTCTGTGATGGACTGGGGATGCGTTGAGGTCATACCCCGCCTTTCACTCAGTGTCAGCTGGGACACGACCCAGCCCACCAGTGACCCTCTACAAGATGAGCCAGCAGTACATATTCAACTCAATGCTCATTTTTTCAAGACTCATGGTGGCTTTTTATAGTCCAAGAACTTTTTAACCAAGAGACACATAATGGCTGTATGGACAGTGGATAATCGATGGATTGTGCCAATTTACATCAACAAGTTGAGCTGATTATACAAATACAACACCATTGCTTTTCCGACTGCAAAGATGTTTGATGTTTTTCCCATTTTCTGTGAAAATCTACACATAATTAAAGGTTACTTTAAAGGCTTATCTCCAGTTTCTCATTTCAGCTCATCATTGATGAAACTCGCACTTAAGGGACATAAATGTGTTCAAATAGCATATTTCCCTGGCAGAAAAGCTTTAACAGGCTTTAGCGAGGAGCACTTTATCCTTGCTACTCATTAAAAAAATAATGCTTTTACCCACATGAGGGTTGCACATCTAGCAAAAGCTTACAAAGTGATAAAAGTACTACAGCAGCATCTGATCTGCTTCCACAACAAGGTCTTTCTGCTTTTGTTGTGATCATTTCTGAAAGTTTCTGATCAGAACTGCTTCTCCTTCATTTACAGCCATATTGTTACTGTTACTACTTTTTTTTTCCATGTGATGTCTTAATAACAGCAGAACGATGGTCTGGCTGCCATGCTGTGCTGAGCAAATTTGCTTTGCCAAGAGGAGCTTTATAAATTTTTAAGGCTCTTCTTGATACTTAATTGTTATTCTTTATTTTAATAATTAGTTTATTTGTAAATTTACATATTAATACTGGATGTGCTGGAGAAAAGAGAAAGGGGGAGAGTGAAGAGAAGAAAAAGGAGAAAAAATACAAAAGATAGAGAACAACATGGTGGATGTGGACATGGTTGGACAAAATTGATGAAGGGAAGGTGTGTATGGTTGTCTGGCCTCCCTTCCCTCTGGCCCACCTGGGCTGCTCCTTCAGATGTGGTTTGGGAGTGGATCCTGGGGACTGGATGGGATTAGGGGTATGGATTGGGATTGGATGAAGTGGGATGGCAGCATAGATGTGGATGGGAATGTGGGAGGGATAGGTTTGGTCTGGGGTGTGAAATTTAGAGGGATAGATGACTGGGTTTTGACCCTGGCTAGTGCACGGGGGGCCAGTGCCTGGCGGGTCTGGTGGACTGATGGGGCCCTTCTGCCTGTGGCCTTCCTCTACCTCCTTCTGTCCAGACACATTGCTGTTCCTTCAGTGGGATGTCTCTGTTCTGTTCTCTGTGGTGGCTGCTGGTTGCAGACACACCCAGACAGACCTACACACATATATTAGTTGCTGTTGTGTTCATTCCTGGTCATGGTTTTTACATTTTTTCTTCTCACAGGTGCCCCTATAGATAGTCTGTTGTGTTCTCTTAGAAGCCTTTAGGATGTTTAACATTTCTTTCCAGGTGTAGCAGCTGTTTAGTTTCTCTGTTCAGCTTTGATTGCAGTTGTTGTGGTTTGTTTTCTACATTTTGTTTTGTTCTCCCTTTTTCTATTGTTTCTCTTAGTATTTCTCCTCTATCCACCTTTTTCCTTCTGCTGTTTCTTCAGTCTGGCCCAGCAGTTATAAGCAAAAACATATTTTAAAATAATAATAAAAAAACATTTAATATTCAGGACCCCATATCCAAACGCTCCCTTTTTTCAGAGTAAATTTGTTCAGCACAATATGTGAGCCAGACCATCATTCTGCTGTCATGATGCTGGACAGGACAGGTTAAAAAACTATGGAAATACGTTGGAAGCGTCCACATTCATTACTTTTTTTGTCTTATCTTTGTAAAGCACCTTCTACTATATAAAAAATTGGTCTATTAGTTACGTACTTTTTTACATAGTTTTCTTAGAGTGCAGCAGCATTTACGATGCCATCATTTGTACAGTGAAAATTAGCTTTCATGAAGCAGGAGATGTTGTGTATGAAGTAATCGTAATTTTGAAGTAGAGAGTATATTCTGTGTTTTCTTTGACTGAAAATACTTAAGTCTTAATCACTAGATTAAACCTTCTTAAATGAGAAAAAGATTAATCAGAACCCGAATTATTGTGTGCACAGGTCTGCACATCTGTGAATATGTCTGGAGAGCATGTTTGATTTGACTACAGGAAGCTAATTTGAGTATAAGTGAACTAGATTAAGAAAAGCTGAGCTCTGATAAGATCAAAATGGGCCGCTGTGAAAAAAGTCGCCCACACTGAAAGACTGAAGTTAGACCCAGTCTAATTGCCACCATGACAGCAAATCAATTACTGCGCTCAACAGAGAAGCCAGTGGCTTTTTGTCTGAGAAAACTCTCTCACTAATGCAATGAGCAAGTTCAGTAATCCATTTGTATGTTGGGAAAATAGAAACAGGGTTTGCAGCATTTGATGGACAAAAATACACAAAGGCAACCTTTTGCTTTAATGATCGAGTGGAGAATCAAAATTGCAGTTATTTTCAGAGACTCAACACCATGAATTTCATTGAAACATTAATCAACTAATAGATGAGATTTGCTCCAGTTTCACAGCTCCACTGGAGCTGTGGCCGTAAGGTCGTTGGTGCCTGTCGCTGCGGAAATACCCAAACTTATTGGTGGACACCATCAGTCAGGGATAGCTGAAGATGGAGTCCTGTCGGGCCTTTTTGGCCTGTGGGACTCTGGAGGCAGCTGATGGGCATCGGCAGGCTAATAGAAACATGTCTTTGGTTGCTGAGATAAAAACTCAGGCATGGGAGAAGTTTGGAGAGGCCATGGAGAATGACTTCCCGACAGCTTCGAGGAGATTCTGGTCCACCATCCGGCAGCTCAGGAGGGGGATGCAGTGCCCCATTAACACTGTACAGTAGGGATTGGGGTCTGCTGACTGCAGGTTTCGGGGCTTTTAGGGCCATGGGCCCTTCGCTGTGGCCGCCCTGGATGGCTGGTCCCTGGGGGGGTCTGTGGCTGTTGATTTTGGCCCACTGGCCTTCCTCTGCCACCCTCTGGGTGGGTCGGGGGGGTCTTTGTGGTAGGATGGCTTGTGTTTGTGCTCCAGCCCGTGCTTGTGCTGCTGATCGCTTGGGTCTCTGGACCGCCCTAGTCTGCCTCTACCCTCCGTAGAGGTGTGGCCACATTTGCATGATCACACTCATCTCTGATCACTCCTCCTTCCTCATCTGCTGCATGCTGACACAGTCATTGAGTGTGTTTATGCACTAAGATATACTGTTGTTTAGGGTTTTTCTGTGTTTGTTTCTGGTCCCTTGGTAGTTGTTTTGATACATGTTTACATATATATATTTATTTATTTTATTTTATTTTGCTGTGTTGGTTATGTTTCCTGATGATTGTCAGCTTTGCTTTCATGTAAAATCTGTAGGAAATTCTCTGTTGTGTTTGTGTACAGGTGTAGCAGTTGGTTATCTGGTGTTTGTTAGGATTGAAGGGTCATTGCCTTCTGTGTCTTTCTTCTTTCTGCTTTCCTTTTTAATTCTCTTTATTATTCTTCTTTTTTTTCTGTCCCCTTCAGTCAAGTCCAGGAAGATTACATAAATCCATCATTCAAAATAAATAAATAACATCAAACATAAATAAAAGAAATAAATCAGATTATCAAGAGGAGCCCTATTACTTATAATCTAATACTTATTTATCTCCTTATTTGGGGTCATGGTTTGAATCCAGTATTGTTTTGTTTGGCTGATAGTTTGATAGGACTCTAGAGCAAATGTTACATATAATGGCTCATTAACTTAGAGCAGACACTTAGGAGGTGTTGCATTTAAGCTTTCAGTTGAGCTGACAGTCCACTGAACCAAAGTGACCCTTAATATTTCATTGCACTAAATCTTTCCTGACTTCCTTTGAATGACCCGAGACTCCTTAAAAAAGTACCTTACGTCAGTTAAAGTCTTTGTGGGAAATCCAGAACAATTCACAATCCATAAACACACCCCTGTATATGGATTAATTTGAGGTGTATATGTAACTTGATGTCATTTATGTGTAAATAAAGCAACAGAAGCTAATGTTAGCTTCAAAACTAACATTAGCTTTGTGCTTGTTATTATGGTAACATTAACAGAATGATAATATAATTTATTGTACATTACTTTCTTACTCTACTTTATATCCAGCCCATTGTTTTATTAACATGTGTGCATTAGCATTAGTCTTAGGACAACCACCGTCTGTCTGGGTCAATTAAGTGTTACGTAGACCTTCTTCCTTTAAAGTTCATTAGGTGCCATGGATTATGTGTGTGTGTGTGTGTGTGCACGCGCTTATGTCTGTCTGATAATTGGATTGTTTCATGTCTACTTCTCTTTAAGACTGAATAAATGAGTCTATGGCTGAAACTGTTTCTCAAGTTACTTGAATAACTTGATTACAAAAAATGCTAAATTTGTGCTTTGATGCTTGGGTTATGGGTTCATGAATCCACTCAAACGTGGATGCTCAGCGGTCTCGCTGTGCATTGTGCATACAGGCTGCGTTAGTTTGTAGCTGGCTTGATGTGATGGTGCAATGGGAAAAAACTGAGGAAAGAACTGGGAGCAAAATCAGAGAAACATATGAAAAATGCCTTAAATTTGGCATAATTTCAATTTAGTTTGATGCATTTTCTGGAAAAGAACCAACAAATGGTTCATGTTAAAAAGGTTTGTATTTCTCCCTTTACTAAGGCAAGAGTATTTCTTGATTTATTGATTCTATATTTGATTGATGGAATAATAAGTAGAATATGCGGGCTGCTGGCCATTTATCTGTTAGTGTTAGTTTTGTCACAGTTATATTGACAGCTGAAGCTCAATGTGCATGAGTAATGCATGAGGCTAACCATTTAAATGGCAAATCAGGCAGAGCTTGCACCAGATGCCTTGCTCTGCTCAAGCAGTGGAAGTGGTGTACATGCTGATATATGCACATCAGGGTTGTGTCTACGCCAGACGGCCATGTGGTCTGAGATACATGAATAAAACCGGTAAATCTGCATATTTTCTTTAGCATTTTTATTTTCAGAAATTGTTGCTGACATATTCCCTTTTAATTGAGAGATGTTCCACCTTGTGATTTGTCATCACTTCTGGCTGATTTATGCACAGGTGATACAAGGAGTTCACTAAGTCATCATCTACTGTGATACACAATAGTCCCACCAGTCTGTCTTAAACTCTCTGTTAACCATCAACTTTCTTGTAGAGCATGACCATTTTTATTTTACTGTGCATTTATGTAAACTTTTCATCCACCAGTCACACGCTGATTTTTATTTAATCTCTTCAATTTAGTTTCCTCATCATCTTGCCTTCTCCTTGCTGCCAGTTAGCTCACCTATTTCTGTTAATCTGATCACCCTCACCTGTTTTTCTTCATCCCTTTCCCTATATCCCTTTACCGAGTTTATACATCCTTTATGTCTCTCTTTTTGCTTTGCTATCTCCCACCAGAGTCGTGTCGGGGAGATAGGAGGAGACGTAGCAGTTAATAAATGCTGTTATTTTTATTATTATTAGAATAACACAGCTGCATTATTTGCCCAATATTTTGTTGCAGCTTACCACAGCATGATGTTACATTAGTCCAAGGAAGATTAAAAGTGTTTGTTACAATTTATAGATTAATGCACCAAGTCCTGCAGACATCGGGGAAACAGTCAACACTTCTTTAAATGACACACAGGTGTATTCTCGTTTGCTTCTCCCCCAACAAACCTCCTTTCACCTTGTTTCTGTATTCTAAGCGAGTGCATTATAAGAAGTGAAACATCCTTATAGAAGCATGGCTTTGGTTGATTTCTGGGACACAGGAAAGATTATGGCACAGGAAATAAAGAATAAGTGGAGTTGAGGCGAGCCTCTACTTCCTCTGTTTCTTAAAAAGTCCTGACAGCTCTGTTTTGTTCAAGGTTTTTTTTAACTACTAGATTTTTTTATAGGAATTAATCGTTGTTCGGATATTTGGTCAGGATGCCTTCTGCGGGCCAAAGGAGGTGTTTTGGACTTCTCCCACCTATAGGAAGCTTCGGGCCAGGCCCACTTCACGATGGAGAGATCATATCATTCAGGCTTGGAAACACTATAACAGATGGAGGTGAATCGGAAGAAAGGGGTCAAGGGATTGCTGCTCAGACAGTTTATCCTCCAATCTGCACAAGCAATAGAAAATGAATGGATGGCACTGACAACCTTTCCTGCTCCGTCTGAACTTAGCACAATGCTTTTGTTGCGACAACATTTGGACGACGCACTGTGGATGCACAACATGTCTTGAAACTATAGCTTATTTAGAAAATGAAAGACATCATGATGGACAGTAAATAGCATTGAAGTTTCTGACTGATAAATCACATGCACTTGTCAGAAGATCCAGAATATCTGAGCAACAACATAATGCAGAGAAACAGCCTGGAACTTGTTAAAGAGCAGCCTGAGGGCACTGAGGAGAGGTGCAGCTCTTGATATTAGTTTATTTTTCTAACCTGAGCTCCATATGTTTGTCACCATTTTTTAAATATGAAACAAAATCTTAAAATGCTGCTTATATCTGCAGTATATAGTCTGAAGTTTTCTCAGATGGCGCGTTTTGTCAGACAATTGCTCCTGAGGAGCCAAGCAAACAGATCTTATAGAAGCACTATAGAACTTTTGCAATTTTCCCAGCGATGCAGCCCCTATCGACGGCTAATGTGGCATCCATCTTCATTCTACCTCTACTCTGAGATCTCTACAGCCAGCAAAAGACAGTCTTATATTGACTCTTATTTCTTATTCTGTCCCATTCGCTTTCTTTAGCTCTCTTCCTCCAAAAATGCCTTCTTTCATCTCTTTGCTGAATCAACTTTGGTGTGCACTCAAAACAGCCAGTGTGTTGGCTGCAGCGTCATGCAGCGTCCCTGATGAAAAAGTTAGCCTCACGAAGCTGCTGGCAACGACAACTCCAGAAATGTGCATGATAGATGTCACTGTTCCGCCGAATGAGTTCAGCATGCAAAGATTTAAGGTCGGAAGATTACATAATGCATCTTTAAAGACTGGTGTTGAGTGAAATAAGGCAGAATGCAATCACTGAGCATTATTTAATCCTAAATATTCATAGAAAATACACAGATGCGCATCATGGTTCAACATGCACCATGTTGTGTTTTTCTACAATCATAAGTTATACTGTGAATTTAATCTGTGGGGTCGGACTGCTGAGTTCTACTATGTCCTCAGGTGGATTTTAGTGATCACAACCTGGGCTGAGGGCAGACATTCATCTGCTCCTTTTGTTTTTTGTGACACATTCAGTTAATTTTTAGATTAAACTATTTTTTTGTAGAATAAGCACTGGAAGTGATAAAGTCAGTATTTTTCATGGTGGGTTTAGAAAATATAAGCAAATAACTTTCCAGAAATCTCCAAAAAGTTCCAAATTTATCAATACTGAATACATGTGGCATGTTTTAGGATACAGATGCTTTTCTGTGCAGGTACGGGCCATCAAAATGATGCTGTTTTAGTTTTCCTAACATGGTTTCTATGATGAAAAATGAACATAACATACAACTAGCTCTGATATTATTAAGTTATCCTGCTTGCAAACTGCTGCGTTTCTATGATAGAGTTGTCATTTTCCAACTGGATGGTCAGCAGTCTGATCCCTGGTGTGTCCACATGTCAAAGTGTCCTTGGTGTGAAAGTAAAGAAAAACTGATGCAAACTATTTTTAGAATGCATATATAGAATAAAAAAATATATAAAGTGTTTATTTTACTTTGTGAAATGACATACATCTGGAGTTGTATGTTGTTAAAATGTGTAATAAATGGCACATAAAACGTGTCCAGCGTACCATACCATTTATATGCATTAAAATTATAATGTATTGCTCACAGCAGCCGTGGCTGAATTAAATGTGCAGTGCTTAGAAGCTCCGCTCACCCATGCTACTTCATCTTTATGCAAACTTTGTGGCTTGTTAAAGTTTAACTTGACATCAGTGTCTGCTTGTTGCAGAAGTGCTTATGTGAGGTATGTCCTTTATTTACAGGATGGAATTATGAATTATATTTAAGATATTAGGCCAACAACAGATACGGCTGTTTTTATTGTTTTATTGTGCTTCCAATGCTTTCTTGTGCGAGTACGCTGATTGCTTTCTTTTTGTTTATTTAATTATTAGCTCATAATTTTAGAATAATTTTTGAAAATGCATCTTTACTTTTACATGTAATTTACACAGATGATTTTATGTGTGATTTGATTTCACACAGGTTTATTTCTTATGCAGCTGAGTAGAAGTCTGTGCTTGAGTTTCTCAACTCTCCAGTTAGCTTTATGAATTATTGCTTTATTGTTTTCATTCAGGTGCATTTCCATTACAGTTTTTCGCTAAATGAAATATTTCTAAAATTTCGACAAAGGGCATTTGCGATTTGCAGATGTTTCTATTGAACGGTGTTTAGCGCAATAGCCGTTATTCTCGTAAAATCTCTTCTCGTGAGACTTCACTTTGAGGAGGAAGGAGATTCATAATTCTTTTTAAAACGCTGCATCTTGCTGTTGTTTGCTTTCAAGGATGGCAGCATATTTCTTTCTTTAATTATTTGTAAAGAGATTTCCATGTACTTTTGCATCTACTGATACCGTGCCTGAAATGACCTGGTCACGTGACCCCCTATGCCACGTCCAGGGAACGGTAAATATGACAAAAGTGTTTCCATTACACTTTTCTGATATACTTCTATATGCACAGGTCTGAAAAACCTTCTCATTAGAGTGTAAAAATTTTTTAGCAAAGTTTGAAAGGTTTCTTGAAATGTAGGTGTTTCCGTTACAAGTTTTTTTATTGCGATATTTAGGTTTTGTGCAATTCTAGGGGTAATGGAAACGCACTTACTGATGTCAAGCACAGTCCCAGCTTAATTCAACCTCCAGCCTGCAAAGTAGTCAACAAACCAATGTCAAAAACCTGAGTGGGTCTTCAAGGTCTTAAAGGAGAATTTTGATTTTGGGACCTTTGTTATCACAGTTAGTTTTGGAAAGTTTACCTTTAATCTTGAATCAAAGGGCGGCGTTTAGCTCAACTGGTTAACCAGCCGTCCCATGTACAGAGGTCACAGCTCCTCGGAGTAACCAGCCCAGACTCGAGTCCCAGCCTGGGACCCTTTGCTGTCAAGGTACTGAATAGTTGAATGAAGACCATTACAAAAAAAATAAATAAATAAAATACAGACTGTCCTCTAAAGCAGCATCTCTTACACTGAGCATCCCAACCCTTGTAGGCGTCCCAAGATCACTTCAGCAAGTTGCAAGATCGTTGTAATAATAAGAATATAAACTACACTTATCAAATAAATCAGGGATTTTTTAGGACTGTAAAAATTAACGCATTAACGCAAAGATATTAATCTGTGAAATTTACGTGTTAAATTTTGAACGCATTATCAATCAATCAATCAGTCAAAGCTTTATTTATATAGCCCTTTTCATACAAATAAATGCAGCAAAGTGCTTTACAAAATAAAAACTAAACAATGGAACAAGAGATTGTGTGCAGACACAGTTGCACGCACATGCAGATATACACACAGACACACACAGACATTAAGGCATAAAAAATAAAGTTATTAAAAAGATTTAAAATCTGAATTTGGCATTATCTCTGCAAGATAGGCTGATTTGGGGCATGTAGGTTCTTTGTTACCATGGTGAACAGAATCCACCAATGGGGGTTCTCAAACACCAGCGTATGTTATGTTGGAGGTGAAAAGGTTTGAGAACAACTCCTGTGAAGTATAAGGGAAACGTGGTTTAAGCTGAATTTCCACATTATTCTCAGAATTCCTAAAGCTAGGTATACACATAAAGATTATCGGGCTGTTTTTGTCCCGATTTTGCCCCTTCCCGACTAAGGACGGCAAACGCCCGATTATCTTACATCTTATAAGATTTTCCCATAAATCTGAGGTGTGTTACGAGAGAATTCCTCCCTACAGTTGGCTCCGAAACAGGTGGTGGCCGATAATCGGAATTATTGAACATGTTCAATATTTACGACCAAAAGTCTTAACGTGTGGAAAACCGTTGACTCCTGAATTGTGACTGTGTGGATTGTGACGTGGAGCAGAACGTAGCCAATCAGAGAGCGAGCTGGCTGGGGAGCAAGGAAGGACATAAAGTCAATGTTCATGCTGTCTTCAATCTTTTTTTTCAGTTCTGGATTTTTCTGTTAATAATAGTCACAACACCACCATCGTGTATGTCCTCTTCCATGCTGGATGTTGTGTTTTCCGGTTGTTGCCATGGTTCTTCTTCTTTATTTTTCCGGTTGTTGTTATGTTTCTTATTCTTGGTTTTTGTTAGCTCATGTTTGATCATACAAGATTTCTGGCTCGGAGGATTAGATTCTAGATCGGTTGCCGGACAGCATCGTTATGTGTGTGTTGTTCTGTGATGAGATTATCGGCGCCACCACACAGTACGATCAACACTGTTAAATGCCTGATTTTTTATCTTCAGATGTGAGATGATAAAATTCTCATCAGATTAAATATATCTTTATGTGTGTACCAGGCCTAAGGGGAAATCACCCTGGTAAACGTCTATGAGGCAAAATACAACTTAATATTAAATTGTGTACACTCACTGTCCTGTCCCATACTACTACTGAAGCACCTGGGTGATCTGAACATGAGTAGAATACCTTAATAGACCGGTCTCAGAGGATTTGCATTAATAACATCCTCACTGACACTCTTGTTTTCAACACTGGTTTTCATCAAGGGTGTGTGCTAACTCCTTTGCTATTCTCCATATACATAAATGAAATACAATGCAGCAGCAGTGACCTCTCTTTCCTCAAATAGACTGATGACATGGCCCAGCCTGCCTGCAGGGCAGCAACAACAACACCTCCTAACACCTTGGCCTCCTGTTTTCACAGCATCTTCTTGGACATGAATGTTGCTACGACCAAAGAGTTGTGTTTAACAAGCAGTAGGAAAGAAGGGGATGCAGGTTTCAGGTTGTGGAGCAAGTCACTTATTTCAGATTCCTGGGAACAATAAAAGATGATCAGCTTTCCTTCCAGTTTAATGTTAATTACATTCACAAAAAGGGAGACAGCCTCTTGCTCTTCTCAGGAAACTAGGGAGATTTAACACCAACCATCACACTCTGGCCATGGTCTACAAATCACTAACTGAGAGCTGAGAGTGTTTTAACACAATTTTGTGTCCTGATTTGGAAATCAATAATCAGGTCAGCAAGGTCATTGGACGAAAACAACTGTCACTACAGCAGTTACATCATCAAATCGTCACCAGGACAGCAATCCAGATTTATCAAGAAGAGTTTCTTCTGATGGGCCAACTGGCCAAGACAAAGGGCTAAAATGTCCTTCATTCCATCAGCAGTTACCATTTGAAATAAAAAATTCTAAATAGGTTTTAAATGATTTGTTCCTTCACTACTGTTTAACTCAGTGGGATGTGTTGCTTCACTGTTTATGTTTACTTAAGCTTGCTTCCTTGTGCCACACTGTCACTTGGCAGACGTTGTACCGGACATTTCTGTTGAAGTGGTTCCACACACAGCTTTTTAAAAGTTGTCGCTTTGGCTCTGCATGTTTCTGATAATGGTACATTATAAACATTAAAACTCTGATTATGTTTTTCTGGCAAACACACCTTTTTGTGGAGGTGACGCAATGAGAGCAAATGCTGGTTAAAACATAACAATTGTTTTTTGAGATGCTAGTTGCACATTGTCTCTTATTATATCTTACAATTGAATTAAAACTGAAAATTTATTGTCCATCCCTAAGTAGTAGGGCAGGGCGATAAATCAATTTTCTAGATTAATTCCAATTAGTCATCTACAGTAACTTGTTTTTAGACAAGTCTAAACAACATCAAGGAAGAGCTAATTTCCAACATGTCACCTTTGTCAATCATTCGAGACTGATTCGGTTTTGTGAAGTAACCATCATCTTTCATGGCCAAGTCGTGTCGGCCCTTATCATTACATAGGCACTATGACCAAAATGTAGACATACTAACCAACTTCATTTGTACTGGTTTGTTTCTGTAAGCATCACACGGACTCCACAAACTGCATATACACAGTGTCACGTGTCCCTTGTATGCAAGTCTTATGATAGGTCCAGATGTGAAGTTAGGAATGTCCTTGTCTGTGTTTCTATAAAAGGAGAGTTCATACAGAAAGTCAGTTGGATTTCTACTATTGGCCTGAGAGTCCTCACAGATTCTGCAGATCTGTTTTAGATGCCAGACTTTTGTAATAATTCTTTTTTTTATTCATCAAACTGGTGTCCAGAGACCTTTTTACCTCCAAACCGTCTTTTCCCCATCACCTGTCTCAAGAAATAAACATCACTTACTTAAGTCACCTGAGTTTGGTTCTGGTTAAACTGGTATGAATGCGTGCCAGTTTGCCAAAAAGCACCAATGTTATGAGACTCCAGAAAAAGGAACTAGAACAGTGTCTATGTGAAAGCACTGACAGATACACAATAAAGTAAACCGTCATTCACAGCTGGAATTTAGTGTAACCAGGAACAGGGGATTCATTTTAGTGTATCCTGCATGATAAGAAAGGATCCCGGTGTACAGAAATCACAGATACAGTCATGTTGCATATCGCTGAAAATATGGTGCATTTAGATGTAGTGGAAAAGCCCAGCTTTATTCATGCTATTCTAAAGTTTTGTTTTAGTACATGAGGCACATCTTCATTAAAATTATTACATTTAATATTGTTTTTAATATTTTTAACATCTTTTTAATAAAGAAAGGGAAGAAAATCAATTAAAATTAGAAGTCAAATTTGGTTTTATTTTCAGTCCTACCTGGTAGTTTTGGTTCTGGTTATGCTTTGATGGGGACACAAGACCTTATGAAGCTTTAATCAGGACAAAAAACATTTTCTGATTGTAGTCTCAGATGGAGGATCAAAAACTGACTCGACACACTGACTCGTCTCTTTGTCCACTGTCAAAAATGGAAAAGTAGCCTAGTTATCTAAAAAAATTATGACTATGAGAAACTGATCTAGCACAGCCTGCAGGATGCAGTGTAATGTTGTTGTATTTATGGGCTATTCCTCTGGGAAGTCACGGTATACTTGGCTGGTTCTGAATAAGTTGTAGCCCTCAGAGCTCTGAAGGTAAATCGGCTAATTCTGGCAGTGAGAAAGGATTTAATCAGCATCTTTTATTTGGCGTGCCCACATTTATTTTTAAAAATAGCATTAAAAACTGAAGACTGTTTGACTGAAATCCAGCTGAAATGTCAACGATCACAGCGTAGACTTTAGGTTTCCTTCCATTCCCACACTTTCACCTTCCGTTATTATATCGCTCACATTTCCCTCTCTCATCTTTCCGTTCTTTGCAACCTCATGTGTTTTTTGTCTCCCTCCCTCTCCTCCCCTCATTCTCTGTCTTCCTCTGTGTGCATCAGTATGCCTGTTAGTTGTTGGTAGAGTGAAGCGGCTGCATTATCTAGATACATTATTGATGCAAGCAGCACTCCGACTAACAGGCGCACACACACACAAACTCCAACCCTCTCACACACATATAAAAACATACATCCAGTCTTGCAATCAGACATTTGGTCACACACACATTCAATCCCAAAAAGCAAAAAACTTCAGTTTGTTTTTGATTGGGAGCCTGTACAAGAATGATGACGAAAGGGCAGCACACGTGCATGCTGTTTATTCCTGACTTAGAAAACACAGCTGATTGCACTTAAGTCTGAAGCAGTGATGACGTTTGAATTGCAGAGTTAGATATTGCTGATTCACACTTTGTTGATAGCAGCAGGAGACAATTAATCTTTGAAAATGACTAAAGAGATGTCAGAAAACAAGGGAAAGGAAAGACAAAAGATTGAGAATTATTAAAGAAAAATACTGAGGGAGAATTTGAGTGGCAGGAAGGCAGAAATGGGAGGGAGAAGGGACAGGAGAGTTCCCAGCATCTTGTTTCCCAGGGCTTTGTAAGGGCCTCATTAAATATGGATGGTGTTTGGAGCAGAGCAGGGGGAAGTGGGACTCCACAAACAGCATAAGCAGCCCAGGCAGGCAGGCCTATCCTCTGTGATGAAGCCCTACATCTTATTTGTCTCATCCATCTCTCCATCCTCCTCCTCTCTTCCTTCAACTCTCTTTACTGTCTTCTCCTTTTATTTGTCTTCACTTCTCACTCAGTGACACATCTTTGCTTTCATCTGTTTGTTAGAAAAAAGCTTTTTTTTCTGTTTATTTTTTCCTTTCTTCTCGTCTTCCCTCTCATCTTTCTCTCATCCCCTCCTCTTTTTCCCTCTGTCCTGTCTCACACCGTCTCTTTTCTTCTCGCTATGAAAATGACTGAGTTTCTTAATCTCATGTGACTGGAGAGCGAAGCTTTTATCTGTTGTCCCCCTCACAACCCTCCTCCTTTACTTTGTTTTTCAGAATCAAATCAAGTTTATTGACAATAACTCAGAAAATCCTGACTATAGTCCACCACAGTTTGGACCTCACATCTTATTTTGATGTTGTGTGTGTCCTCAGGAGATGAAGATAAATCATCCCAGTCCTCTTCAGTGGGATGATGGAGAAATGGCGAGCGGAGTGGGACAGTAACCGGTGCCTTCATGGAGCCCTGATCCACAGGGCTGCGAGCAGGTGTGTAAATCTGTCTCTACTAATATCAAACAGATTTGTTTGTGCATGGGATTTGTATGTGTACACAAAAACAAAGTTGAAAGCATTTAAGGGCTTAGAGAGTGTGGGATAAATTGCAAGTGTGACAGACAAACTGAGACAAACTGAGAAGTGGAAGTACCTGAATGATGGACTGGTGTCTGTCTTATAGTTGTGGCCTATGTTACCTTAAACAGATCTGTAAGGTTGAAGTGAAGCTCAGGCTAATCTGGCTCAGCAGGAGTGACGCACAAACTCCCTGTCACAGTCTGCAGACACACTCTGTAATCCCATTTGCCAGTTCTGTGTGTTTCCCTGCGTGTGTGCATTTAGTGTTATGCAAAAGTTGTACGTAATGTATGTTTCAGCAGCAAGTACACCCGTCTTTGAAAATGTGTAATTATGAGAGGAGACTATTGATAGAGAAAAGCAGGATGATGTGAATGAATAAACGCACACAAGAAAGCACAAGTGTAGGCAAAGGTACAGGCCCTACAGTTTATACAGCGCAGCCCCATCAGTCAGCTTGTGTGTGTTTGTGGGGGTGTGTGTGTACTCCTTTGCAGCATTTGTTACACCACCCAGCCCTAGTCTCAGCAATAAAGAAAAAGCCAACATTTCTGGCAGATGACTCTTTCCTGCAGCAGTTTTATAGCAGACACAGCCACCTGAGGTGAAACCAGCCCAAGCTAATGTGCGTAAAAAATGGAATCCTATTACTTTGTTTGTATGATTGTAAAACGATGTTTGGCAAAAAGAAGACTTTGTGAGTTCTACGTCGTGAGAAAAGTACAGGCAAACAGCACAAAGGTGCAGAGAAAAACTCCACATCCTTATTTGATCTGTAAAAACTCCAAGTTATAAATCTTTTTTTGCAAAGGCATTGAAAAATTAAATTTCTATTTTTTTAATTAAAGAGACACCAGAATGAAAGAAATTATGTAAAAGTCACTGTTTTCATACAGGCATGTTTGCCATCATGTTAGATCAGCCTTCCTTTTGCTGACTATTCGTTTTTTATAATTAATTATAGTAACTGGGGATACTAATTATTGCAGTTTTTAAGAGTTTTGTGTCCATTCTTTCTGAAAACAAGAATACAACAGTTGTAGTTGTTGTTTGAGTTTCCTCTTCATGATGCTCCATACTTGTATAACAGGAGACAGATGTGGGGTGCAGGACAGTTAAGACACACTTGACTGTCCTGCCTGTTCACAATGAGTTCCAGTTCAACTGAGTTTAATTCAGCTCATCATAAAGTGCAAGTTCACAACAGTCACCTGAAGGCACTTTGCAGACATTAGACAATTCAAGTTAATTCATTGTGATCCAATCAAAACAAATTCACATTAGTCCAAATAACTGCATTCAAATAATCCAAATCATAATAAATAACTGCTTAGCCGAGGAAAACCAACAGATCTGAGATTGTCCAGCTGAAAAAAAACAGGGATCCCTGCAATGCAACCAGCTTTGCAGCCGTCTGTTGGGGCAGCAGCATCAGGAACATAAAGACACTGAACAAACTGCTGCTTCTGTTGCTGGGATAACTCTAGAGCCACTGGAACTGATTGTCCAGAGACGAATGATGCACAAGCTGCTGAACATGATGAGCAATTCCTCACATCCTGAGAAACAACAGTGTGTTCAGTCAGAGGCTTCTTCAAGTATGCTGCAAGACGGAAAGGTACAGGAGATCATTCCTCCCAGGAGCCATCTGCCCCCTGGAAAAAAAAAAACAACAACAACAAAAAAAAGCGTTCTGTAATAACATCTTTGTAAAAACAGACATTTAAAGAGACTGCGTGTCTTTGTGGAACAACTTGTGTCAATAAAAATAAAAAACAACTACCAAAAGCAACTGAAACGTGGACTTATCTGATCAGAGAATACTTGTTTGAGCTGATCCACATCTGCATGCAGAGTTGGTACAAGGCACTTCTTGCATAATACAGTTTGAAGTTAAGCTCATTCATCGATTGCATATCTCTTTAAGCACTTTTTCTATATTATACAAACACTCACTCTGGAGAGGAGCTGGAGATCAAACTGCTGACCTTTCTGTTGGTGTATGACTGCTCTCTGACCTGGTCCCTAGGTGTCGACACTAACCAAAGGCAGCTTGTGGGTAATCAGGTTTCCTCTCTTCTGCTTGTAATTTCTGTTGATTTCTGAGCTATAGGCAGTCGGGTTTTTCAATAGCAGGGATTTAAACGTAAAAACTGGTCATGTAGAAGCTTTGATTGTTCAGAGGAGTGTTGTTTTCTGTTTTAGAACTAAACACTGAAATACTTGGTAAATTTATTTTAATTTCTTCCTTTTTCCAATCACTGATGATCCTCTCAGGAGGAGTTTTGCAAAAATGATAGATTATCACAGTGTAGCTTTAATCAATGAACATTTCTCATTTTATAAAACCCACCAAAAATCCCAGTGACATCACTATGAACTGTCCCAACAGTGTGGGTGTGTATAGCAACACACCCAGAAGCACCAGCAAGCTGTAGGATTTACACAACCTGGGAATAAATCTACAAAACGTCATTCTTTTATTGCAAAATGAGATTTAAATTATTGTGTAATTTAAAAAAATCTAATACAGGATGAGATTATATGTTTATCAAAAACAATGCCTTGTTTTCAAAGCTCTATTTCTGCATTTGTGTTAGGGGGCTAGAGAACATGTGAGAAATCTGATTCCTTCTATAGAAACAATAATCTAATAGAAGAGAGGAGGGGACACACAAGAGAGTGATTACATGGCCAACAATGGTATGGCAGGGAAACGATGTGAGTGAGGAAGAAAGGACCTGAATAACATGGCAAATGGGGGTTGTATTCAGGCGACAGATTGGTGTCCAATTATAATATCTATGTCATAGACAGGATGTTGTTAGACATAAAGAAGGAACAGATCCTGAATCAGAAACTGTTTTACCTTTATACCTTAAAAATAAGAAAATATAGAAACTTATTGTTCTTTTTTCATGTATTATTAGGATTTTGACACCTGTTTACAAACCAGTGTGTTAGACAACTCTTTACTTTTTACTCAACTGTTTGAGACAATCATGTCCTTCATATACAGTAATGTCTGCACTGGTGATATAAATGGGACTTAGACAAGGCAAGGCAAGTTTATTTGTATAGCACAATTCAATGACATGGGTGATTCAAAGTATTTTAGAGAATACAAGAAGCATAATTTAACAACAACCACTAAAACAGAAAAATAAAGAACATCGGATTTTTAAAAAAAAGTATTAAAATATGATCAAGTTGAAGAATTCAAGCTTAAAAGATACAGATGTAGATTTGGATTTTTTTTAAAAACAAAACTATTGAAATGCAGCCGAGAACAGGTGGGTTTCAGCTGATCTGAGGCTTTCTGGGAGTTTGTTCCAGACATGTGGAGCTTAGAAGCTGAATGCAGTTTCTCCATGTCTGGTTCTGGGAACTCTGGGAACTGATAAGAAACTGGATCCAGATAACCTGAGGGTTCCGGTAGGCTTACTGCTAAAAAAAAATAAATAAAGGGAACACTTAAACAACACAATGTAACTCCAAGTCAATCACACTTCTATGAAATCAAACTGTCCACTTAGGAAGCAACACTGATTGACAATCAATTTCACATGCTGTTGTGCAAATGGAATTGACAACAGGTGGACATTATGGGCAATTAGCAAGACACCCCCAATAAAGGAGTGGCTCTGCAGGTGGTGACCACAGACAACTTCTCAGTTCCTATGCTTTCTGGCTGATGTTTTGGTCACTTATGAATGCTGGCGGTGCTTTCACTCTAGTGGTAGCATGAGACGGAGTGTACAACCCACACACATGGCTCAGGTAGTGCAGCTCATCCAGGATGGCACATCAATGCGAGTTGTGGCAAGAAAGTTTGCTGTGTCTGTCAGCGTAGTGTCCATAGCATAGAGGCGCTACCAGGAGACAGGCCAGTACATCAGGAGATGTGGAGGAGGACGTAGGAGAGCAACAACCCAGCAGCAGGACCTACCGCCTTTGTGCAAGGAGGAACAGGAGGAGCACTGCCAGAGCCCTGCAAAATGACCTCCAGCAGGCCACAAATGTGCATGTGTCTGCTTAAACGGTCAGAAACAGACTCCATGAGGGTGGGATGAGGGACTGACGTCCACAGGTGGGGGTTGTGCTTACCATGGTCATAGCCAACACCATGCAGGACGTTTGGAATTTGCCAGAGAACACCAAGATTGGCAAATTCGCCACTGGCGCCCTGTGTTCTTCACAGATGAAGCAGGTTCACACTGAACACATGTGACAGACGTGACAAAGTCTGGAGACGCCATGGAGAATGTTCTGCTGCCTGCAACATCCTCCAGCATGACCGGTTTGGCAGTGGGTCAGTAATGGTGTGGGGTGGCATTTCTTTGGGCGGGCCGCACATCTGGGACATCATGTCTCGCTCCATTCACCAACGCCATGTTGCACCACAGACTGTCCAGCAGTTGGCCAATGTTTTAGTCCCTGTCTGGGAGGAGATCCCTCAGGAGACCATCTGCTACCTCATCAGGAGCATCTCCAGGCGTTGTAGGGAGGTCATACAGGCACGTGGAGGCCACACACACTACTGAGCCTCATTTTGACTTGTTCTAAGGACATTACATCAAGGTTGGATCAGCCTGTAGTGTGTTTTTCCACTTTAATTTTGAGTGTGACTACAAATCCAGACCTCCGTGGGTTAATAAATTTGATTTCCATTGATAATATTTTGTGTGATTTTCTTGTCAGCACATTCAACTATGTAAACTTTAATAAGAATATATCATTCATTCAGATCTAGGATGTGTTATTTTAGTGTTCCCTTTATTTTTTTTAGCAGTGTATTTTAGTCCTAAACCATTCAGAGCTTTACAGACTATCAACAGAACTTTAAAGTCTATTCTCGGATGAACGGGCAGCCAGTGATGAACCACATCAGTCCTCAGAGCTGGACTGATGTGGTCCACTTTCTTGGTGTTAGTGAGGACTTAAGTTGCAGAGTTCTGAATCAGCTGCAGGTGTCTAATTGATTTTTTAGGTAAAAACACTGTTACAATAATCAAGCCGACTAAAGATGAAAGCATGGACTAGTTTTTCCAGGTCCTGCTGAGACAGATCTTTTACCCTTGATATATTCTTAAGGTGATAGTAGGCTGATTTTGTGATTCCCTTGATGTGTTTTTCAACGTTAAGGTCTGAGTCCATCAATACATCCAGATTTCTGGCCTGGTTGGTGGTTTTTAGGTATTTAGATTGAAGCTCTGTGGTGACCTTTAATCGTTTCTCTTTGGCTTCAAATACAATCACCTCAGTTTTGTTTAACTGAAGAAAGTTCAGACACATTCAGTCATTAATCTCCCCAATGCATTTACCAAGAGCCTGAACGAGGCCTTGATCTCCTGGTGACATTGTAATATATATCTGTGTGTCATCTGCGTAGCATGTCCAACTAATTTTGTTTTTCTTTATGACGTGTGCCAGTGGGAGCATGTAAATGTGAAACAGAAGAGGCCCCAGGATTGAACGATGGGGAACTCCACATGTAATTCTTGTCTGCTCAGATGTAAAATTACCTATTGACACAAAGTACTTTCTTTTCTCTAAATAAGATTTAAACCACTGTAGCGCAGTGCCAGAGGGGCCCACCCAGTTCTCCAGTCGTTTGAGTAAAATATTGTGTTCAGCTGTATCAATTTAGATAATTTGTTTCCCAGGAGCTTGTTTTGTTTTCACAAAATAAAGCTGACTTTTTCCCTTTCAACTGCAAAACAGTAGTTGCTGTGTTGTTACGATTTTATCGTAATGGATTTGGGTCCCTGGGCTTCGAACTTATTTGCATAGTCAGTTAAAGCTACTTAGGGTGAAACATCTCTGTGGATTTAGAGGGGATTCATTGCTTTGCCTTAGTATTTGTTGTTTGAAAAGTGCAGACTATTGTAATCTGTCCTGGTTTATCCACTTAAAGAAAGAAGCAACTTTGTGAAAAGCTATAATTTCACTGCTTTGGGGTCAGTTCCACAGATGAGGTCACCAGATTTGCAAGCTTAATGTGATTCTGACTCTAACAGACATAAGCAGCCTTCTGTATTGTGTCTCTGCAACCTGAGAAGTGACTGAAGTAAGATACAGTGAGTGAAGCAAATATGAAGCGTGAGATATGAAATAGGAAGTGCCAAGGGGCTGATAGCAGGAAAGGTTGGGGGGTGGGGGGTTATACACAGGCAGATGGATGGATAATGTTCTTATGACTCACTTTCCCCAGGAGACGCTGTTGTCCGGCTATGTCACTCAAAACTTTCATCACTACAGCCTCCTTTCCTCTTCTATTATTATTGTTTTTACTCTTCATCTCACTCAATTTCCTGTATTTGTCACTTCTCCCATCCTCTCCTCTCCTTTTCCTCTCCCCTGCCAGGGTTTTTTTCTCTAATGGATGGTGTTAATGCCCATCAACGGGGGAGATTCCTTCCTGCAGCTGCTCGCTGATCGACACAGCAGTCCTGCTGAGATCATTCACTCTTTCATTTTAGGCATCAGTCCACAGCTATGTTCATGGATTCATTCTTCCCTCTACTGTTTCACAATAGTAACTACAATATAACACTAGTGTGCTCATTCACATCCATCCTCTCATTCATGCGTATCGATTAATTTTAATTCAGTTTGATTATTTTTTTAATTTTCTATGAAATCACCCATACTGCTTAAGTCTTTTATTAATTACTTCAATAAGTGAGTCTTTCGTTCATTTCTTCACTTTTTCATTCATGCTCTCTCAGTTTCATCCATCATTCAAAATGAGGTGATTCTTCATGAATGTTCACTGTCAGGTTCTGTTTCTCACTCACAGTCCAGTTGATTCAGACTGATGCTGTAAAAGAGGATAAAGTATCATCTGATGATTGATTTATACTTTATCCAGGTGACAGTCTCACTGTCTGTCACCTGGGAAGGAACTGTTGTGTATGTATGTGTGTGTGTGTTTGTAGTTTTAAACTCTAAAATGGCGTGAAAACCAGTGTGGGATTTTCAGATTTGTGTGGGACAAAGTGTTAAACATCATATGGTTGCTTATGACTTTGATTTGGTTTTTAGATGATTAGGCCTTCATTTGTGGTTGTTAATGCTAGACTAAAGGTCAAGACATCAAAATATCATTACTATGGTTTCATCATGATACAACATTATATTGATTTACAAACCCTACCACAATATGAGTTTGATTCCATTTGGGAGCCATTAAAGGAGGATATGGTGTAAACCTTTCTCATTTTTAGAGTCCAAAACAAAATAATTTTAGAATTTAGTTATAATTGAATCATTGAACTGATATATTGATGTAAACTGAAATGTTGTTACACTCCTAATCATTACAGGGTCCTACAAAGACAGGAGTTCAAGGATGTGTGAATTTCCATGGTGACTCCTGTCTTTATATCCCAGAACTTAATGATGACGTTTTTTAACAAGCCTTTGGTGCTTTTATTAAAAAGCAACTCACTGTTTATCGCTCACTATTAATAGTCATCCTGACAGTGAAATAGGCATTTAATTCATTTAAGTGCTTTAAATTTTTCATTTGCTGTTGTAATTGATGTTAAAAGGTCACTAGTTGCTGTAACAGTATGAGGAATAAAGGGCAGCTGTTCCTGAAAGAAGCACCAGCAGATGGAAAATTTCTTTTTCTGTTATTAGTTTCTTATTTTGTGGTTTTCTGCTGTTGAATAACTTGGTACATAAACCAAAAGCAGCCATGCCCGATAATGTTTATTTTTCATTCATTCATTCAATCATTCATTCATTCATTCATTCATTCATTCATTCATTCATTCACTCATTCATTCATTCACTCATTCATTCATTCATTCATTCATACATACATGCAAGCTAATTAGAAAGCTCAATCATGTCATAATCTCAAAGAAATGGGGCAATGATTTGGCGGGGCCAGCGGCTGCTGACCTCGGCCCACTGGGGCCTGTGCCCCAAGACCGCGGGGGCTCTGGCTGGGGCTCTCCGCTACCACCCTCTGGGTGGTGCTAGAGTCATCTTCAGGATGGGGTAGCTTAGGTTCGTGCTCCGGGATTGCTGCCGAGGGCCCGGGTCTCTGGCTGCCCTGGTCTGCCTCTAGCCTCCGTAAAGGCGTGGTCGCATTTGCACGATCTCCCTCACCACTCCTCATCACTGATCACTCCTTATTCCTCGTCCTCTACATGCTGACACAGTCACTGAGTTGTCCAGTGGGTTTATACACTAAGAGATAATTTCTCTTATTTTTTTTTTTTTCTTTTCTGGTTGTTGTGATACGTTTGTGACATGTCTTTTTGCTTTGGTTATTATTTAAGAACTCTCTGTTTTTCAGTAAAAGCTGTAGGAAATTTTCTGGTGTGTTTATGTACAAATATAGCAGTTTGTTGTCTGGTGATAGTGTGGATTGAAGGGTCATTGCCTTTTGTCTGTGGTGTTTTCATCTCCTCTTTCATCTTTCTGCTTTTCCTTTTGATTCTTTTTGCTGTCTTCCTTCTTTAGAAAAAAAAAGCAATTATACCAAAATAACAAACATTTTTTTTCAAGATCATGAATCCATCAAGTTGAGTGTAAAGATGTGTGATTATTTAGTCATTTTTCATAATTGGCAGAATTTATAACTTCAAATTAAAGTTTGTGTGTGTTACATGTTCACCCTCTTGCTTTTCTAACAAAAAACGTTTAAACTTAAATTATTCTGCTATCTCAAGAATATCCTTGAGATAATTCGGTAGTTAACTTGGTATCTGAAGATTTTTTTCTTTTTTTAAAGTTTCAATCATGGCTGATCTTGGCTTCCGTAAGTTGGAGCTCTGTAACACAAGGAGGAAGTTGACATTGAAAACCTTCATATTGAATTAGTATTTCAGGTTTTATAACTTCCAGGATTATTTCAAACAAATCAGAATTTTAGATTTCGTCAAGTGCGTCTGGAGCTTTCCTCACTTGTGGAAATTTGCTACAGTCTGCTGGTCTTAATGAGCTCATGTAAACATGTTGCAGGGATCCACAATAGCCCATTATTTCTTTTTTTTTTTTTTTTTTTTTAACCTGTCTTGTCCAGCATCGTTGCAAACAGAATGATTGTCTGGCTGCTGTCTGGTGCTGGGCAATTTTACTCTATCAAGCAGGGATTTATACTACATGTATAAAGTCCCTCTTGATGAAAAACTTTATTAAATCAGACTCTTAATGCTGGACTCGACCGGAGGGGACAGAGAGAGAGAGAGAGAAAAGAAAGTAGAGAGAAGAGGGAGGGGAGAGAGAGGGACAGAAAGGGTGTGGGGAGTGCGGGTGGGGACTTGAAACATCATACAGAAGACCATGTAATCCATACTACTTACAACATATATAGCTACGATCATCCTAGCCAGTAGGCCATTACACAACTAGTTGATAATAGTAACAATAATAATAATAAGAGTAAGAGTAATAATAATAATAAGAACAGAAATAATTAAAAAAAGAAACAAAATATGATAATAGATATAAGTGAAACTGCTGTATTCAAGAACACGCCCATTATTTCATTACCACACTGTGGGTTTGTGAATTAGCCTGACAAAACCGCACAAACACAGCAGGGACCCATGTCCATTACATCTACCTCAACAAACATTTACAACATCCTCCTTCCTCTCTGCCACACATTTAAAGGAAAGGGTGTTTTTATTGGAAATTATGAACTATTGATATTGATGTTTATTGAGGCTTGAAGGCACCATTGAATTGGTTGGCTCATAACTTATGGCTAACAGCCTGTTAGGCTCCATGGCGCTGTTAGTGACATCATTGTTGGCTTCAGCCCATGTGCAATTCCCAGATGTCCCACTGGGTCTTTTCATGCCAGCTCACCAGCCATCCAACTTCATGTCATGAAAAATAAATAGCTAAATAAATCACAGGACCTTTCTAAATCCTAAAGCTTTTCCACTAAAAGCTTTTTGTAATTGTGAATTTTTCAAAATGCTTTAATTGAATTAAATTTTCTTTCAACGCCACCAACAGAGCTGGTTATTGTTTTGTTTCTGTTCAAGTACCAACACTAAAACAGCACTTTCAGTACTAGTTCCTCCAACCATTACTTAGGAAAACATTTAACTACTGATGGTTGCCACTTGGATTATATGTTAAGCCTTAAACATTTTAATTTGATTGTAAAAATAAGTAGACCCCACCTACTTAAATTTGCAAAATGAGTCAAGTCTGATTCTGATTTGGATTAATTTTGTGCAGAACATCAATACATTTCTAAAACTAATTTGGAATTACATAGATGTTTAAATCTTTTGCAGCAACCAAATCATTAATTATAAATAACTACCTGCCTGAGCAAAGAATCTTTAATTTAATCAACACAAGGTTTAATTTTCTTGCATTCATGTTTTGATTATGTGCAGTATAACATAGTTTGGTTGGAACCAGTCTTGAAGATCATAAATTGCATTTAACAAGTTCTTTTCAGAGTGCATGGATGTTGATAGTTTAAGAGACCTGAACATGCAGTCTGAGTGTTGCTTAACCTTCTCTGAGAGAAATGATTGTGCTGAGAAGTTCTCAGAAGCTCTTACTGAACTTTGTTGATGCTTCATTTAGTCCGTTTTCTGTCCTTTTCTGTAGAAAAGTTGCTCTTCAGAGCTGTAATTCCAACAGTATACATTTTTCAGATATCATTCATGTTTACTGTCATCATGAAAACACTCATTAGCTTAAGTAGCCTATATTGGTCCATTTAGGACTGATGACTCCTGCCAAATGAGAAGAGCACATGTTGAGTTTGTTTACTCGATGCATATGTTGTCTGTGCCAGATGGAGCTGTTTGTGAGCTCACATGTACCATGTTTCAGGCCAAATCAGGAAAACACACTGCCTCATGTTGGAAATCTTGCTTGGATGATTTCATTGCTTTGCATTGCACTTGCTAGAATATATCTTTGTCAAAAAGCATAAATTATGTCTTTGTGGTTTGTTCCCTGCCAGATAAATGGAGCTGCAGGACAGGAGTCGCTCCCCGTCCCGCAGGACCAGCCGAGTGGAGCAGGTGGTAGGACGATGGCTGAGACGGTCCCGAGATTTAGGCAGCAGGTCTCACTCTCTGAGCAGGTGAACTTCTGATTTTGTCTATATTTAGATGTGTTGATCAGATCCTCAGTTTCAGGTGGCATGAACGTCATTTAATTTGAAGCCAGGTCTTTTATTACAGCCCTTTTATTAGGTGTATGTTGAATCAGATGTATGAAGATGACTGCCTAAAAATAAGAAAATCCCATTTTCACACTCAGTTATGATACAGTACTATGTGCTTGATGTCAGGTAAAGATAACAATCATTACCTCTTTAAGAAATGCACACTGAAACTTTGAACACTTTTTTCATTCCATGAGTCAAAAGAAGGTTTGATGATGCTGAGCTTGTTTTTCAGGATAATAATGAATCCACCACAGTGTAGAGCATTCTGTTGAACTGTCCTGGCAGAAATTCCCACACTGAAGTAAGACCTTATTCTGATTGCCCCTCCAGAGATCGTGTTGCAGTAGATGGGAAGCTAGCAGAGTCCAGCAGCTCTGATCAGAGGAATTACCCATTCCGTTTCAACATTCAAATCCAAAGAGACCCCAACTTCAACTCCCATGGCCTCACTCTTTCCTCTCAGACTCCCATCCTGGTGCAGGAGGTTACCCCAGGTAGGACCAGATCTCTTAAGTGTAATAATTTTAAAAAAAAAGACTTGACAAAATGTGTGGGATTATTGAGAGCTTTTAATCAAGGTGCTCTAATATGATGTAGAAACCTTGTTGAGTTTATTTATGATTTTCCTATACACTGGTACGTAACCTTCTTGTTCCTAAAACCATGCAGCACATCTCTTCTCTGTACGCTCAGAAATGAATGGAGAACAGCACCACTCCATAATCTCTGGGAGTTTAGATTTTTAGCTGATGCTGCAACTTCAGCTGAGCCCAGTTAGGTCTGCTTGGTTCTCGTCCTCCAGTACATACCTATATTCTGCTGCACCTGCCAAGAGTATATTTCCATTGCCAAAGGCTGGAGTCTGTTACTGTGCTTGGATACTCCATCCTGCCCCAACACACTGACCCTGCCTGTCCTATGAAAGAAGCTGTACTAAAACAGCTTCCTTCATTGAATTTGTCTGATGATTCTGTCAGCTCGTATCAGAAGTCCTAAATCCTCATCTCTCCTGTGACCAGCAGACTGTCCAACACCGATATTCAATGGTTTTCTATCAATGCTGGAGTAATATTACGTTTATAGGAGAAATACTTTTGGGAACTGAGCATTTTTTAGTGTTGCTTCCAGAATAGAGTACTTGTTTTGCATAAAGTATCCTCAGCAAATGAAGCAGTGGAGCGCTGCCAAACCACTGCAGACCTCTGACCAACACACACAACGAACTGGCTGTTCCTGTATACTGACTCTGCAGACATGCACGCAAAATTACATTAAAGACGCACTACATAACTTTTCTACCTTAAAACACAGTGTTCCTGACTCATTTGATGGCACAGTGACATCTATTGTAAGCATTTCTGGAGCTGTTGCTGCCCAGCAGCATCCTGAGGCTGATATACGACACTATACAACTTTTCTTTTGGGAAGATGTGTGACGTTGCGGCCAAGCTTTGCTTGACGCACATTAGCAAACGGATATAAACACACCGGCCGGGTTGAATATGCAATATGGCTGAATATGCACAGAAACACAATAACAGATAATTGGAGGAACAGTGGAAAAGAATGAGAGAAAGAATAAGAGATAAGACAAGAGTCAAGATAAGACTGTCTTTTACTGGCTAGAGGTATCTCAGAGTACAGGTAGGATGCAAGATGGTTAGTGAATTAGCCGTTAGGGGCTTATCACAGAAAACTGCAAAAGTTCTGTAGTGCATCTTTAACAAAGGAAACACACTGGGGAGACTAATATGAGTGTGTTTGTGTGGATTCTTGTGGGTATTTAAAGGGGTGGTACACCCTAAAATTTGCTTTTTGAGCTACAAACAACATTACATGAATACATTGTAATAAAAAAACCACCTACTGCTGTTAAGTGACCTTTTTTGTCTCAAGCACCCCCTGGTGGTTCAAACAAGGTTCAGTTTTTCACCCTAAACATGAGTAGAGGCAGTCATTTGGGACTCTCCTACAGCATAAATACATACAAAATAAAACTCAGCTCCTTCCCTCCAGATGCAAAGAGCTGCAAAGAGCATGGGCCCTCAGCTTGCCGGCAGACAAAGTTTCAGTACAGCAAATATATATATATATATATATATATATATATATATATATATATATATATATTTTGTTAGATAGATTTCCCTCCTTCTGCTGTTCGAAACTTTCCAAATCTTTGAACTCATCATACTACCATAAGTCTGTAACATTATGTAGCCTGTTTTTCACGAATGCTAATGCTAAAATTACATTGCATCAGTTTATTACCCTTAGGTTTCTCCTGCTGTCTAGAGTATGATGCTCCAACTACCAATTTTCAGAATGCATTTTTATGCATTTAGTGTTTAGATATCATAACAAAAGTATAGTGAAATGCAGTAATTTACAGGCCCACATTTCTTCGTAGGCTGCCTTTCAAACTGACCACTTGAGTTACCGTTGCTGAGTTTCAAACTTGTCCAGTTATCAGCAACATGCTGCTGTTCAAGCAAATGTAAGAGGTCTTGTGAATCTGTATTGCTCCCCATCCGTCAAATTCCTGCTGAGCTGAACATGTCACTGAATAAATCCTGCTCATGCATTTACAACCCACTCTGTTCACCCTCAGCGTCTCTTGCATTTTTCCAAATTTTGCATTGGCTGGAGTTACTTAAAAAGCAGGGGGTGTGAGTTAATGAATTCTCAGTTAAAAGTCTAAACAAATTTAGAAGAAGAGAATGGAAGACTTTTTTGTTCCCTACTGACTGAGGAACATCTTCCAGTCACTTCCTGTCAGTTGTGCAAGAGAAAATTGGAAAAGCCAGCACTTGTCCACTAAATCACCACTTAACAGATCATTTGCATTAACATGACGGGTGCCATATGGTTGGATGACCCTTAAACCATACTGTAAATGTTTTCTATTGACTAATGAAGCAAATGTTTACTGTTTAAAAGTAACAGGCCTGGTTATATCAAGCTTAAACCAGAAAAGAGACAGTATACCTCAGGTCAAGCAAAGAAGCAGCACTGACATGATAACATTAATATGGATTCCATCTGTTTTAATTCATTATAAAGCAGAGGGGAAGTCTGACTCCCGCAATTATACAAAACAGATTCCCAGAGCTGTATTTTACAACTAATTAAAAAAAAAATCAAAAAGTATTTAAATCATGCTCCTATTTGCTTTCAGCCTACGTTTGTTTTCTGATGTGCAGTTTGGTGCTGATGTGCAGAACAACACAGTTCTGAATTCCCCTGAGGTCCAGGGCCAGATTACAGAACCTCTTATCTCCTGTCTGGCTGAAGTCTGCACTGTCACCATCTGTTTCTATCCAACACACACACACACTTGCTCACGTCTCCAGTGGCTGGACTGCTGAGCCTTGGCTCAGTCCAACCTCTGTGTTTCAGTCTCTGGCAGGCTCTGCAGCATCTAGACACTGAAATATGAATCCTCATTTCAAAGGTAATTTCAGACCTCTCAGTGTCACCGGCATCTGTCCATGGCTTGTATCACAATTAAATACCTCTGAATAAGACGGTTACCTGCTGTTGCACACTACAGAAAGAAAAAAATTTACTGTGGCTCACAAAGGTATTCACACTAGGTCATTTTTCAGTTTTTTTGCTTTAATTTCAACTTTTACTGGCTGCAGGGATGTGTGTGTGTGTGTGTTTATATATATATATATGGACTCTGAGGCAGGGATCTGCTTGGCCAGTGTCCTGCAGGTTTTAAAAGTTTACCTGCTGCAACACACCTGATTAAAATTATATGGTTCTCCATCAGCTTATTGTCAAGTTCTGCACAAGCCTCTTAATGACCCATTAATTTGTGCCTGGGAGCTGGGAGACATCTAAAACTTGTAGGACACTGGCCCAAGAGCCACGGTGAGCGCTGCTTTAGGGCTTTTCAGAACAGGTGTGTTTATACTGAGATTACATGATTACACACAGGTAGACCTCATTTAGCTAATCATGCGGCTTCTGAAAGTATTTAGTAGTAACACATCTTATACATGGGCTTTCTTAGAAATGGGAATGAATATGTATGTAAGTTTTTAATTTTCTAGTCTTCTTTTTTCATTTCACTTTTTCACAGAATTTGGACTATTTTGTTGCATGAAATATATATTTATGTATTCATTTTCTATACCGCTTATTCCAGTTCAGGGTTGCGGGGGGGGCTGGAGCCTATCCCAGCTGTTAGCAGACGAGAGGCTGCATACACCCTGGACAGGTCACCAGTTTATCACAGGGCCATGAAATATATATATATATATATATATAAATCTAATTAAATTACAGGATGGCAGGGATGAAAAAGGAGGATGAAGGAGGAGTGGTGTATTTATTTTTATTAAACACTGAACATTTTCTTACTGTCCACTTCTTTCTTTAACTGATTTGAGGAGAGTTAAAAATAGAAAGTAAGGGCTCATGATTGTATTTAAATGTCAATTCATATTTAAACAGCAAGAAAGAACTATAACTACTCCCTAAGTCATTCAGGTGTGGACAAAAACCAGTGCTGATGATGGAGGAAGATGGTATAAAGCTGAAAGACTATTGTTATGGGAAAATAGATGTTTCTTTGTTTTTTTTGTCAGAACACAAACTGGAAGCACAATGATGATACTGCCTGTTCCTGTGATAAGATGGTGAGACAGCAAATATGAGAAAATTATGCAGCGGTGTGAGATGAAAGGAAATCACTAGAATACATCAGCCCCAGTATGCAGTATGAGTGCAGGCTAACTGAACACCGTCAGGCGTGACAACACAAGGACGTTTTGTGTGTCCAGGTGGTCCCGCAGATGGTCGGCTCCTCCCTGGCGACCAGCTTGTGAAGATCAATAACGTCGCTGTCGATGACCTGACCCCAGAGCAAGCTGCTGAAATAATCAGGTCTACACAGACTTACATGCAGACCAGAAAATGCTTGTTGAAATTAAGCAGTGTGTATCAGGTCTCACCTTAACACTTTCCCTTGCTGTTTTTTTCAGGGAGTGTCAAGATACGTTGGCCATGACGGTCCTCAGAATAATGGTGGTGAGTCGACTGTGTACAATTTACATGCACACACTTCACATTTACACAAAGTGTAACACTTCAAGTAAAATTCAGGGTTTTCCGACTATGTCCCATTATGTTTGGGTATCAGAATCTTTACAGCTTGACCCCTATAAAACACAAAAAGTCCTCTATTCATAATAAACAGGTTGTTTGTTCATGTCCTTAACTCATAACAGCGACCTGTGAAGTACAGACCCTAAAAGCATCATGAGAAAATACAATTCACATGCGTTTGTACCATGGGAGCAAATGTTCTCAACGTCATCTTTTAAAAATCTTACGAAACAGGAAAGGAGAGGGGTGGAAAACAAAGCAGCATGCATTGCTTTAACTATCATGTAGCCCACTCTCGTGTGGTTAGACTCTTCACACTGACTGCATCACCGTCATGCATGTGGTTCTTGAACTTCACATACAGTTGCTCTCACAAACACTAGAAGTTACATGGTTCCAAACATAATTATAGTTTCTACCTGCCTGCATGACACATACGACCCGTGGGCACGTTTTGGGGAGAAGGACCAAGAATGCCTTCACTGGCAACTGCTAGATGGTTAAACTGGTTGTTATCAGCACTATGAAAAGAATTTCTGTTGAAATCTTGCTGAAAGAGGTGAGTATCTGCAGAGAGACAGTGATCAATACCTGCGTGAGGTCAGAGGTTCAGTTTAATTTGCCTATCATGAAATCACTTCCATCTGTTGTTGTATTTCTCTGTATACTTAAGCAAAAATAAATAAATCAATAAGAATGATTATAAAATTACAAGGTACTATCCAAATAGGCAGAAATATGTTAATTATGCACACCTGGCATGTGGAGATGACTGTGTCTAATAACTGTAAGATAGCCGATGCAGATAATCCAGTCCAGAAAGAGATGATGCAGCTTTAAAAGAAAATGTGAACAATGTGTCTGAGGCTGTCAGTTGCAAATAAAGTCACCTTTATTGTTCAGCTTCTGGGTAGTTAAACAGTTGCTGGTGGCGATGTTCTGACTCAGTATGTTTGATGTTTTAACCCTAAGTACGAGCTCATGTTTAAGAAGAAAATAAAAAATGATATATTTCCCTGCAAGTAGATAATGGCTGGTCTTCCCCCAGTAGCACTTTACAGTAAAACTTAATGCATTTCTTGTTTTCCATCCTATGGGATTGTAGAAATACACACTTATGTATGTACACTGTTTGTGAGCACCACATGCTACACACATGCAGTGTGTCTATACACACGGGAGTCTAAAGTGCTGTTGCCTGCAGCAGCATTAATCAGCATGCCGGTGAGTCCGGGGATGAGGTGTAAATGATACCACAGCCCTGTCACCGAGGTCCCACCGCTACATCACTGTTAGCTGTGACATGTTACACCCCCATCAACAACCTCAAAAATTCACATCACCAGCTCCACCTCTTGACACATACTCAATCACAACTGCTCACTCAATGTGTGTGTGTGTGTGTGTGTGGGTGTGTGTCATGCACCTCTGTCTGTACCTGTGAAATTGACATGTGTTTGCAGTAAGGTGTAACATCGATAAATTAATGACTGCTCCTCTCATCAGTGGCGGTGCTGATGGAAGCACAGAGTGATTCACAGCTCACAGCTCCTCCAAGAAATCATTACTGAGATGTAAGGAATCAGTCGAATTACTCAGAAAACATCCATCTAGAGGAACTTGTTAATGGTGAAAAACCTTCAGAGGAATTCTGGACCAAGGTATACGTGTAATGATATATGCAAGGAAATAAAATAAAGATTATTTGACAGTTTTTGTCTGTGATTCTATCTCTCTACTGTAAGTGGCTGTTTAGTAATCAGTTGAGCAAATGAACTGGTCACATTATGAGGTTCACCCTGCTCATACTGGGGTGAACTTCCTTTTGCCAACAGAAATGTCTTAATTCTCGGTGTGATAGATTCAACAACATGTTGGAAACATGACAAATGCTGCAGGTTTGTCGGCTGCACATCCATGATGAGAATCTCCCGTTCTACCACCTGTCCATCTGTTAGATTGAGATCTGGTGACTATGGAGGCCGTTGGAGTCCAGTGCATAGCTTGGTTGTAACCTGTGGATGTTTGAGTTACCTCTATCTTTCTATGATCTGGATGTTTTCTCTATTTCAGACCATTTCCTGTAAACAGGAGATGGTTGTATGTGAAAGTCCCAGTAGATCAACAGTTTCTGAAATACTCCATGCCACGTTAAATCACATAAATCACCTTTCCTCATGCCTAATGCTTAGTTTGGACTTACGCAAGTCATCTTGACCATGTCTGCATGACTAAATGCACTACTGCCATGTGATTGGCTCATTAGCTACTTTTATTAATAAGTTGTTAAACAAGTGTACCTAATAAAGTGGTTGGGGAGTGTGTATCTTAAATATAACTCCCTTACTGTATCTCCGTAACATGTCATACTATAACTACATACTGAAACCTCTTGTTGTTGTTCTGTACTGTATGTCAACAGTTACACCTGCGTCTGTTTGGATGAATGAGAACTTTTACCTTTTTGTCGTATGCAGTGTGGTTTACATTTTTTCCATCAAGAGAACCTCATTTTATAAATGTTTTGGAACATTACTGTCTGCAGTACAACCTCACTGTGCTTCAGCAGGACTCATCTGCACCAAATTCAGATCCGATAAGATTAGAAACTATCATATGAAAACAAATTCCACAATTTCTACTGTGTTCATAACAGGGCCCAAAGTCATCATTCATCACACCAGAGAAGAGGGCCAAGCTCAAGTCCAACCCTGTAAAGGTCCATTTTGCTGAGGAGGTGGAAGTCAATGGACACACACAGGTGGGTTTTAGAGTCTACGTTACGGAGCAATGATTGTGAAGCTTTAAAGACAGGAAGTCCAGTTTCGCTGAGTTTCAGTGGTGTTTGGTGCCGCGTCGCTGCTGTTAGATTCTCTCAGTACTGCTTTCCAGCTGTAGAATCCATGACTGCTTCTTCCATGTTTCTACCTGTTACCTACTTAAAACCTCTTAAAACCTACTACTAAGCCTTGAAATGTGGACTGTGTTTAAACTACTGCTCTCAGCATATTTGAAGTTTTATATAGGTTTAATTTTCTGGTGTAAGAAAAATTCTACTTACATTTAGGGAATGGCATTTAAGCTCACTGCTCACCCCATCATCCACCAACACAGCGGACCTCCGGCCTCTGGGTTTGCACTTTCTATCCAGAGGTGTTCTTGTTATCTTGTTATGTTATCTTTTTTTTCCCTTGTCTGGGTCTTTGACTTTGTTCATATGGTTGTGAATGAATGATTCTGCTTTATACTGGGTTGATGATGAGAGCTCAGTATCCAAGCTAGTGGGTGACAATGGTAAACGGTCAGACTCAGACGAGCATCACTGCTGCTCTACTTTTTCATCCAACTGCAACTGTCTGCCTGACACACAAGAAGGTTTAGGGACTTTTCAACTTGTTGAACAGATTTTTCTTCTTTTTCTTGTTCTTATAGCTGCAGCTGACGAACATCATTTTATCTTGTAGCAAATAGATTTCAGTTGGATGTGGTTGGTTTTATGTCTTACATTGACATGTGTTATATTTAGATGTAAACTAGATCTAGAGATCATTACACTCCAACATATTTTAATACTTTTTCTAATACCGTTATTTGGACAATTCAAGTAAAACTGAATTTAAATTTATATTATGTTCAGTAACAATTAATATGTATTATATTTATTATAAAATAATATTTACTGCACACAAGACAACAAGAGCCTCATAAATATGTGTCTTCAGAGATACTGTCATCTAAACAGAATTTTCTGATTAGCTTAAACCAAATACTGCTGCACTGGTACATCACAGAAGAGTTTTCATGGCACCTTACAACAAACACCCAAAACACCAGGAGATTAGGAGCAGGACAGGAAGCTGTGGAGAAAAAAAAATGCTGAGGGAAACAACTCCAGTAATGCTCCATGTTTTGAGAAATGTGGACAGTAGACGCTGGCTGGGTGCAAACAGTGGTTTAAGGGGATGAAGGGGACTTTTCTCTGTAAAATGGGTATATGAGTGTAATATCATCTATGGATCATAAAATCATGATATGATAATCAGTGATTCTGCAAAGTATATGTGGAGTTTAACTAACTAAATATTTTATTATTTTAATATTTGACTAAACTGCTTCATTTTCTTTTAACAAATTTCTATAATTTTTTTTATATTCCATAGTGCATTCACACTTTCTTTAATTTACCTCACTATGTTTGCTAGGAGTTTCCATCCTGCTGCTGGATGTGAAATTAGCCGGACGAGGAAACCCACAAAGGCTGGAGAGCCCATTACTAAACACAGAGAAAACACTGATCAATATCTGCTATCTCGAGTCCTAATGTGTGTGATTACAGGAAAGTACGCATCAGATTAGAGAGAGAAAAGCTGAGGGAGATGTGCAGAGAGAAAGAGAGAGCACCAGAGATGGAGGAGAGTGATGTACTGTGTTCATCATCATTAAGAGAGAAAACCATAGACAGAAGATGGGGGGGTGATCTAAACCTTGACTGCTCAGCGCTTGAATTTGAAAACATGCAGACGTCATTTTGTCATCATATCATGGTGTCAATACAGAAAGAAAGTTTAGTAAATCTTAGAAAACAGGAAAGAAGAGGAAAGATCACAAGCCACATGATGTGATGCAAAGAAACGACTGAGTCTTTTTTATAATGGCATGATGTGTAAAACATGATGAATGCTTGTAAGTCTCAGAAAAAATACATGAATGAAGTGCCTCATCTTTGCCTGTTAGCTTTTATATATACCTCCTCAAACCAGCAGGTTTTAACAATGCCTACATTTTCTTTAACCACTGATCTGTTTTTTTTTTTTTTTTCTTTGCAGGGGAACTCGCTGCTCTTTTTGCCTAATGTCCTAAAGGTCTACCTAGAGAATGGACAAACCAAGGCCTTCAAATTTGAATCCAACACCACAGTCAAGGTATTCTGTAACGATACTGAGCTATTTGACATCTGTGGTGGACTTTCAGATGCTGAGGTTCAAAAGGAGCCTTGAAATGAAAAAGATGCCAATTATGCAGGAAATACTGCTATTAAATATAAACAATGTGTATAACTCAGATAGTGGATATTTATCTTCATTCAGATGTGGATTCTTTAGTTTTCCATTTATTCAAACTTCCAAACATCAACTCAGCTCAGCAAACCTGCCCTCTGATGTTCACAAATATTCTCTCTTAAGCTGTCATTTTCTTTGCACATCAGGACATTGTGATGACGCTGAAAGAAAAGCTTTCCCTGAGCCGTATTGAGCACTTTTCCTTGGTGCTGGAGCAGCAGTACAGCAGCAGCAAGCTACTACTGTTACATGACGAGGAGCGAATACAGCAGGTATCCACTAACACTTGCGCAAAGAATAATTTAGCATGTGCACGTATAGTGGGTTTAATCTGTAACTTCTCTTGAACCTGCATTCACATATGTATTTGAAATCAAATGTGTTTTCAGGTAGTCCAAAAGAAGGAGGTGCATGACTACAGGTGTTTATTCCGGATTTGTTTTATGCCTAAAAACCTCCGGAAGCTGCTGCATGAGGATCCGACTGCATTTGAGTACCTCTACCTGCAGGTAAGCTGATAAGCCTGTATGCCAGAATGTAGGATTTTCCTGTTTTATTAGGCATATTATGACTTTTACATGTCTTTAATTGCATGTTCTTATAAAAATAAAAAAATAACTGACTTGTGGCCACAGCAAAGAATATCTGTGTTTAGGCTTCACTGACAGATAAACCACCTGCTCAACTGGAGGAGGCTCATTTGTCTTTTATCTAAAGCAAATTGTATTTACTGGTTGGTCATGAAGGTGGACGCTCAAACACAGCAAACTTGGTGATGTTTAAAAACTGACAAATGGAATATCTGAAAATATGTACCTTAATTGCAGCAGAACATGTGCTTGAAAGTGACAGTAGCTTAGAAATGAAAGCAGAGTCCACATTTATGAGACAGAGAGAACATGTACTAACTCCACCTTGCTAGGACCCCAGAACTATCTTAATTCTTCACTGCATACATTTAACAAGGTATTCCTCAGAGATTTTGGTCTGTGATGTTGAAACCATGCTCAGGTAATACTAAGGAGCCGAAAGTGTGCCAAGAAAATATGCCCCACACCATCAAAACACTTCCTGAACTGTTGGTACAAGTCAGGATGATTTATGCTTTCATGAAGCAACAAAAGGACTGCAAATTAGAAAAACAACTTCAAGCCCATCTACTCTCTAATACTTTTAATTAAATTATATGTTTTCTTCTTTAACAGGTAAAAACTCACTTTTGAATTAGCCATGCAACATCGAGTTAAAAAAGCTGATGCTCTGTAATGTTTTTGGAGCTCTTGTCATGGTCAAAAAAGCTTAATTTGTTTTTTGGAGCAATTTTTCCTCATTTTGATGTTAATATTAATATTAATATTAATATCAGAATATAAGTGCAAAAAGAAAGAAAATGCTTCTGGTGAGTTTAAAAACTGTGCTCAGTCCTAAATGGAGAATGTTTTGTGCTGTTTTTTTCATTTGTGTGTGTGTGTGTTAGGGTGTGAATGATGTGCTGCAGGAGCGCTATGCGGTGGAGATGAGGTGTAACACCGCCTTGCGACTCGCTGCGCTCCACATTCAGGAGAGGTTGGTGAGCTGCGGACAGTGCCCCAAAGCCAACCTGAAGATGATCACGTGAGAAACACACAATGCCATGCACACACATTTTATCCTTGGTTTTAATTCTCTGATTTAACCTGAAGAGTCCCTAGCCTTCAAAGTTTTAAAGGGCGTCGAGAGCTCCGAGAGCACGTTGCACTGCAGAAGAAATACATGTTTTTATTTATTTAAGGCTCTGTGTTTTACCTCCATTGTGGTACATGCAAACTTCACCATAAAGAGTGTATTTATTTTTAAGATAAAAGTTTATTTAGACCGAGTGGAGTTAAATTAATGGTCTGCTGACAAAATACAAGCACACGTTACATTTAGACATACAACAGAAGCTTTTATCCAAAGTGACCTTTAAGCGAGGAACATTAAGCTTAAGTACACCAAGAAACCTTTGTGTAAGCATTAAGTTCTTAAAATCAATTTACAAGGACTGAGTGCAAGTACAACAGGTAAAGAAGCACAAAGTATGTCTGAGTTAGTGGAAGAGATGAGTCTTCTTAAAGGTAGAGGGATGTTGCTTGTTATGGAAGCAGAAAAGAGAACCGACTGGGCTAAGACTGCCTTGTAGGTGGAGATAGTAAGAGCAGAAATAAAATAAGATGACTGTAGTGGTCCAGAGGGAGCAGAAGCCTGAGTGATTGGGTTAAGTTGTTTGGCTTAAGACCCAGAAATGACTTGCCTTTTATTTGGCCGCCAAAATCAGAATCAAAAATACTTTATTAATCTCATGAGGGAAATTGCTGCATTGCAGTGCTACTTAAAAACAGTTAAATGCAGTGACACAGTGAGAAGCAATCTAGAAAAATAAGAGTCAAAGTGAAAAGTAGATAAGGTGCTGAGTTAAATAAAAATAAAATGTAAATATACAGCACAGACATTAACAAACAGATAAATATTTACTTTTACAAGAGTTGATGGTTCAAACCTTTGGTTCAGTACAGAGTTGTACAGTTTGATGGTCACAGGAAGGAATGATTTCCTGTGGCATTGACATGAGGAGGAATGAGTCTGTTGCTGAACGTACTCCTGGGGCTGTCCGGCATGTTGTGGAGAGGGTAGGAAGGGCTGTCCCACCCTCAGAAAGTCCAGTTCCAAGCCCACAACATGACTGGCTTTACAGATCAGTTTATCATGTGTGTTGGTGTCCGCCACCTTCAGTCTGCTGGTGGAGCTCAGTGAGCGATGACATCCGAGACTTCACTGTGGCGGCTGATGGAATAACCTGCTACAAGAGCACTACAGGTGTCAAGGCAACAAATTATGGGGTGATAGGTGATATAATTTTTTTATCCAGTACAATTTATAGACCACCAAACCCTCCTTCCTGTTTTATCGAAGAGTTTTCAGAGTTTTTATCAACCATACATATTAAATACAATAAAATTTTAATAACTGGTGATTTTAACCTTCATATTGATAACAGTAATGATCCCTATGCCAACGAGTTTTTAAACATTTTAAATAGTATGGGTTTTCATCAGCATGTCACACAACCTACTCACAACAGAGGACACACCCTGGACCTGGTCATAACTTATGGCCTGTCCCCTGGCGTGTCCTCTGTTGTTGACCTGGCTGTGTCAGACCACTACTGTGTGTTTTTTAACATCACCAGTTTTAGCCAAAGGGAGACCTCAGTGAGAACTGAGGAAACAATATAATGCTTCTGAAGTGGCTGCAGATTTTACTGAAATTTTAAACCAAACTCCTGCTAAGATTTTACCTGCACCGTGTGATTTTATTGTTGACCATTTTAACAGCAAACTATAGTCCGTGACTCAGCAGCTCCACTTAAAACAAAAACATAAGGAGTTAAATCAAAAACACTGTGGAGAAGCCAGGAAATTAATGAGTTAAAAAGAAGCTGCAGGAGAGCAGAGAGGAAATGGAGGAAAACAAAATTAACAGCCCATTATGAAATTTTAAAGGAACAACTCAAAATCTACAACAATTCAGTAAAACAGGCAAGAAAACTCTACTATTCAAACCTCATTACAGATAACAAAAACAACCCAAACTTCCTTTTTAAACAATTGATCTTTTAATAAACACAGATTTTAACAAGTCCTCCATGTCCGCATCAGACGCTGCATGCGAGGTATTTGCAGACCACTTCAGAAGTAAGATCAATACTATTAGATCCAGTCCTTTATCTCAGCGACATGTTGATTTTAACAGACCTGAAGCTTTGTTTTTACCTGAGGAAACACTGGAGAGTTTTGTCCTGGTTAATGCAAAGATGCTTGGTCGAGTTTTTTCCCAATTAAATCCAACAACCTGCCTTTTAGACCCCATTCCCACATCACTTTTAAAAACATTTTATGGTTTCTCTGAACCTGAGCTTTTAAACATAGTAAATAACTCTCTTCAGATGGGTGTCTTCCCTGCCGCCTTTAAAACGGCGGTGGTGAGGCCCCTTCTGAAGAAGAGTAATTTAGATCCAAACATTCTTGATAATTACCAACCTGTATCCAACTTACCATTTTTAAGTAAAATGACAGAAAAAGCTGTTTTTATTCAACTGCATGAGTTTTAAAATAAAATTTAGAAAAATATCAGTCTGGTTTTAGGACAAACCACAGTACCGAGACGACCCTTTTAAAAATTGTTAATGATTGTTAATCTGTTAATTTAGACTCAAAGAAACTTTTTGTTCTGGTTTTACTGGATCTTAGTGCCGCCTTTGATACAGTAGATCACCAGATTTTACTAGACAGACTCAGAAGTCTGGTGGGCCTCTCAGGTACTGTTCTTAAATTATTTTACTCCTATCTCACAGATCAACAATTTTATGTAAGTATGGATACATGCTTCTTGAGGATCTATAAAATCCAATGTGGGGTTCCCCAAGGAACAATTTTAGACCCAATACTTTTTTAATTTGTACATGTTACCACTTGGGGATGTCATCAGGAGACAGCATTAATTTTCACAGCTATGCTGATGATAAGCAGCTTTACATCGCCATGTCTCCTGATGACCTGGAGCCAGTCAATGTCCTTTTAAACTGTATTTTCGACATCATTTTAATCCTTCTCATTGTGTGAGAATCCTGGGTGTTCTTTTCGACTCTGAGCTGGATTTATTTCACACATCAGAAATATAACAAAAACTGGATTTTATTATCTTAAAAACATCTCCAGAGTCCGCCTATTTCTCTCTCTTGCCAGCACGGAGGTGCTGATGCATGCTTTTATTTGTAGTAGATTAGATTACTGCTTTCTGGTCTTCCAAAAAAGTACATCTCAAACCTACAGCTACTTCAGAACTCAGAACAGATAAAAACAAGAGATAAATGAAGGTGGTTTGAGCTGAAAGTTTTGCTGTTCTTTCAGACACATGTGAATAACTATTTTCCACAAGTCAAACAATCCTGTCAACCCATGTTTCTTTCTGTGCTGCAGGAAGACTTGGGGTATAGAGAACTTTGTGTCCTCCACTTTGTTGAGGAACATGCGGGAGAAAGATCTGAGGAAGGCCATTGGCTACCACATGAAGAAAAGCCAATCGCAGCACGATCCCAAGCAAAAGGGCCTGTCGGTCGATCAGGCACGGATCAACTACCTGGAGGAGCTGAGCGAACTCAAGTGTTTTGGAGGGAAATCCTTCGGTGCAACTATGATGGTAAAATATCCAAATTCTGATTACAGAATTAAGAGAAACAAAAGTTAACCTCCAATTCTGAATCTTATAAGTGTAGATGAGCAAAGTGGAGGCTGCTGAGTAGTTCAGGAAAATTGAGGCCAGCCACGTCATGAGTCTGAGCACACATTGCTCAGTGGTCTGGACATTTGAAGTGGGATTAGTAGCTTATCAAGATAATTTCACAAAGCTTAAAACTCACAAAGCTTGTTTACTTTTAGTGGGTTGTATCGCCATGACAGCTGATGCTCCGCCTCCTGAACAATAAAACATCAAAACAAACATCAGTGCATGAATGATGAAAGTTTTCGTTCAGTTCTCTTAAAGTTTGACTCTCACTGATTTTCATCTTGACAGATGTTTCATTGCAAGGGAATACTTTTGTTATCTTAAAACAGAAAGTAAAGTTTGTTTCTACAGACGTTTTTGTTAAAGATTTGGAAATGACAATAACTAATTTTATTTTTTCTGATCAATAAACTGTAAAAGATTTCCTGCTGTCTTGTGTGTGGAGCATATCACACATGCTGACCTGCATCAAATGATGTCTGTACATTCGTATTAATCCCATATTTGTCAGATTTTTATTTTTATTGATTGATTGAAATAACTGGTCACCTTCAATCCAACTTTATTAAAGGTTCAAAGTCTGAAAGACAAAAGAGAATTTGGATATTTACATTAACTTCTTTGACTGGACTGATTCCCTTTTCTGTTTGTTTGTCATTAGCGGCACAGTTTATTTAAATAGCCAGTATTGGATCTGACAGAATCAAAACTTATGTATCTCCAGAAACTGCAACACACTTAATTAAAAAGAATAAGCATGAGTTGTGCTTTAATGACGTGACAGTGATATTGATTAGCTTATTAATTCATGCATTCACATGTTTCCTTTCTGCTTTGACTGCAGCAGCTGTGATGCTTTCCAGCCTTTCAGAAATATACAACTGTGATTGATCATCTGCTGCAGGGGTTGAATTAGGATTTGCTATTTCGGGGGACTGTGATCGAGGGAAGAAGGGGGTTGGGGTGGGGGCTATGTACAGTAGCGACAATTTACAGGCTATTTGATGCAGTAACAGTTTGGCTACAGTTACAAAACAAAACAAAAATGATAACTTATTTTTAATATATTTATAATATTATATAATAATATATTAATATACTGAAATAACAAATAACCCCTTAAATCTGACCCCCACCATTCAGACAGCATCATCTCATTAACTGCGTATGTGGGGTAAAAAAAATATTTATCTTTCCAAACTGTTTACATTTTATGAAGATGATCTAAAATGATTAGTATTTGTGCAGTATTGATGAAGGGCAGCCTTGGACAGCCCTGGCCCAGTTAAATCCCTGATCTGCTGTCAGCCCCACACATATCCAGGGTCAGAAAATCTGGACTGACTAAATCAGTCAATGACCAGCATCATGGTCCTGATCTCTTTGTTTGGCTTCATCTACTCAGATCATTTAAAGAAACTCTGGAGATGTTTAACCTGCTTTGTTGTAAAGACCCCAGATCTAGAAGGACAAACACAAACTAAATACGAAGAGAAGGACTTTCCACATGGTTTATTAGATAAAACCATCAGAAAAGTCCATCATAGAAATTGTTTGGAAAGGTGCAAGAAAAATGAGGCTTCATTTTCTCCTCCTCCTCCTCTGTGTTCAACCCCCCCCTTTCAGCTCCAGGACAGGGAGTCGATGGTGACCCTGTTGGTGGGAGCGCGCTACGGGGTCAGTCAGGTGGTCAACCACAAGCTGAGCATAATGACCACCCTCACAGAGTTTACTAGTATCACTCGCATCGAGCTGCTGCCTGAATCAGACAAGGTCAGCCTGGTCAAAATATACCTGCAGGACATCAAGGTAAGACCGAAGAGGGTACACTCATATCAGTCTGTACTATATGCACACTTAGCCACAAAATGAAGTAAAACTGCAAGCTAAGTGTTTTTTGTTTTTGTTTTATTTTGTTTCACTGCTGACATTGTTTGTTTCATATCCTCTTCATCCCAGCCTCATCTCATACCATATTGTCTCCTTTGTTTTGCACAAAGCCCATCACATTACTGTTGGAGGCAACTGCAGCAAAGGATATGTCCTGCCTGATAGCAGGATATTGCCGTGTGTTCATTGACCCCAACCTCAACATCTTTCCCTGGATAGATGACAAGAAGCACAAAGTCTCTGCAGAGGAAGGTACAGAGACACAGAAGTATACACAAGTTTGAGCTTTCTGTCCCTGCAAATAACAAAGACACAACGCTAATACAAGCATGATTGAATTTAGTTTTTAGATAGCTTCTAGTTTTTGCGCATGCTGCACTAGGTCTGTCCACAGACTTTCAGTGATAGGTCAGGGTACTGCGAAGGCTGCATTAAAACTATCAGCTCATGCCTCCTGTAGCCGATCAGCATTATAGACCTGTTTCAATCTTGTTTTTATCTTAACTTTTATACAGATGGTGTTCATCTCTACAATATTAATCTGTTCTTCAGTTTAAAATTAGTTGTGCAGCTCAATGCAACACAAGCCCAAATTATGACTTATCCAGTTGGAAAGCAGTCTTTTCATAAAACTCCTCACCTTATATTTTTTCCTCATCCACACCTTTTACCATAGGAGTAAAAAAGCTCTGATTTACTGACTTATTCAAACTTCTGATGGTAAATTTTGTTTTGAAGTGGCATCAAAGGCTTGTAATCTCTTCCATTTAAGTCATGTGTGTAGGTGTGGCTGGATAGTGGAACATTACACTGTCAGTGTCAGCAAATCTTTTGATTGTAATTCAAGGCAAATGAGGCTTTTTCCCTCGAAAAGGTTTCTTGACATCAGCAAAAATTCCATTTTTCCCCATTAACCACTCGGGCAGTTTAATGTCTTTGATCAAAGGCGTACTTTTTCTGTTTGAGAGTAGACCTCCTTGTTTTAACACTTAACTTTGATCCAGCTCTCCATCAAAACTTTTACACACTGCTTAGATGCAAACGTGTTGTACTTCCATTCCAAACTCTGCTTCCTTTTCTCAAATTAAGTTGTCCATGTGCAAATGTTCAGCTCTGTCTTGAGCTCTTTACCTCACACTCAGACTCCTCCTGGGCACTCACAAAACTTTTGCTCTTGGACGTTTTCTGCATGATACTGGGTTGTGAGAGGATCCTGTTAAATTCCAATAGAAAGTCAGATATGATACTTACCGAGTAAATCACCACTGTTTCCTTGTAGGTGCACTTGTTTTACTTCAGTGAACTCCAGAGAATAGTTGCTTCCACCCACTACAACTTATTATTATGCATTTAATGCTTTTCCCCTTTAACTTTAAAGGTTCACTAACTTTGATACCTGGTGCAATCTGTTACAGAAACTATAAATATCCACAGAGAAAGACCAATTACTCTTTATTCTTAAGGGAAACTGCTGAGAAGAAAGTCTTAGAAGATTAATTGGTATTTGTAACCATCTGACAGACTTTAATCTTACATTTTATGGCTGGAAAACAAGTTGACTGAGTTTGGCTTAATGAAGACTGCTGAAAAAAATAAGCTACAGTTAATAGCTAAGATGTGAAAACTGGTGTAAAATAGGGGAAATGGAGGACCCCATGACTGGGTTTGTTTTGGGCTTCATAATGTATAAATCTGCCACTGGATTTTGCTGTCTTCTCATAGCCTGATTCTTCTTCCAAGTGGATGTCAGTTATTTTAATTTCCAGAACACTTTGCAGCTGTTAAAAAGAACTAAATGTCAAAGAATCAGCACTTTCATAGAGTTTAGGAATCTGCAGCTTCTGTCCCTGCCTGAAGATGAGTGAAGACAAGCTATAGCCCTAACCACCTACTGAAGTCTGCTAAAAGTGATCTGAGAGCCTAATTCTCTTGAGGAGACCAACCTTCTACATTACTTGTTTCTATTTGTAATTTTGAGATCACATATGTTGTGAAACTTATTTTTAAAAATCGCAGCTTCAGTGCTTCACCATTTGGAGATCTGCTCATCTACTAAAGGGGCCTCAAATTTTTGCATGTCGCTTTCTAAAAGAGCAGATGTAGAAATTTTACTGGCTTTGCACCTGTCTTGTGTTAACGTGGATGCATCCTTACAGGTTACGTGTCTCGATGCGGAAGTGACTCTGATGACTCTTCGGACTTGGACATGGAGCCGCTGCTCAGTCTGGCGCCTCAGGACGAGAAGCCGTGTCCACGTGTCAGATCCGCGTCAGACCCGGATGGCAGGAAAAGAAAAGACAGAATGAGGCATAAAGGTGGCAAAGACAAGGGAGATAAACCTTGGGAGGACAAGAAGCTGAAAGAAGAGAAGAACATGGACACAGAAAAAGAAAAGTCTGCCTCAGAAAAAAATCAAGAGGGCAAGAATGAGGAGACAGCGGAGACAAAGAGAGATGAAGATGGTGGACTAAAACAGATCAAAATAAAGGACGACGATTCAGGAGGGCAAGCCAGACAAAAAGAGAGGGTTGGAGGTGGAGAGGCAGCAGAGGAGCAGCCATCTGTATCAGAAGCATCAGATTCATGTCACACTGACACTCATGTCATCACCAGCCCATCCAGTGACTCTCTTGATGCCCTAGAAGAAGATGACTTAATTACCTGCTCCTCTTCCTCCACCTATCCAAACGCTTGCCCACAAACCTACGTCTGCTTCCACTCTCCAATACAGCTTCACCCACACTCAGACAGGCACGTTCAGCCTCACCTCCTTATACCTCCACCTGTTCACTCCCATCCCTTTATCCACCTTACAACTGTCAACAAACCAGAAGGAGGAGGAGGAGGCTGCAGGAAGTCAGGTGATGGAGCTGATCCCCAAATCTTCTCACCCGACTCCCCCTCTTCGCAGAGCTTTCCCGATTCCCAACAATGTTCAGGTAGTATCTTCTCAGACGACAGCTCCCTGTGTTTCTCTGAGCTCTCCCGCCTCGTGGACCTCCTTCCAAGCCCTCCGGAGGCCAGTGAAGAGGACGATGATGAAGAAGAGCAGAGAAGGAGGGAAAAGTTACAAAAAGAAATAGCTGTGACAGTGAGAAAAGCAAGCGAAGAAGGAGGTGCAAGTGGGGAGGGTAGTATGAAAGAGCATCTACTTTCTTCTCCATCATCCCAATCCTCCCACAAAGACTTTGTGTTTAACTTTGACCAAAGCGACGCTCGCTGCTACTACAACATCTGCTCCAACATCACCCCCGACAGCGCTCGCAGCCTTCCACACCCCCGGCAGCTTCACACCGGAGGAGTGAGGGAGGAGGAGGGAGCTGTGGCCAAGGCTGAAGATCTGGAGCCCATCCCCATCCTCCATCCACCCCCTGGCTTTGGAGACAGCAGCTCTGACGAGGAGTTCTTTGATGCCAGAGATCGCTTCACTTCACCTGAAGATCCCACCTCAGGTGCCGTGCCAAGAGGTGATTTAGGTTTTATTCAGATGACAATCAAAGATTGTCTGTGAGTCCTGTCTTTGATGCTCTCTGGTGGCTGAAGTGTTTCCTGCATGAAACTAAACAGCACTGCAGAGTGGCAGGAAAGGTTAAAGATGGGGGCTGCTGCTTGGAGAGAGCATGAAGCATAAAGTTAAATCCAGAAGACAGAAAGGTTCGGAGGAGGGTATCTTTAAAAACAGTAGCCCCGAAATAAAGACTGAAGGTGAATTTTGAGGAAACAGACTGAGATTGTAATAATAAATTGTTAATAACTTAAATACAGCTAAAATTGAGCTATGTGTGGGTCTCTATATTTATTGTGGCGGATATTTCAGAGGAAAATATGTTAACCTTTTTATTACTGCTACACTATTTGCTTTCCAAAAGAAAGTTATAAAATATTTTAAAATTCTTTTGTTATAGTTTCAGTTTTATACAGAAGTGGAGTTGAAACTATGATTTGAAATAATTTTTTGATAACTGTCTCCGTAGTATTTTTTTTAATTAAAACTGGGCAATAAAGGAAAGGACACACTTTCCTATTGAATCCGATGGGTAAACATATCCAAACTAATGTTTGCAGAGAGCAAAGATATAGTTGAAAACTCGGGTGAAGCTAATGCAACTGCATCAGGATCCATCACGATCAGGGACCCCCATAAAAAATAAGTATTAATCGTATACAAATGTTCACTTTTGTCAATGTAGCTCTCGGCTACTGGAATCTAATCTGATTTAATCTAATTAGTTTATTTCAGTTTTCAAAATGCAATAAAGCTGAACTGAAACCCACCTGGATCCAGAGCAGGGAAGCTGTGCTTCAACACCTGGAACAAGGAATTATTTTAGCAATCACAAAAACTCAAAGGTTTCAGTCGCTACCTCCCTCATACTGGATCTTTATTTAATTTTTTTTTTTTTTTTTTTTTTTTTTGCATTTCCATTTTATGCAAACGTTTATCACAAACTGCAGAAAGTTTTGTGAACTCTTAGGAATGTGCACATTTCAAATTTCAGACTGATTAAAAGAAATCAGGAAGGAAAAAAGATAATGAAAAAAAAATTTCAGTTATCAAAAATCAGAAAAAAATACTTTACTGGAGAAAAAATACATCAACACTTCATGCAAATGACGTTGAATTTAGTTTTGATTCTTCTCAAAACACCCCTATGATGACAACAAATCATGGACCCAGGTTTCCCTTGCCTAGACGTGGGTCACCGGCCCCCCCTCTGGCGGTCTGATCCTCAGCTGCAGAAGCTCTTCTTAAAGGGTGCTGAACTTATCCATAATTGTTCTCAAGAATATTGAATAACTTACTTAAGAAGATTTTTCGTTGTTTCCACTCGTAACTTTTACCTTTATCTCACATATAAAACCAGAAACAACACAGGTGTTACATATGGACTCCACAGAGACATCGATAGGTTAACTATACTTTATTATCAAGACTGAACACAAGGGAAAGGTCTTACTCGAACCGAACAGAAGGAGACAGTTGGAGGGACAGGAACCAGGAACGGCGAAGGGGTGAGTCCATGAATTATTCAGGTTTAAGGTCCGACAGGGAGTGACTGTGGTGCTGGTGTATATAAGAACTGGTGAGTCAATGGGGGACAGGTGTGACAGGTTGGGTAGATTGGAGAGCTGGGGTCAGGGACAGGTGTGGAGGACCAGGGGAGTGCTGATGGAGGAGTGGCAAAATCACTCACTGCTATTTAAAACATTAATCTCTACATTTTATTACCTGAAAGTTTACTTCTTTTTCCAGGTATTTGTTTCTTTACAACACAATGCTGTTAAATACAACACAAACCCATAAAACAAACTGAATATCATACATGGTTTCACAGTTTCCAACATCAACATGAACAACATGCAAAGAAAAAGAAGCTTCTTTGATTTCACGTGTGGCTGTTTATGTTGCTGTTTCGTACAGGGAGCTCATCACTGTTTATGTTAACCGCCTTCACCTTCGCATCTGAGCTGCTCAGTCTATCTCTGGTTTTAAGTCTCTTCTCAAGACCCACTTCTTTGCGCTGGCATTTGAACAAAATTGAGCTTGATATTTGCATGTTTTACTTTTTATTCCAATTTTATTGATTATTTGATTTATTGATTTTTTTATTGTTTTATTGTGTGGTGTTTTATTTTCAACCTTAGCATGTTTGTTGTTGTATTGTTCAGCACTTTGGGCAACTGCTGTTGCAGAAAATGTGCTGTATAAACAAACTTGAACTTGAGCCCTGTTTGTTTTTTTCAGATATTTGCAGACAGATGAAGCTGGACCTCCTCAGTACTCTCAGCCTCAGCGACATCAAGGTCTCTGTGGATGATCAAGACAAAAACTCAGAAGCAGGAGTGGACAGAAAGCAAGGAGTAGAAGAAGGTGGCAGCAGAGAAACCTTGTTCCACCTCAGAAAAAGATCTCGGAAGCGTCGTTCCTTCATGGAAACTGATTACACCTCCAGGGTGACATATCCAGAACCTGATCCAGAACCAAAGCACAACTTAACTGCCAACAGGCACCCCAAAAACATTATATCAGAAGCCATCGACATCCAAATGCTAAGTTCAGATCCAGAACCTTTTGAGCAAACCAAGAATCCCAGTCCTACTATCTCCTCGCTTACTCACTCTGAAGGAGAACCTGCTCAACTTGAGTCAAAGCCCATCCCGTCTAAACTCCGCTCACAAAGACCAGAATTAAAATCCTCCTCCAGGACCAGGAAACAGGAAATGGAGATGGAGCCTGATGCAATGGAGTCCAAATCAGTCACGGATCTAGTGAAAACCGTATCTCCAATCATCACTGTTGTCCGCTGTAGGGTTGATCCAGACGGGAAGGAGAGCACAGATCGGCAAGGTGATGGGAAGGAGGAAGAGGAGGGAGAAGAGGAGGTGGGTGAAGGAAAAGATGAGGCAGACAAGGAGGAGCCCGTGGCCATGACAGGGAATGGGCCTTTCACAAGTCACATGTTTTTGCCTGACATCATTGAGGAGGAAGGTAAGGAGGAAGATGAGAAGAAACAAAGGATAAGAGGATTTTCATCCAGCTTAAAGAGGCCTCTTCTCGGTGCTGAAAGGCCACAAGAGGGCAGCACACTGTCTACATGTTTAACAGACGGGAATGAAAAATGTAGCAAAGACCTTTTGTGCTCTGAATTAATTTCCTCACAGAAAGACACATATGTGAATGAATATTCCCCTCCAACATATTCACCACCACCCCCTCCACCTTCATCCCCTCTGCCACCAGCACCCGATCTACACAAATCAGAAAGTGGGCATTTGATGCATGAAGAAGGAAACTCTGAAAACATGGGCACCTCAAACAAAATGAGTGTTTTCAATCATTCGGAGCAAAGTTCAGCCTTCATTCCAGAGACGAGCGACCATGCTGACAAAGTGGCGTCAGTCAAAGTTAAAACCGCCCACGATAAGGAAGCCACCGAAGTTCTTGAATCTACCATCAACACAAGCGACGAAGTTACAGACAGCACAAACTCAGACAATGTTTTTGATGATGATGATGATGATGATGTTAGTAACTCCTTAAATTATAGCTCATGTGATAAAACTAATGACAGGACTGAGTCGGCAAAGTGTAGCATCAGCGATACCTCAGCCAGAGCAGATACAGATGAATCGCACATCAACATTAAGCCCCTTCCAAAGTATGAAGTTCAGACAGGAAGTCCCTCCATTAATGCTGATTACACTCTAGCTATAAACTCTATCACGGCAAAGCTCGGAGCTGCGACCAGCATCACGTCTCCAACTTTTAATTCAGATGCTAGACTGAAAAGTGAGGTTGCTCCTCAAAATGTTTCATCTTCAGATCCAAACACAGATAATACCACATCTGATTCCACCATACCAAGAGCTGAAGCCAAAACGAATCTAACCAGTCCAAACTTAATAATGGCTAAAACCGCCACAGTCCAGGATCTCTCTAAAGACCCGTCTACTCCGACTCATTTCCTCTTCCAGACCTGTTCGCCAACCATTATGGGCCGGCTGTCTGCATCAACACTCAGGGGAAAGATTCAAAGTCTGCCCCTTTATTTATCGCGTTCCCAAGACAGTCTGAATCGAGCTGGAGATGGAAGTACAGTCCAGAGTCCTGCTGAGGAAAACAGTAGAGACGACTCAAAGATTGCCATCAAAGTGACAGATGTTCATGATGTCACAAAAACTCTTGACTTAGAGATGGGCGCAACAGCTGAATCGGCCGAATCAGACGACTCGGATACAACACTAACAGGATCTGAGGTGGACGGGGAGTTTTTTGTAGAAACAACCTCAGCGAAGAGTTTTCCATCAGGGTCTGAGGTTAAAGAAGGTTGTCCTCAGATGCCGGTCCAAACTGAGCCCAAATCCCAACATCAAAGTCAGCCTCTGCACAGCAGACTTAACGAGAACATACCTGGGCCGGTAACAGCGCCTCCACCCTCCATAGTGAGCCTACTCCAAAGAGATACCACCAGCCTAAAGGTAAACCCTCCAGGACCTATAAAAGATCCTCCAGAACCAATCATCAAAGTCAGTAGTCCAACTAAAAACAGTCAAGCCATTAAAGGGAGAACTCAGTCTCGCTCCATTCCTCCTCCAATCGTGGTGACTACACAGAATCTAAATGGACCAGGACTTGCGTTTCATAGTCAGTCCCAAAGAGCAAGTAAGACCAGTAGCGATAGACCTTTAACTGGTCTTTGTCAGCCTTCAGAGCAGAATTCAGACTCAGCAAAACTTTCCACAGGCTGCAGGGTGTTTACCATCTGTGAAGACCAGTCCCAGACAAAGACCTCAGTGGAAGCGGGGTCTGCTCAACCCTTGAAGTCTGAGTTCGGCTGCAGTTCTGTGCTCGCGTCTGGGTGTGAATCAGTTGCAGAGGGGGTGCAGGTACCACTGGACGCTTGTGGCTGCCCAGCAGTTTACTCAAACTGTTTCAGCGGGGAGGACAGCTTCGATGAGGAGCTGACGGTCTACGAGTTCTCTTGTCGTGCTCAGAGAAGCAGTGTTACCCAGATTTCTGCAGCAGGTCTTCCTCTCATTACATCGCCCCCTGTTCCCTCCTTTCTCTCTGTCTCTCCCACCCACTCCCCCTCTTTTCCTCGTTCCATCCTCTTCTCCTCCTCCACCTCTGAGCTCAGCCCTCTCCTCTCGCCTCTGTCAAACACCTCTGATTCATACACTTCTCAAATGCACAAGGACATGATCAGTTATTTAGGTCAGCAGCGCTACTCAGACCCTCCAGCAGGTTTCCAGGCTCTCCGTATAGATGTGGACAAGCTCCTTTCTGTTTTGGAAGGCAGCAGCACTGACCGATCCATGGCTGGTCATGGAGGTCGTCACCCAAGGGACAGCTGCCCGGTGCACTTTACAGAAAACAAGAGGGTGCTGCAGATAGAGGCCCGGCGGCTTATGTCCGGCTGTCAGAAGGTAGTGGGGACTGGGCAGAGCCCAGAAGAAATGCTTCACTCCTTGGCCAACAGTTTCCGAACCCTGGTGGAGCTGGCAGGTATCTGCCTTTGGTTCTCCGGTTGTGACAGGTGTGACCGAAGGAACGCAGAGGCGGTTGCAGGTCTGGCAGACGTGGCGCGCTCGTTCAGGGACTTCTGTCTGGCAGCGGAGAGAGCCTGCAGCAAACGCAGCTGCCACGACCTGAGCACCAAACTGCTGGCCAAACAGTGCACAGCGCTCACAGCGTCCGTCTTCTGCCTCACTCAGCTGTTCCGCACCCTCACCGCACTGTGAGTGGACCACAGCCGCTGAGGACTCCACGTACATGAGGTCACTGGTGAGCCCACAGCTGCTGCAGAACAGGGCAAAGTGATCTGGGACAGTCAGCATGTTTAGAAGCTTGATGCGCAGATTTCTGGGAGTTCAGCTAAAAGTCTAAATAGCCACGAGAACTCAACATCATAGAGCCACTTTTTGTCCAGTTAAGCCAGAGAACAAACATAGAGGTGCATGTGGTAACTGATCACTTTCAGAGCTACGGCCAAAAGTGTTGGGTGGAGCAAGCTGCAGGATTAGACTCTGTAGTACTGAGGAACTGATGTACTTGAATGTATTATTTATAATTTCCATCCGTTTTTTGTGTTTATTTAATTATTAAGTTGCAACAGTTTGTGAGAAAGTAAGAAATGTCAAAGAAAAAGGAAGTTTGGAAATGTTTACTTAAAGCTTTATACCGATGAGTAGCGTTGTGGCCAAGGACACACACACACACATACACATAATACTGTTTGCAGAGTAAATCTGTTTGATTCAGTCATTCATACACAGGCCTTTGATTCAGCTGTCTATTTTTCTGTGACAAAACTTTGTTTCCTCTGATCCTCTGAGAACTGTGCAGTTTTCTGATGCGTAATGATGGTATCTTAATGTTGTCCAGGCTGTCAGTGAGGACTTTTGTTGAATGTTGTTGTTTACAAAAACCAAAAACTAGCTTGAGAAGTCATTTGATTGAATTGAGCCTGAGCTGTTTGCCATTTTATAAACCTAGTATAAAGTATGCTGATGTATGTGCATTATGTGATTTCTTGAAATAACATTTTGGCTGAGTTACGTTCAAGTCTGGTGAAGTTTTTCACACACATTTTGGTGTGATTTATGGGACTGTAATACTGCAAACAGCTTTTCCCTTAGTGTTTTATCAACACCCTATTTTTCCATCAGCAGGTAAAAGACTGAACCCTCTTGTGCATGGTGACGATGCTGTCAAACCTGTTTTGTTTGTTTGTTGTTTTTTTTTTCAAAACAGTTATTTATTTTTCTATGTAGCACAAACATATTAATAACAACAGTCTGCAGCTTATGAAAGATAATTAGTAAATGATATTTGTAGGATGTTCCATAGTTTTATGAGAGCTTGTTTTGAGTTTCAGACTTTGATTCAAGATCATAAAATCCTGCACAGCTCTGTTTGAACTCTGGGGACAGTAAAAAAAAAAAGAAGAAAGAAAAGACTGACTCATACCAACCTGTCTCTAACACTAAGTGCTTTATTACTGCAGGTGATCACGAAACGTAGTAATCCAGTACCAGAATTTGGCCACAAATAGCCCAAACAGAGCATGATTTCAGTATGCAGTATTATTATTATTATTATTATTATTATTATTATTATTATTATTATTATTGTTATTACTGACTATGAGATTTGTTCAGCCTTTATTATGTAGGGTTGGTCAAACTGATGCAGTGGAGATTGAGAGCCTCTCATCAAAAGTCAATAAGCTGAATGCATCTGTCACAAAATCATGAACAACACCGTTCAGCACTGATTTGCTTAAAGCTTATTATAGTGGATAAGCTGTTGCATTGCAGCATTTTCACTTGGAATGTTTCTTAAAATAAAAAAGCCTTGAAGTACACTGGACCTGCATGTTCACTGCAGCAACATCAGAAGAGATTTCACCACCTCCATGCTGGAAACACAAAATACTGCAAACAGTGTTTGTATTAATATTAAGACAACAAAAAGAATTTATATATTCACATGTACTGTTTCATTCTGTTTGGTTGCAGCAAGAAATCGTTTTCTGTACTTTCTTCCCAGTTTGCATCAGAGGAGAACTCGTCAACTTTTTACCACAACTTCCATTTTGGATACCCTCTCAAATTAATGAAGGAGTGTGTTCTTTTGTAATCATCTGTGCTCACGAAGCATGCTGTTACAAGCCATAAAATGCTTTGTTATTTTATCAGGGATCTTATCTGTGAATGACTGAATGGTGATGTCTGCTCTTGCTTTGTAATCCTCAACTCCCACCATTAAAATCCATGTTAAGATCTCTGTTTAATTTCTTTATTGCAGATTTCTCAGCAAAAAGACACACACTTCATCTATGTTGCGCCTGTTATAAAGAAGGATTAACATTCTCAGAAAGAAATTACTACATCTCAGTAAAACTGCATCTGTTGATGGTCATGGACCTTGGAATAATGTTTTTACCAACTTAAATTTCATACATATAAACCTGATGCTTTTGCCACTATAATCACTCCAGAGAATGTAACATGCAGCCGTTTATTGGCGCTAAATATAAACTGCTTATATATATATTTTTTTTTCTAAATGTTTTAACTAAATTATACAACTTAAAGAAAAAGATGGCATTTCATTGCATGTATGCATCACAGAATGGCATCTCTGTTCATCTTTTAAAGCTTATTTTTTGCAAGAATATAATTTTATAATCTACTCTATTTTGTTGAAAAATAACTCAAACACAAGAAGAAGTTTAAGAAGTAATAGGTAAGAGATTCTCTTTTAATCACTATGTAGGCAAATTGTTTAACCGTTAAAGTATGTTTTACAAAAATATTATTTTTATTATATTTATTTATGATAAATTAATTCGGTTATCTTTTTTCAGGATATTTGGAGAATTTAGATTCGCATATGAGGTATTGTGTTGGACGACATGTTTTTTTTGCCAAAGAAATCATTTCTCCTGTGACCCTGTCCTAACGAAACATCTGGTCATGAGGTTCTGTCAGGATTTAAACTGGCTGGTTCCACAGAAATAAATTTAAATGATTAACTTAAGTAAATGACATAAAATTAGAATATAATAAAAATTTCCACACGGGAACAGTTTTCTTTGGAATTACGCTACTTCCGTGGACCGTTCTAGATCTCGTGATCTCTCCGTCAGCGTGACGTCCTTGCCGTTGAAGGAGCGGAAGGAGGACAGAAGCGCGCGTGCAAAGAAAACCATGCTGATGTTGACACTTTTAGATTTCATAATACACTTTTTGTATAAAACTACGCAGTGTTAGTGAATGAGACCGTGATTACGTGTTTTTGTTCTAAATATCCTGGTGGTCCTGTCACTGTCACCGCGTCGTGTTTCAGTTGGAGCGCGAGGAGATTTCGAACTTCGCTCCCAGCCGTTAAAACTCATTTCCAGCAGATTTTCTTTCCGTTTTCTGTGACACCAGAGGACATTTATTCATAGAGGTGTCAAATGGGGGAGGCGTTTTTCGGACTCGCGTCTTTTTAAAGCGCTACACTGTGGTTATGGATAGCTCGGCGGCGGACACTAAATTTACCGCAGACCTGACTGAAGCGTCCTCTTTTCAGGACCCCGGTAAAGGCTGCGGTTCAAGAGGCATCCGAGGTTTTCTCCTGCTAGAATACAGGAATGAGCTGGTGCAACTCATCAAACTGGCAGGACCAGTGGTGAGAATAAAACGTCTTCTTTATAAACTGTATGGTAGCTATGGATAGCCCACCGATGTGTTAGTTATAGGGAAACAGGAAGAACAATGTTGCCATGGATACAAGGAGTTACAGGAAGGATTGCAATACGAGCGTCTCCGATTTTTTGTTATTGTTCATTATTTTGCCTGTAAAGTACCCTGAGACGACTTTGTTGTTAATTTGCGCTATATAAATAAAGATTAATTGAATTGAAATGTAGGATTGTTGAATTTAGTTGTTTATTATTCCCATTTTTTATGAACTGAACTGAGCCACTATATAGACTGACTGAGTTACTTTGAGAGTAATGTAATCTTTAATCGCCATAATTCGTAGGCAAGTTCCTCTGCAATGAAAGGCCGAGGTATGCCACTGCATGACACAAGAACTGTACTGATAATCAGCAGCAGCAGGTCTGATAGAGGGATGAATCCTCTCCAGAACCCCGAGCTCAAAATGCTTTGACATGTCCTTCAAGAAGCCTGGAGAAGTAATTTTGAAGACATGTTAAAGAAATCGCAAGAGTGTTCAGGATGTGATTAAGAATAGAATTGCTTGTGCCAAATATTGACTTTCAAGCTCTTTCGAATAGTACAAAGTAAAATTTTGTCTTATTTAGACACTGTTTTAATGTTTGTAGATTTTTTTTAAAGTAAGTAGCTGTACCTATTCTGATTTCTTGGCTAAATAAAAAGAAATGAGGGCTGGCCCAAGGCTTTGGTAGATTAATGAACATTATTATGAATTCATTTGCCTGGTTTTCATTTGTGGTTGTCTTTTATCGAACAACCAGACTGGTGAGTATGTTAAAGCCAAAAATATGATCTTATACCTGGAGGTAATAACACGTGACTGCTGTTGCTTCTCCTTGGAAGCTTTATCTATTATTTTTTACTTAAAATAAACAGCTGAAATGATATCAAGTGCATCTGTCGCTACAATATCAAATAACATAGATTACAGGAACTGTGTGTGTCATACATGTGCAGATGAATTTAAAATGGGCTGTAAAACAAACAAAATACTTTGCTGAATTACTCTCATGTACTATATTTTAGTATGTATCTGAAGCAAAAAGTGGAGGCGGAGTATACTGAGAGATCCCTCCAGCAGAGTTTCACAATCAGTTAGGCTTTTTAAACACTGTTTCAACACAAGGTTGTTTATTTTTATTCATTTCTGGTGTGTTGTGTTTGATGTGTTTCAGGTCTTTTCCCAGCTGATGGTCTTCATGATCAGTATAATCAGCTTGGTGTTCTGCGGTCACCTTGGGAAAACAGAGCTAGCAGGAGTGTCGCTGGCAGCTGCGGTGGGAAGACGAGCTTGAACCTACTGATGCCTTTCATAAACTTTCTCTTTGTTTTCATTGATTCAGAATATGATTGGTGGATATTGCTTTCTCCCTGGTAGGTGGTTAACGTCACTGGTATTTCTATTGGCACTGGTTTGTCAACAACCTGTGATACCCTTATATCTCAGGTAGAGTCCTCAGCTCAGTTTATTCTGCAAACAGCTCAACAGTGCTTTGAATCAAGTTTTTATTCCTTGTTTCTCTGTTTTACCTGTTTCATGCAGACCTATGGGAGCGGTAACTTGAAGCGTATTGGTGTGATTCTCCAGAGGGGGGTTTTGATTCTGCTGCTGGCCTGTTTCCCCTGCTGGGCCCTCCTCATTAACACTGAGCCCATTCTACTCGCTGTCAAGCAGAGCCCAGAGGTTGCCAGGTCTATAGAAAATGCAATATAACATCTTTCTTTGTAGGTTTTACAAATCCAGTTCCAGAAGTATTTATCCTTCTTTATCCTTACTTGTTTCTTATCAAGCCTTGCTCAGTTGTACGTGAAGATCTTCATGCCTGCTCTCCCAGTGAGTTTCATGCCTGCTGTTTATTCTAACAAGCCTGTGAAACACAGACACCTGATCAGTAAATGTTGAAGGCTCCTGTGTAGCACTGCAGTTCTATCAAAACACATTCATGTCAAAAACATGAACACTCGCTTTCAATTCAAAGGTTTTATCTATCAGGACATCACCAGGTCCTAAAATGAGCAAATACAGCCGAAAATGAACAACAACACATTAAATATACTATCATTATTTACTGAACAAAATCTAAGTCAAGATGCAGATACAGTGTGTGAAAAATCAAGTACACCTCATCATGCAGTAGCTTGTAGAACCACCTTTAGCACCAGTACCTTGAAGTTATGATTTTCTAAATATTATGAGTCTCTTACATCATCATGAAGGGTGATGTGAGAATACTTTGGAATAGAATACTTTGGTATACAGAGGAGTTCATGGTCCACTCCGTGACTGCAGGTGTCCCAAGTCCTGTGGCTGCAGAACAAGCCAAAATCACCAGCCTTCCGCCACCATGCTTCACAGTTGATGTGAGGTGTTTGTGCTGTATGAGGCCAGATCAGTCTCAATAAGAATGAACTCACGCCAGGTGTTTCACAAATGCACACGCTCTGGTTTGTATTCGTATTTCAGAATCGGAAATGCACACGCTCTGGTTTGTATTCGTATTTCAGAATTGGAAATGCACACGCTCTGGTTTGTATTCGTATTTCAGAATCGGAAATGCACACGCTCTGGTTTGCATTCGTATTTCAGAATCGGAAATGCACACAATCTGTTTCACAAATGCACACGCTGTGGTTCACAAATATAATTTTGAGGCACACTTGTAAGATTATACGAATTGCTGAACGTGCATTTACGAATTCTCTGCGGTGGATTTTGAGACTCCCCTGACGCCGCAGTGTAACGAATGTCACCATTGGTTGACTAATCTGTCAATCAAATTTCCGAGTGTGATTGACAGATTCATCGGTCAATCAGGTGTGTTTGCATTCAGCCAATCATACTGCTCCTTACATTTTCTCCACACTTTTAGACCTGTCGCAGAGCTAATACTGCTATTTGAGCATGGTAGTTAAAGTCCAACTAGCGGGCAGACATGGAGGAGACGCAACAATCACAACCTGTAAGTAACACATTTATCTTACATTCCCTCGTTGTAGATCATGTAATGTTATCGAATTAACTGATTGACTGATGAATCTGTCAATCACACTCGGAAATTTGATTGACAGATTAGTCAACCAATGGTGAGATTCGTTACACTGCGGCGTCAGGGGAGTCTCAAAATCCACCGCAGAGAATTCTCTCACGAATGCAGAGATGTTCACAAATGAGAAGCAGTTCGTAAATGCACGTTCAGCAATTCGTATAATCTTACAAGTGTGCCTCAAAATTATATTTGTGAACCAGAGCGTGTGCATTTGTGAAACAGATTGTGTGCATTTCCGATTCTGAAATACGAATGCAAACCAGAGCGTGTGCATTTCCGATTCTGAAATACGAATACAAACCAGAGCGTGTGCATTTCCGATTCTGAAATACGAATACAAACCAGAGCGTGTGCATTTGTGAAACACCTGGCGTGAGTTCATTCTTATTGAGACTGATCTGGCCTCATAGTGCTGAGATGTGCTTGGCTTTCTCCAAACATGCTGCTGTGTGTTATGACTAAACCTCTCTACCAGGTCCTCCAGTTACAGCTTTGCTATAAGCTGTGCTGTCATGTTTGTTTTAGAGGGAAGAGACTTTCTCCTGCAATATTACAAACAAGCCGTACTTGTTTAGTCTTTTTCTAATTGTACTGTCATGAATTTAAAGGTCCCATATTATACACTTTATTCCCAATCTGAGACCATTCATTAATATCTAAATGAAATATTTCCGCCATGGTATGGACAAATCGACCCTCAGTTTGAGTGCAGCGGCTTCTCTTCACCTCCCTCTTTTTAGCAGCTTCAGAAATGTGCCGTTTATGGTGGGCGGAACCCTGGTGGAGCAGCTCAGCTGTTGGCTCCGCCCATCGCATCGCCCGTCATGAGGTGATTGACAGGTTAATATATTTTCAAGCTATCAGACTAATAAGGCCGAAACGATAAAATAACTGCCAGCTCTTACCTCTCCAGCTGTGTCACGGACAGTTGGTATTGAACCTGGCTTCAGCTTCAAACGGTCGGCGAAGCCTGCTTTCCATGCCCCCATGTTGTGGAAACAGTCCTCTTTGAAATGCTGGCCACAGACATGCAAAACCTTTGGAAGTTTTCCGGGTACATTTCCTCCAAAAATAAAATTAATCCACTCAGTCCTCGTGGGTTCAGTGGATGGAAGTAAAAAAACGTTTTCGTGTTCATTTATGCAGCCACAATCAGAACAGTGCTTCTGTCGCTTAGCCATGTCCGCTAACGAGGGTTGCCGAAGAGGGAAAAACACTAGGCGCTAGGTGATTTTTAGAGGGCGTGCTTTGAGAGCCGGTAGACGGGTCCATCGCTCTGTGGGGAGTGGTTATTGTCCCTTATGACGTCATAACGTACACGCTTTCAAACAAGCTCATTTCAGCACTTACTTCCCTAGAGGTGGAGCAGGGGGGAGAGAGAGCGCCTGAAAGAGTTTCACACTTACGGGTCTCCTACACATGCGGGGGGACCAGTATGACTGTTCCAAAACCATTAAAAAGTGAATTTTGCATAATATGGGACCTTTAACATTTAAAATGCAAATCGAGGCCTGTAGAGTCTGAGATGTAACTCTTGGGTTTTTTGTGGTTTCTGTAAGCATAGAGCCTGACCTTGGGCCAAACTTGCTGGGACATCAACGACAGGGAAGACTGGCTTGAATGTTTTCCACTTGTGAATAATCTTTCTTTCTGTAGAATGATGGATTCAGAATAGTTTGGAAATGATCTTATAACCCTCCCCAGACAGAACATACATACCTGAACATACCTGAACGCTACAGAGACGCAAACTGACTAAATGTTTGCTTTTATAGTGGAGCTCCTGGCTGCTCCTTACCCTCTTTATATCGATGGAAACAGTGAAGGTATTTAATTAATTTCCAAGTCTGGTAAAAAACTTATGAAGTTTTAAATGACTTCCTAATGTAAAACCTTAGATTTGAAAGAGGGTATATTTTGCTTTTAGATTTCACTGTACACTATATCTGTTGAAGAACATTGTAAAACAGAGGTCATTATTTTTGGTAAATCTGACCTGCTGGCAGGATGCAGCAGCGTTATTGGTACCCTGGACTTATTTATTCTTTCTTTTATTAAAAATCTTGGTGTTTTATTTGATCCTAACCTCAAATTTGACAGGCAGGTTTGTGCAGTAGTCCAGTCTAGCTTTTATCAGCTGAGGCTTATCAACAGAATTAAACCTTACCTTCCCCGTGATGCCCTAGAAAGAGTTATTCACGCTTTCATTTTCTCTAGACTGGACTACTGCAGCTCCCTTTATTCTGGGATTGATCAGTCTCTTCTAAACCGTCTCCAGCTGATTCAGAACTCAGCTGCCCGCTTACTAACGGGTACTAGACGGCGGGAGCACATTACGCCAGTGCTGCGATCCCTTCACTAGCTGCCTGTTGCTTTTAGAATTTCTTTTAAACTCTTACTCTTGACTTTTAAATGTTTACATGGTCTAGCACCTCTTTATTTGTTCGAATTGCTTCACCACCACCGTCCTGGTAGGGCACTGAGGTCGGAAAATCAATTCAGGTTAGTAGTCCCGAGGACTCGGTTAGTCACTTGGGGAGACAGAGCTTTCTCCGTGGTGGCTCCAAAACTTTGGAATGGACTTCCTCTCTCTGTGAGGTCTGCCAAAGATTTGAATAATTTTAAATGTCTTTTGAAAACTTATCTTTTTACTTTGGCTTTTAACCCTGGAGAGCAGGATCATTAGGCTAGGTCTTTTAATTTAATTATATTTTTATCTGTCTGTTTTACTGTTTTAAACTGCTTGTTTTATTGTGATTTGATGTTTTATTTGTTGTCATTTAATCTGTACAGCACTTTGGGGACCCTGGGGTATGAGAAGGTGCTATAGAAATAAAGGTTGATTGATTGATTGATTGATTGATTGATTGATTGATAAACAAGAAAGGATTATAGATATTAGCATATTCATTAGGATGGCTTCTTTACTCAACTTGTTTTTATCTTCAGGCTGCTTTTATGTACCAGCTTCAGGGGAAATATCTACAAAATCAGGTGCAACCCCTTAACACAAAACTATTTACATGGAATTTAATGAACACCATTACATATAGTCCGTACTAAAATCTGTTGTTCTGTTGATTCCAGGGAATTATGTGGCCTCAGGTTATAACTGGAACAGCTGGAAATGTCCTCAATGCAATCATCAACTATATCTTCCTTTATCCTCTGGAGCTGGGTGTGGCGTGAGTTTTGTATGATCATGAATGATTAATGTATAGAGAAAATCAGTATTTACTGTTGGTTTTTCACATAGAAAAAATCTCATTTGGTTTCTTGGTCTGCCCCTCCATCACCTGATTCCAGATTAAAATGTGAGGTAACTCATTGGATCATCACAGAAATTGTTTGAGATAATCAGTGATAAATTTCACTTTGGTGAATTTCTGACTTTTGATTAACATGAATATGAAAATTTCCTCTCATCTTTCTCACAAGACCAAGCCCTGTGTTATTTAGTTTTTTATGTACAAGTACAGGATAGATAAAAAAAAGTATAAAGTCCATGTAAAAGAGTTATTCTTCACCCCCCTTTCTGTTGTTACTCATCTACATTAAAGTGTTAACAATTTGTATTAATCCACAGCATGTTGTCAGCAAAGTCTGCTACAGCAAAGACCAGGAGGAGTTTTGTCTATGGCACCACCATGCTGAGTCATGATTACTCCTCAGCTTTTTACCATGTCCCTTAGTTTTACCAGGAAATGAACTGGGAAATCAGAGAGAGCTTCAGCTACAGACAAAAGATATATGAAGTCAGATATCGATGAGCCAATAGCATCTATGTCCTGTCTGAAACAGAAATTTATTATTCATGTTTTCTTTTCCATGATGCGAACATCTTAAAGGTCAATACACAGAATGTGGCGCAGTCTTTTTTTTTGTTATATGAACAGACTGATTCTCATTTAAATGTCTCATTGAGCTCAGGAAAAAATATATTTTAATATTTGTATTTTTTATTTTTGTTAATGTTTTTGTGATTAGATATGAATGGAAGTGATTTAATTAAATCAGCATTTCTCATATTAATAGGAAATTGTGATCAAACATGTGATTTATACCCCTCCTATATCTAATTAAATAATTTGCAGCATGCAGTCTAAGATTTGATAACGTGTTATGTTACAGCAGCTGAGGTGGCTGGACCCCTAAGACGTTGGCTGTTTGATTCTTGGATTTTGAGATTTTAACTAGATATATGTTAGTTCAGAGGCGGGAATGCGCAGCCATGATGTTGCCTTCTTGTTCCACACACAGTACGTCTTCTCATTTAGTCAGAAAAAATAACACTGCAAGCTAGTCTACAACAGCTCAATATTACTGCAGGCTGTTAAATAAGAGAGGACATCAAGCTCAAGTCTGAAAAAAACCAATAAATTATTTTTTTTTTACAAATGCACCCCATCTGAATGGGTGTAAACCCTGACAATGCTTATTCCCGAAAACACTTTTATTTCAATGGCAGAAGTAGAATCTTTTGTTATTAGCAAACTGTCCTATTTTTATCTGTGGAGGCCGACAAAATTAAACAAAATGAGGTAAAACACAAGCTGTCAGGGAAAATGGGACTAAATAAAATGATCAAATTAATGCCACTGGCACTCTTATTCACTCGGAGGTTGTAATATATTTTTAATTGGGAATTTACAAAGATTAATAAAATTATAGTGTTCTTGGACTGAAATCTTTATTCTTTCAAAACCTCTAAAGCAAAATTAATAAAACCTATGACATGATTTTAGATATGATTACAGTAAAACAAATGTCTTTAATAATAAAATAATAGCATTTTTATCTGCTTGTATTTTTGCTCAAACTGTTTTTCATGGTGATACTGAAGTGGATCTGCAGCAGCCAATGTCATCTCTCAGTACTTCCTGGCTTTGTTCCTGTACGTTTACATCTGTTGGAGGGGTCTACACAAAGCCACATGGGGAGGCCAGTTCACTTCTCATTTAAAATGATTTGTCTTTGTTCCAGACTCCCGTACCATTCTTATTGTAATCATTTAATCCGGATTGATTGCCACGTCTGGTTTATTGCTGTGTGTCCTTGTCTTTGAATTTATACCTTTGAACGACAGGCTGGTCACTTGACTGTCTGCAGGAGTGGGGTCTCTTCATCAAGCTGGCCATTCCCAGTATGCTCATGATTTGCCTTTCATGGTGGATATTTGAAATTGGAGGATTCCTGGCAGGTGTGATCAGTGAGGTGGAACTTGGCGCTCAGTCCATCGCATACCAGCTGTGCATTGTGGCTTACATGGTAACTCCATTGACTTATCCTTCCTAAACGTAAAGATGTTGACATTTATAACGTGTTTATAATTCCTTCCATGAAACATTAACTTGGGAATATTTAATAACTTCTAAAGAATAATTATGTTACTGAATGTAAAACCCAGAAGCTACATCTCGGACTCTGCAGACATCATATTTCTCCAACTCTCAGCAGGAAATATTAATAACACATCCCGAAAGTGTTGCTTTAATGTACAACAAAAGAGTTTTACCTGGATACAAAATAAAGTAGTGATATCTGTCATTATGTGTTCTTTCACAGTGCCCACTGGGATTCTCTGTTGCTGCCAGTGTCCGGGTTGGGAACGCTCTTGGTGCAGGAAACACCAAGCAGGCCAAGCTTTCTTGTAAAGTCCCCATCATCTGTGCATGTAAGAACCAGTGTATATAGTAAAACTGTTCCAAACACAAAAAAACGCATTCTGTGCATACCAGAAAGCAACAACATTAAAACCATGTGCCAATAAAACAGCTTCAGTAACACCAAAAAAATGGAATATTGTGCAAAACTTAATTTATTTCAGGACTTCAACTTAAAAAGATAAACTAATGTTTTATAGACTCATTACATGCGAAGTGAGATCTTGTCTTATTTGTTATAATTTTGATGATTATGGCTTACAGCTTACATGAATTCAATAAAAAAAAGAATACTGAATACAGAAATTTGACCATCCGAAGAGTATAGTCATGCATATGAACTCAGTACTTGGTTTAAGCTCCATTTACATGAATTCCTGCCTCAATGCGGCGTGGCATGGGTGTTATCAGCCTGCAGCCCTGCTGGGGTTTAATGGAAGACCAGGATGCTTCAATAGCGGCTTCTTCTGCATTGCTCGGTCTCATGTGTCTCATCTTTTTCTTGGACATGACCCATAGATTTTCTACGGGGTTCAGGTCAGGAGAGTTTGCCGGCCAAACAAGCACAGTAATCTTTGGTCATTGAACCAAGTTTTGGTTCTTCTGGCAGGTGCCAAGTCCTGCTGGAAAATAAAGTCAGCATCTCCAAAAAGCTTTTCTGTTGAAGGAAGCATTAAGTGCTCTAAAGTCTCCTGGTAGACACTGCGTGGACTCTGGACTTAATAAAGCCCAGTGGACATCACTTTTTCTTTAGCCCAGGTAAGACGCTTCTGATTTGTTTTGTTCAGGAGCGGCTTAGTAAAAGGAACACGACATTTGAAGCTCATGTCCAGGATCCATCTGTGTGGTGGCTCTCGAAGCACAAACTCCTTCCTCAGTCCACTACTTGTAAAGCTCTCCCACATGCGGTCATCCCTGCTGGTTGTTCCACCTTTTTCTTCCACGCCTTCTTCCGCTCCCTTGAGACAACACTTTGAGAGCATTTGGGCTTGTTTTGCAGCCACAGGACCTGGACACCTGCAGTCATTCAGTGGACCTGTGCAGAAACCACTGCTGCAAACCACAATTAACTGAAGGAGGCAGTGTTGTAAAGTAGACTGAATGAGATTTGTTAAATATATATTGATACAATGTAATATATTGCATTGTTAATCAGAAGCAAGATTTTGTTATAAGATTCAGTATTTCCCCAATTTTTTAAATGTCCTAATATGTTAAATCTTACAACTAAAAGAGGGCACTTTTAATATTTCTTATAGCAATATCTGAGATTAAAACACTGAGTTATTTCTTTAATTCCTCTTCGTGTTTCTGAACAGGCTCTTGTGAGAGCGGGGGTCCAAATCACAGAAGAAAAAGAGACGTTTGAGTTGGAGCATCCAGGTTAGACCTAATTTACACCCTTTCACCATTTTTAAGTATTCTTGAAACATATGTTGTTAACCTTTGCCAAACATGTCAAACTCTTTCTCAAACGTTTAGAATCAAATCAGAACCTGTCCCAAGTCTGTGCAGCTCAGTCCACAGATGATCCTGAAAGCGAAACACAGCCAGTTGCCAGCGGCCTAGCCCAAAGAGAGTTCACCACTACCACAGTGGGAGATGTTTTGTCTGTTAAACAACTGGTTGTTTGGCGTGGTCTGGCTCTTCTGATCATGATCGTAATCCTGGTGGCTGGAGTTATCATCAGCAACTTCCTGGTCGCTCTCTTGAAATGACAGAAGTCTCCAGAACTGTTAGCTTTAAATTCTGATTTGCTGCTCTACAACTTGCTGAAAAAAAATTGTTGAAACAGCTAAATAAGGCCCAGATTATATTTGTCATTTTAAATGTCTTGACCTCCTTTAAAAACCAGATATAATGTAAGACATGGAGGTTTTTATGTTGGTGTCTTTGATAGACAGAGCACAAATCTGACTGCATTCTGTCATGTAAATCAGGTGGTTAAGCACCTGAAGATATTTTCTGATGCCAGAAGGTTTACGTCTTAGTTCTGTCTGTTTAGCTCTTTATAGCCCAATGAACACACATTGAAGATTGACCTTTATAAACTGAGACAGAAATGGCTGAACTGATCATGGATCAGATAGTCACCAGTTGGTTCTTCTTGAACTTCACTGTGCGTATAGAAATTGTTTTTGACTGTTCCCTCATAAGGATACACAGTGGAACAGCAAAGACAAGTAAAGCTTTAGCTAGCAGAGATTTTTTCCACAGTGTTTGCTGACTCGGCCAAAGAAAAGGAGGAAAGAGGAAACTAAAGAATTTCAGCATTTACATTTCCAACCAAACTTAATGGCTTCTTGGATTCATCATATCCTTTGATGAATTCACCTTTGATGCTTAAAGGGATTCAGTCAGTTGAGGAGTCAGACCCAGACATCAGTAGTAAATGGTGACCTTGCACTGCAGAGGTCATGAATGCATGTATAAAAATGTCTCAGTTATCCCAGTCATTGATGCAGTTGATTTATTGCTTTAAAAAGATTAGAATCAGAGAGCACATTTTTCATGCTTGGTTCATGTTCAGAGTTGCAGCTTTACTGCACAATAAAAAAAAATACTCTGAGACCTGTCATAAGTTATGAGGTCAAAATGAGAATTATATGCAGCTACTTTGTGCTGGTGCCTAAATAATCAACATTTTTCTTTGTTTTCTGGACATATATACAGCATTTCCTGTTTTCACTGAATTAAATGTGCTTTCTCTTCTTTCCCATTGATTAAAATGAAATTATTGCACTGGTATGTATTCACTTCATACTGCAACATCTCTGTATACATAGTTTAAATGCACTCAAACTGGTGTATGCCTTTTCTACTTTAAATAAAACGTTTAAAATATCTGCTTTATTTTTAATTCCAACATTTGATTTATTTTATTTTAAGCATTTATTTAATTACTTGGTTAGCAAATTTATTTTACGTTAATGTTTTGCCTTGTAAAATAAAGGTTAAATAAAAGTAAAAACGAAGCACAGAGATCTGCCAAACCACTGTAAAAAAAAATGCCAGTGAGTGTGGGCATTGTTATTGAGTTAGAAGCTCCAATGGCAAAATTATTTCCATCTTCCCATAGTAAAGAATCCTCCAAAAAATTTCTGGATCCAGACGATGATCACCCCAAAATCTAATCACTTGATCCTTATTCCATTTCTGAGATTTCCTGAAAATTTTATCAAAATCCGTCCATACTTTTTTGAGTTATGTTGAGCAGACAGACAGACAAACGGAGCCGAATACACGACCTCCACCTTGATGGATATAACAAATTCTCATTTACATTGTTGGCCTGGAAAGTGCCAGAAATTTTGTTGGACAGGAAAAAAATCAAACATGAAACAATAGTGCACAAAGTGTTTTAGATAGACAATTTCACAGTTATATTTTATACATGGTTTAATTTGGTTTCCCAATAAATTTCAGTGTCAAACTGGTTAAATGACACTAACTGAAGAGACATTTAGATTTGCCATAAAGTTTAACTGGAGAAAACTGCAGATTTTAATGCTTAACAAGCCCAAAGTAAATTTAGAACTGTAAATGCATCACCAAGACTTCCCTTAGCTTAGGGACTTTGTGGCGGCATGGCTCAGTGGGTAGAGTGGTCGTCCTATAGCCCAAAGATTGCCGGTTTGATCCCCAGCCGTCAAGCTCATGTCAAGGTGTCCCTGAGCGAGACACCAAACCCCTAATTGCTCCTGATGGGTTGTGGTTGAGCACCTTGCATGGCAGCTTCCGCCATCAGTGTGTGAATGTGACATTTGTGACATATTTGTACAGTTAATCCATGTACAAGTTTTAACATTGTACATGTTAATCTGCGGTTATCAGAGTGCTGGCTGAGTCAGGTGAGATGATTGATAGAGCGCATGACCCCAGTAAGAGAGTTGTTTAAACAGTGGAACGGATTTTCTAACTTTTAAGAAGGTAATTCAACTATGTGAACATACTGGTTGTTCTCAGGCAGCTGTGCCTAGAATTTGGCATAAGTTCAATCAAAATGAGAAGGGCTGCAAAAAGGGATGAATGATCAGCACAGGAAAAAATTAAATAACCAACAAGGCCTTCATGGCCTGAATTTGAGTTCCATGAATTTAATCAATTATAATTATCTAGCTTTAAATCATTTTATTTAATTTATCATTTTATTATGATTTATTGTGAGTTTTTTACTATTTTTTGCTGCCTTTTAATGCTTTCTTTTCTCCATCTATGCTGTTAATGTTTTATGTAAAGCTCTTTGAATTATCTCGTAAAATGTGTTGTACAAATAAACTTGCCTTGCCCAGAGTGACATGTCTTTTTGGGTTGATCAAACACCAGACATGCAGCACTGTTCTGGAAAATGTAACCAGATGTGCAAGCAGGAAGAAGAGCAAGAAAAGGAACATCCAAAGTGATGTCATTAAGGTGGCTCAAAGCATACATAGACATCTGTGAAGGCATCATTAGCTGACAGGTTCAGAGCTGATGTGCTGCCACCCTCAAGCACCATTTCAGGGTCCAGGCCAGAGATGGGGGACAAGGGTAGACATAACCACGCTGCACGACAAATGGTGAGATTTTTCAGAGGAATAGTCAGCTATAGAACTAGTTACATCGGAAAATTACTGTTTTATTATACAAGAAATTAAGCAACAGACCATATTTGTGTAGAAATTTCTTTAGAGTGGAAGAACAAATAACATTACAAAAGAAATACCCCACCTTCACCAGCTCCAACCCACATCCAAGCCCAATAAAGAATTGTGTTCTGGATTTAAGGAAAAAAAAAAGGACAAAGAAGAACCAAACAACTAACCAAACCCTCAAAAGAAAAAAGTCTTAATAACTGAGGAAGTGAGTAAGGGGTGTCATTTTCAGATCCCATGTCCTGTAGATGTCAGTGTGAATACCAGAGAGATTAAAAACTGGAAAACTGTCCACTTACTAAATTCTAAAAGGGTACTACTGAACCAAAAATAACTAAAACAAGATACGACTGAATAAAATCAAAACATTTAATTTACAGGCTATGCTAAAAGACATTAATGATTAATTATTACAATAATTAGAATTCAGTTAGAGACCAAACAAAATAGGTGCCAATAAAAATTAAAACCACATACCAAGTAAACCGGCCAAACTCATCAACAGACAAAAAAAACAAACAAACAAACAAAAAAAAACTAAGGAATGTTTATCTTTAGGAATCTTATTAGATTTTTATTATCATTATTATTAAATTTAGCAACAATTCAAAGAGCTCAAAATTTAATATTCAGTCTGATTTAATCAGTCAAAGTTGCATAACTTGGTTGCTTCTACCTGGAAACCATCCCCGTGTCTGTACAGAAAAGTTATTATAAAAGAGTAAATGTGTTTTTCTGTCATATTTTAGGTTGATGTTCTTCACACACTCGTTCCCGCTTATCTAGATCTTATACGCACTTGAACGCAACATGCGATTTACCCAATGGCAGCAGCACCCCGACAGCTGCAGGAGGTGGTTGGCTCTCAGGACACTCCTCAATTTACAGCACGTGTCCAACCAGTGGACTGTATGTAATCTGTGCTCCAACCTCCTTTCTGACTCCACAACATCCAGCTCACGTTTCAGCAGCTTCCCTCTGACGCGCCGGCAGCAACAGACAAGAACAACTGTTATGGATGGTTCTGGAAAAACAAAAGTCTCTTATTCTGAGAAAGTGAAGGTGGATATGAAGTCCGGTGAAGCGGCTCCCTGTGTTCAGGACTCTGGTGAAGGTTGGGGCTCCTGTCTGAAGAGAATACGTGGCTTAATTCCGCCGGAGTACCGCAATGAGCTGGTGCAACTTTTCAAACTTGCGGGACCAGTGGTAAGGCGCACGGGGGGCGCACCTCAGATACATGAGTGTGAAGTCATCTGCTGCGCGTGCATATACTCCAGATCTTAGAAATGACACTAACAGAATAAGTTTGCTTTTCGGGGTGCCACATATCAAAGGGTCCTAATTTAAGGATGAACCCTTCAGTTTTCAGACCCATAACAATGTGTAAGATCACCATTAATCATCAGGGTCTACATTTGACATTTTTAATTTTAAATGACTCGAGAAATGTTTCCTCTGATATTTTTTCAAAGTAGGTGAAATCTATTTCAGTTTGGTCTCTTCTGTGATGCTTGTCTGTCTCCAGGTCATTTCCCAGATGATGATCTTTATGATCAGTTTTGTCAGCATGGTTTTCTGTGGTCACCTGGGAAAGACGGAGCTGGCAGGAGTCTCACTATCAGTTGCGGTGAGACTTTCTTGAGTCATGTCTTTTTCTTCCATCCCAGTACAGATGTGTGTGATTTACCCTTCATTGTGTGTCTTTATTCCCCTGGCAGGTGGTCAACGTCACCGGTATTTCCATTGGCACCGGTTTGTCATTAACTTGTGATACCCTCATATCTCAGGTACTGTTCTCACCACAGGCTGTTCTTTTACTTTATTTACCTAACCAAGACAAAGCCAGCCAGTACTGCTGGGTTCCCAAGTTATCCTGGGGTTCACTTTTAAACAACTCAGCAGTGAGCTTTTGTATCAAGTTAGTTTTCTTTGATCAGTCACACCGTTTCTTGGTGCTCTGCTTAGTTGAGCCTCTGTCTACCTGTTTCATGCAGACGTATGGGGGCGGTAACTTGAAGCGGGTGGGTGTGATCCTTCAGAGGGGGATTCTGATTCTGCTGCTGGCCTGCTTCCCCTGCTGGGCCGTCCTCATCAACACCGAACCTCTTCTACTTGCTGTGAGACAAAGTCCCGACGTGGCCAGGTCAGCCCCCAACACCTCATTGTCTGCTCTCATTAAGAGTGATTCGGTTAATTTAATAATTAACTTACACCTCCAAATTAAACTCACAACAGCATATTTTCTGAGTTGTGTGCATCCTAAAGAAGCTGTAATTACACAACAGAATTGTTAATATAGCATTTATGACCTTTTACGTACTGGAGATGCACTTCAATACCAGCATCCATTCTGAGAGTCAACCTAAAACTTTATTAATCAGAAGGATAAAGTGGGTTTTGATCGATTTGGTTCATCACTGTAACAAAGCACCTACATGCCTAAAATCAGCTTCTCTGGCCAAGATAATGTCAAATTCAGATTTTTAATATGGGATAAGGAAAAACTGTTGTTTTATTCATTAAAAGCAGTGTGTCTCAAATTGGGGGAACTGGAGGAGATTATGAATGTTGTTGAACTGGCCCATCTCAGCCATGTAGTTATAAAGGTGAATGTATTAAATATCCAGTTGTGAGCAGAGTGCTGCATGGATCCCAATTTTTAACCCGAAGCCACTCCATGCAAACCTATTATGATAATTACTATATGACTCATCACCCACGGTTACCTATCCCAGACATTTATATATATACATATATATATATGATCCTCTCAGCTGCTCTCACAATGTGTGGGAGGGTTTTGCGGCAGGACGGCATGCAGGCTCCGTACCACACGGTGGTGCAGGATGTGGACCGGGGCTCTGGCTCTTCTCAGCTTGCAGAGGACGTAGAGTCACTGCTGGGCTAACTGAGCCAGTGGTGTAGTGTTGTTGGTCCAGGAGAGATCTTTGGTGACTTGCACCCCCAGAAACTGAGTGCTGCTCACCCTCTCTACAGCAGCACATTGGTGTTTGGAGGAGCATGCTGGGTGTGCTCTCTCCTGAAGTCCACAACAGTCTCCTTCGTCTTATCCATGTTCAAAAGGAGATAGTTGTCACTGCACCACATGGCTCACCTCGCTCCGTAAATTGATATAAGGTCCGTATTTATATAGCACACTGATGGCGAAAGCTGCCATGCAAGGCGCTCAAACACGACCCATCAGGAGCATTTAGGGGTTTGATGTCTTGCCCATGGACACCTCGAAATGAACTCGACTAGCCGAGGATTGAACTGGCAACCCTCAGGCTACAAGATGACCGCTGTACCTTGCTGAGCCATGCCGCCCCTGTAAGTTGTCTCATCCCTGTTGCTGACGAGACCCACCCCAGTCGTGTCACCCACAAACTTGACAAGAAGATTAGAGCTGTGTGTTGGTGTAGAGTCGTAGGTCAGCAAGGTGAAGAGGAGGGGACTCAGCACACATCCCTGAGGGGCCCCTGTGTTCACATGGTCAATCATTATCTTATGAACACAGCACATTAACATCATCTAGCTAACTGGCTACGTGGGTGATGATATTTGTCTGTCCAAAAGTCATAAAACCACCAGATGTGATGACGATGCAAAGTTAAACAACTAATACCCACCCTTTTCCAATCCTTTTCTCAGACTCTACCCTGTCTTTATGAAATCATAGAGCAATATGTGAACTTTATCTCTGCAATGTTCCACTCCGATAAAGCAGAAAAAAATTAGAATTAGGTTTTTCTACGGACAGGCCAGGCAGGGTCCCTAAAGTGACCTTTTTGGCCCAGTTTGGCCATCTGTCCTTATTTGGGCACCTCAGGTTTTAGAAGGTTAAACAGAATTGCAAAGATGGGTCCATTTAGGCCAGTGTGTGTTTTGGTTTTGACTTTCCATTGAAGGTTACTATAATTTCTGACTCAAACACTCATCAAAATAGTTTTTAATTATATTTCCATTCATGAACAGTTTCACAAGAAAACTTCTGTTTGTGTTTCTACCCGCAGACTCTCTCAGTTGTATGTGAACATCTTTATGCCTGCCCTGCCGGTAAGTTTCAGTGTTTATAAATCATTACACAGCACGTGATTGTATTCAGTGAAACCAAAAACAGAAATCACAGCATCAAAATGTGATCCAATAAGCCACAATAAGAACGTGTGAGGATTTTGTTTCTGCCGGGATTTTCCAAGATATTTCTGCTCCGGGGATGTTCGTAGACTGTCATAATCCGTGGTTAAGGAGGACCCAAACTCAGGCTCACGGGTGCTAAACATGACATTTATCAGAAAATCCATGTTTCTGTTTCTAGGGAATAAACGTCCACCAGTCGCAGATATGAAATAATAATCCTGTAACATTCCCAGCTGAAGGGAATTAATAAGGAATATGTGAAGCCCGTTTTCCCTCTTTCTGCTTTTAGCTCCTGCTGGAAACAATGACCATCTTAGTTTATTCAATTATTCTCTTCAAAGTATGTTTTCCATTAAATTACATTTCAAACTGGCTTTCACCACCACTTCAGTTACACTTTTTTTTTTTTTACAAAATTATAATAATTCATCATCAGAAGAAGATGCTAGCGCTTTGTTTCGAAGGGTGATGGCTGCTGGCAGGAATGAGCTCTGGCTCCGGCTTTCTGTCTTGTATTGGACTTGACGAAGCCTCACACTGAACACACACTGTTGTGTAGAGGATGTGAATGATTGTCCGTTTAGCAGCTTGTCTATCATTCTTCTCTAGACAATCAGCTCCAGAGTTATGCCCAGCACAGAACCAGCTGTTCAGTCTCTTTAAGAGGGTTCAGGCCGTGTAGAAGAGTTCGTTTTTTTGTGTGTGTGTTGTTTTTTTTATTAACCTTAATTTAAGACGCAAAACATTAAGAGCAAATTCTTATATTTTCTAAAGAGAAAAGCTGCTCGGACCAAATACTGATCTCAGAACTCATGCATACTCTTTAAATTATTTCGTTTATGTCCCTTCATGTTTGGACATCCTCCTTGCACAGTCTTGAAGCATTATCCTCAAAGTACTGAACCTTTGCCCGCTGCTCTGCAGTAGACTTGTTGCTTAATCATTAATTCCATGTTTAAATGTTCTCTTTTATTAAGTTAAAATGACACTTATGCAGCGTTGTGTTTTCCTTCCTCAGGCTGCGTTTATGTACCAGCTGCAGGGGAGATACCTTCAGAATCAGGTGCAGCTTCTGAACACACAGAAGACCAGTAAATTGCTCATTGAATTTAACACTGACACCCTGTTGTGATCTCATTTACAGGGAATTATATGGCCTCAGGTTATAACTGGAGCAATTGGAAATGTTGTTAATGCAATAATAAATTATGTCTTCCTATACTATCTGGAATTGGGTGTTGCGTAAGTTTTCCTACATACATGTGTCTTTGAGTAAAAGAAAATGTAGTTAAATATCTTAATGATTTCATTTTAATTTCAGTTCTTGTTTCTGCTTCACATTCATTCATCTTCTTTTTCTTTTATCTTAAAGTGGATCTGCAGCAGCCAATGCAATCTCTCAGTATTCACTGGCTGTGGTCCTGTTTATATACATATACGTAAAGGGTCTGCATAAGTCCACATGGGGAGGTCAGTTGTACAATTTTATTTGTCTTTCATTTCTCACTCTTCAGTTCTGTGGTCTTTTGCTACAGTAGTTGGACTTTCTGACCCTTCCAGTCTGTAATGGTTGACAGAACTCTTCACCTTTTATGATTATGTAATACAGTATAGATGAGAGATTTAGGTGGTGATTTATCACTCACTTTCACCCACAGGTTGGTCACTTGACTGTCTGCAGGAGTGGGGGCCGTTCATCCACCTGGCCATCCCCAGTATGCTCATGCTTTGTCTGGAGTGGTGGATATTTGAAGTGGGAGGATTTCTGGCAGGTGTGATCAGCGAAGCCGAGCTGGGGGCACAGTCGATCGTGTACGAGCTGGCTGTTATAGCGTATATGGTAATGCCACCAAATGGTTTCAGTTATCAAACTTCCTCGTTAGTGACGTTGTAGTTAATGAAAAAATGTCTTTTGTAGACTTTAGGAGTAATAGTGCATCTTGACTTTCCCATTAGTTTCCTTTAGGATTCTCTGCTGCTGCCAGCGTACGGGTCGGGAATGCGCTTGGTGCAGGAAACGTAGAACAGGCCAAGCTGTCGTGCAAACTCCCCATCATCTGTGCATGTGAGAACATCACACACTGATGGATTACATTCACCTGCTGCATGTTTAACATGTAAACATTTGTTAGGGCTATATTTTTTCAATAATAAGTATTTTATACTTTCCTTTTTGGACTCTCATTTAAACTTGTTGGCTCCAGTTAGCTTAAAATATTATTGCAAATTAACCATCTGCTTGCCACTGCTGTAAATGCATGTACCTCAACAAGCTGCATATGGTTACCACCAAGCAGGAAAGTTGGTAATTAAATGTCATACAGATGCTTGCAACTGCATCTTATGTGATTATTGTCATATATTCAGATATCCTACCTATTGCACTGCTTTGCTGCTTTACAACAAAACCCAATCCAACAAGATTCATTTGGTCTTATAATCAAAGTACTGTGGGAAAAGAAAATGACACACTGACAGCTTGAGGAGCACGACTATAATCAGATCCACCAATATCAGTCCTACAGGCAGTGTGTGTGTGACGCAAGTAACGTAGGTTGGGATCATTTGCCTGTGACTGAATAAGTTCCTCTCAAGTCGAACCACTCTTAAATAATTTTGCAGCTGCAGCATAAAGTTCTCTAGCAATGTCAGGCATGTCCAAAGTCAGTCCTCGAGGGCCGCTGCCCTGCAGGTTTTCAATGTTTCCCTGCTCCAACACACCTGAGTCAAACTGAATGGATGCAACAGCCTATGAAGTTCTGCACAATGAGTCATTCATTTGAATCAGGTGTGTTGAAGCAGGGAAACAATGAAAACCTGTAGGGTTGTAGCGCTCAAGGACTGGAGTTGGACACCCCTAGAGAAGCTAAATGTGGCTGTAGCTTCTTATTGAAGTGTCAGAGGGTGTGTGGATGTTTGTGGCTAGACGATGAGAAGGTGGGTGTTTAATAATAATGAATCTGGCTGAGACAAGGCCAAATGTCACAGTGAGTATGTTCTGTAAAGGGGTCGCTTACGCTAAGGGGGAGCATGAGAACACCAGTGAGGGTAAGGAGAGACTAAACCTATTGTTTGCAGTTTTGTTTTGGTGTTTATTCAAATCCTAGATGCCTTTTGTTAAAATTGTAGTAAAAGTAAAAAAAAGCCGGATGTTGGTCGTGATGCTCTAGCAGTCCAGTGCTGCAGCATTGGGCAGCCCAACTATGTGTTGTTCAGAAAGATTCTTCTAGAATCAGAAATGTGCTGCGGCATGGATCTCTGAGTTTAAGAAAATCTGTTTTTACAAGCACATCCATATCGTCATGGATGGATGGATGGATGGATGGATGGATGAGCTGGGCTGTCTTTTTCTTTTAACCTTTAAAATGAATGTATGCAAACATTTGTTCATTATTAATTTTTTCATGCCATTCTCTTTTTTTTTTCTTCTGGCAGTCATAATTGCGTGTTTTGTTGGAGCAACCCTCTGCGCCTCCAGAACTGTCATCGGATACATTTTCACCACAGAGCCGTAAGTCGAGCATTAAAAGGTCGTTTTCTGTCTAGATTGTTAAACATTAACTGAAGTCGCCTCTGATGACTTGGATTAAGCTACAATTTTATGCCTTCACAAATCTAAATACATATTTCAGATGCCATTTTTTTTAATTAAACAGTAATTTTTAGCTATATTTTCAGATGCGTATCAATGAAGTCTCAGTCTGCCTGGTTGTTTGTTTGTTTCAGTGAAATTTTAGAAAGGGTTGCTGATGTCATGATCATATTTGGTTTCACACATCTTGCTGATGCTGTTGCGGTAAGAAACACTATGCAGACATGTGGAACTTTAAAATCATCCAAAAATGTTAGTATTTTCATCAAATTTGTGTTTGCTACTAAAAGGCTGTAAACGGGGGTGTCCTCAGAGGAGTAGGAAAACAACTGATTGGTGCTCTGTGTAACCTGGTGGGCTTCTACTTCATTGGCTTCCCCATTGGTGTCACCCTGATGTTTGCAGCCAACATGGGGATTGTGGGTAAGAATGGCTTAGCATGTGTTGCAGCTGGGATGTATCCTCATCCTCGTGCTTAACAGGAAAGTCTTTAAACTCTTCTCTTATCTTCTCCAACAGGACTATGGACAGGACTTACAATATGTGTGTTAATGCAGGCGATTTTCTTCATTATATTTGTGTGGAGACTTGATTGGAAGAAAGTTGCAGAAGAGGTGCGTATCTGCAATCCCTCCACTTATTAATGGCTCACTTTCTCAGTCAAAACATGCTGAGAATGATATATTTTTTGTCTCTTATAAGGCTCTTGTGAGGGCAGGGGTTCAGAATAAGGAAGAAAAGGACACAATCCAGATGGAAGAAAAAGGTGAGCTGGAAAACTGAGTCAGGTAACTTCTTCAAGCTCCTCTGAGCGGTTTTCAAAGCCAGTGTCCCTCCAGTGTGTCCTGAGTCTTACTCCCAGTGGGATGTGCCTGGAAAATCTCCCCAGGGAGGCATCTGAACCAGATGTCCGAGCCACCTCATCTGGCTCTACTGGATGTGTGAGCACTGTGGTTCTACTCAGAGCATCTCCCGGATGATTGATATTCTCATCCCATCTCTAAGGAAGAGTCCAGACTCCCTGCGGAGGAAATTCATGTCGGCTGCTTTTGTTTATGATCTTGTTTTTTGGTCACTTCGGGTTGTTTATTCTAAAACTTTAGAATAACACAGGATGCATTTTCTCCTTGTCATGACTGTTTTCCAACTACTACTACAGCATTTAATATTAAAGGCTTCCTTTCTAAATCACAGATTGTAACCACAGCCAGACCCAGGTCAGTGTAACGGCATCCGGTTTTGATGAGGAGGATCATACATACCAGGAGGCACCAGTTCCTGCCCAGAATAAATCCTCCACCACCACAGTGGGAGATGTTCTGTCCGTTCCACAGCTGGTTCTACGTCGTGGCCTGACGTTGCTGGTCATGATCATCACCCTTGCAATTGGAATTGTTGCCTCAATCTTCCTCACCGATCTGCTGAAGTGACTCCTCTGATGTAAAACTGGCAATCAAATTGATGGTAGGCAGGTCTGATAGCAAGTTCCATTAAGTTTTATTCTCATTAGCATAGCATCACTTTCTCATATGAGAGTCACTTGTGATGCAATGTTTAAAAGACATCCGTAACGTACACAATGCTGCAGCCACTCGGTGCCTGAGAGCTGAAACAAATAAGATGATGAGGGTCCCGAGATAAAGAAATTAAGTAAAGGCAGTACAACACTGAATGTAGTTAATTAAACATTCCACTTCAACTGCAACAATTTTCCAAATCTGCTCTTCTGAGGTGTTGATGATTCCCAACTGTGTTCAAACACTGTGACCTGCCAGAGACCTGGAGAGATCCCACTAAACAGAGACAAAGTAAATAACCGATTCTCTGTGAAGCACGTGTTGCACAGGAAAGTCAGAAGCCCTGCAGCTGCTAAATATTTGCGATGGTTTAAATGCTGTGTGAGTAGATAACATGATAACATGAAATGGAAGCAAAAACACTCCAAAGAACCCAGGACGCTCCACAGAACAACAATGCTGCTCCAGCTGCGTCAGGACCGAACCGTGAGCCACTGCCAGTTTGTTCAGGGAGTTCTCAGCAAAGAGGCTTTTAATTAAAACACCAGCTGAGGACGGTACATTCTGGATCGTCACGCTGCAGATTTTATAAATGTGTAGCCTTAAATGTTGGGACACTCTGTAAAAGGCAGATAAAAACATAACGCAATGATCTAAAGTCTGTATTTATCTAAAAGTAGAACATGGATGGACAGACAGACAGACAGACAGACAGACAGACAGACAGACAGACAGACAGACAGACAGACAGATAGATAGATAGATAGAAAGATAGATAGATAGATAGATAGATAGATAGATAGATAGATAGATAGATAGATAGATAGATAGATAGATAGATAGATAGATACATACATAGATTTTACTCTGAGCATTTATTAAATTGTCTTTGTACTGTTTACAAACACATTTAATGTAAAGAATTTCAGATTACTATTTTATGTTTTTATGAACTTTGTACAAAGCTTCCCAACTTGCATGAACATAAACAAACTGAATTAAGTATATCACATTCATGTATGTTTTCTTTATTTTAATGAGGTGCAGAACATCCACATCCAAGTGGCTCATGTGTGGTTACAGAAAGGAATTTTATATTGGAGCAATAATCTGTTGTTAGGTTGAATTCTGATGTAGGAATGCAGACTGTGTGCTGCGGTGGGATAGCTGAGGCTCTTTAAGATTATTGGGTATTTATCATTCTGTTTTCTTAGCATAGCTTTTGCAACACCAAATCATACAAATTGCAATGTTTTTCTGCTCCAGTTTCATTAACATTGTGGTTGTTTTCAAATATTTCAATAACAAAATAGGAATAGCTCAAACTACAAGATACCAAAGAACTTTGTCACAAATAAACTGTTAAATGATGGATTGTGTTGTGTATTTATGTGCAGTTGTCTCCATGTTTGTTTCTTGTCTCTCACTTCCATGTGAACTACTGACTGTGCCTCTCTGCCACATGAATTTTTGACTGGATAAATGTATGAATAAGCAGATATTCAAGTGTATGTGTGGTGCTTTGTGTCTTTATCCTCACAAAATAAGATTATTATGGTGACACCAGCATAAAACACCTTTTATTTATTTTTTCCCATCTCAAGACTTCTAATCCAGAAATGTCTTGATCCTACATCCTCTTGTTTAACTGATCAAAATCTGATCAAACTTAAACTGAGGTGTGATTCAGGTCTGCAGCCCTGAAACTACAGATGTTTAGGGAATTTATCCATTTATTATTGCTGAATATAGATTTAGTATCTAAATCATACATAATAATTTAGTCACTAGATACTAATGTAATTTAATCATGATGATGTATAGAATAGTTAAAATATATCAGTAAAATAAGGTATCATGTCTTACTAATATGAAATATTAGCTGAAATAAAAAGGCAGAAAAGTTAAGAATGTCTTAGGCTGCTCATCTGTCCTCCTTACCTCATATCTATCCACAAAAATCATAGTAAGTATGAATAGATTAAAATACCCTAACATGTCTTTGAATTATTATTTTTACTTTGACTTATTAAATATCCGAACCACTTGAGGAATTTTGTTAATGTCTTTTTTAAGGTCTATCGCTAGTTGTGATAGTAGTTATAGTAATGATGGCAGTAGTTCTAATTTACAATTTTAAATACAAAAACAAAGCGTTTAAAACTCTTGTTAGTATGGAAATTTAAATCTACAAATAGTAACCACTGTTACTATGATGGATCCATTTGCACCGAATAAAAAAACAAAAGAACATTTTTATCCAGCAGAGGGTGGTGTTTCTTCAGTAGCTTTTTAGACCGTTTGTATTTTTAAATAAACATTTTCTTGTCTTGGTTAAATTATGCTGCTCTGTGCAAGGCCATTGATTAGCCAAATGTGCACATTTTGCCATGAAACAAGAAATTCTCATGATTTAATCCTCTGCCTGAAATATTAACCTGAGAACAGAATGGGTTGCACTTTTGTACATGAACTACTGGAACATAATGAATAATTACTGGATGTTTCTGGTTTGCACTTTTGTACATTAACCACTGGAACATGAATAATTGCTAGGTGTTCCTGGTTTGCAGTTTTGGACATGAACTATTGGAACACAATGAAGAACTACTGGATGTTCCTATATATTTATAGTTTAAAAGAAAATATATTTTCTTTTAAATTATTTTATTTGTATCTTGACAAAAAGTGAAAAAAAAAAATTGTTATATGTAACTGGTAATTTATTTTTTTTTATCGGGATTAGCAAATTACTTTCTGTGCTGTGTTTAAAGAAAGTATAAAATACTTATAAATATAATTATAAATATATCATTTATTTATAATATAAGTAATTATAAATATAATTTGTTTTCAGCACAGCTGAGGACCTCTCTCATCTCCACAGCTGCTGTCGCTCCTGACTCCACGTCTTAGGCTGAGTCGAGTTAACCCCAGAAGAAAACTCATTTCAGCTGCTAGTATCCATGATCTTTATCCTGATCTTGTGACCATGGATTAAATAGATCTCAGTCAGCAGTCCTCCACTCGACATGCTCCTAATTTCCCTTCCTTATTTGCCAGAATATCCTAGAGAGCAATCTAAAGTCCTTCTCCATGGCCTGAGCAAATTAAACCAACACCAGAGCTTCCACAAACAACAGTACCAGAGTCCTTTTCCCCACTTTGCACCCTGAGGGACTTCAGGCGATGCCAGGTAAAACCAAGACTGAAAGGCTTGAGGGTTCCCTTGCTGTCAGCGACCACCAGGGGCCATCCAATTTCCACCACTGATGGCCTCCTGGCAACATCAACAAAGGCTTTGAACATGACCCACTTGGATTCTGTTTCCAGCCTCCCCCAGTGTGTGTGAAAAAGTTTTTCCACACATACTGTTGAAGGTCTTATGAATAAAGGCCTCTGTTTAATCCCAGTTTAATCTCACAAATCATTTGGGTTTACCTGGTCCCTATTCCAGAAAGCAGGTTATTCAAGATTCAAACATTCAAAGCCTTTGTTGTCATTTGCACAGGGTTGGCATGGGTCACTGGGTAGAGTTGTTGTCTTGTATCCTGAGGGTTGCCGGTTCGATCCTTGGCCTGTTGAGCTCATGTTGAGGTGTCCCTGAGCAAGACACTGAACCCCAAATTGCTCCTGATGGTGATTAGTGCCTTGCATGGCAGCTTTTGCTATCTATGGGTGAATGTGATGTATGATGTAAAGCACTTTGGGTGTCATTCCAGGTACAGTAAAGCTCTATATAAATACAGACAATTTTCCATTTTAAGGAAACAAGTTTCCCTGAACAATGAAATTCTTACTTTGCCGTCCACACTAAATAAAAGATTATAAAATAAAAATAAATAAAAAACATAAAAACTAGATAGAAGATAAAGATATATAAGAATTCAACAATGAATGATTAACTGCAAAAACCTCATGAGGCAGACGATAAGATGCATGTGCAATGTTGATTATAAATAATAAGAAGCATAAACTGTTGTTTACTGTGGTTGACAATATAAAGTCAGTGTGCAGGTACAGGCCGTTGTTACAGACTCCTATCAGCTGTTAAGGAGTCTGATGGCCGAGGGAAGAAAGAGTTTCTGAGTCTAGTTGTCCTGCATTTCAGACTCCTTTATCTCCTGCCTGAGGGGAGGAGAGTGAACAGTCCATGTTGGGGGTGGGTGGGGTCTTTGATGATGGTCTCTGCTGGTAGATGCTCTGCAGAGATGGCAGCAGAGTCCTGGTGATCTTGGATGCAGTCTTCATCGCTCTCTGTAGGCGTTTGAGGTCCGTGACAGTAGAGCTGCTGTACCACGCGGTGACGCAGCTGGTCAGAATGGACTCAACGACGCAGCTGTAGAAGTTTCTGAGGATCTTTGGTGACATGCCAAACTTTCTCAGCCTCCTCAGGAAGTACAGCCACTGCTGAGCTCTCTTCACCAGCTGTGTGGTGTTGAGTGTCCAGGTAAGGTCCTCGCTGATGTGGACCCCAGATATTTAAAGCTGCTCAGGCTCTCCTCTTCCAGCCCGCGGATAAGCAGTGGCTGATAAGGGTTCCTCTCCTTCATTATGTCCACTATCATCTCTTTGGTCTTGTCCGTGTTGAGGGTGAGGATGTTGTCCTCACACCATGTCACCAAAGAGACCACCTCCCTCCTGTAGGCTGCTTCATCCCCGCCAGTGATGCGTCCCATCACAGTGGTGTCGTTCGTAAACTTCACGATGGTGTTGTCCTTGTGGGAGTCCACACAGTCATGGGTGAACTGGGTGTAGAGGATGGGACTGAGGACACACCCCTGTGTTGTGCCAGTGTTAGTGATGATGATGGCTGAAGTCTTGTTCCCTATCCTGACAGACTGAGGCCTGCCATTTAGAAGTTCCTGGAGCCAGTCACAGAGGATGGGGTGTAGTCCCAGGGAAAACAGTTTTAGTTTAATGTTGAAACTCAGAGTATGGTAACCCTGAGCTGAGGTAAACTCTGAGCTTTCCGTTCCAGAAAGCGAGGTAAGTCTTACCCTGTGTCTTTTACCATGGTAACAGACTCTGTAAAGTGAACCCTCCAGCTTTCACTTCTAACCATCAATGTGCTACGGTGGAGAGAGTGAGCAGCATCAGGTTCCTGGATGTGCACTTCACAGAGACTCCTGGGCCATCAACACCACATCACTGGCTAAGAAACCAACCTGTGCGCTTACTTCCACCACAAACTGAGCAAAACTAGAGCCCTGGCCCCCATCATGTGCACCTTTTACAGAGGCACAATCGAGAGCGCCCTGTCCAACGGCATCATCGTGTGGTACGGCGCCTGTTTCACCTCCTTCAGGTAGACCATCCAATACATTATGAGAGCAGATGAGAAAATCGTTGGTGCCTCTCTACCCTACCTGCAAAACATCTACATCTACACCCGTAAAGCATCGCAAGAGACTCCCCCCATCACACAGCTTCTTCAGCCTCGTGCCATCAGGAAGGGGATTACGGAGACAGTGGGCCAGGACCAGCAGACTAAGGGACAGCTTTGTTACCTAGAAAAAGTACTTGTTTTGTTTGCTTTGTTTATTGGCTTATATGTGTGTGTGTGTGTGTGTGTGTGTGTGTGTGTGTGTGTGTGTGTGTGTGTGTGTGTGTGTGTGTGTGTACCAGGGTTTAAAAGAACTGTAGAATTGACAATGAAGTTGATTTTGACTTTAACTGACTTTGACTTTATGATGAACCTCACTGGCAGGTTCAACATAAAAAAACCAAGTTTCCACCCGTCTTCCCACCTGAAGCAGCTGTCAGACAAGGGATGTCCACACCAACACGATTCCAGACATTTAGAAGCTAAATTAATGCACAGTGATTTATAAAGAAGAGAATTTTCAGAACGAACAGACATTGTTTTCTGATGAACATCTCATCATTGTTTTGCAGTCACTCAGATTCTCCAGCAGTCTTCAGGTAAGTTTGTGGAAGTAAGTGAGACATAATCTGTAAAATATGTCTTACCTGACTAAACTGTAGCCATTTAAAGGTACTTTTTTTTTGTTTTATTGACAATTACAAGTCCCTAATCAATTTTTGCCAGGCAAAAACCACTAATATATGACCTAATTGCACCTTAAAGGGTTTTGGAGTGGATGTAAGGAACTAGCCAGCCAGTAATCTGTAAAATATGTCTTACCTGAAGAAACTGTAGCCATGTACTTTTTTTTCACTTTTTGACAATTATAAACGACTGGCCCACTTCCAATTTCAAAGGGTAAAGGGGTGATGGAGGTACTAGTTGGCCAGTAATCTGTTGGTTGTAGCTCTTGAATGAAATCAGACCACTCTCAAGGTTCAAGGTTCAAGGAATCTTTATTATCCCGTGAGAGTAATTTGTTGTACAGTCAGCAGTAAAACCAGTCAGTCACAAACACACAAACAATAAATATCTAAAAGAACTAAAACAAAAGTAGAGCTATTTATTCAACAGGGCAATGGCTGCAGGGACAAAAGAGTATTTGTGTCTTTAAGTCCTGCATCTTGGTAGGATGTACCTGTGCCCTGATGGAAGCAGCAAAAACTCACGAGCCAATGGGTGGCTCTGCATTGTCAATGAAATGTAGATTCTGCATTTCAATGTACTGTAATCAATTAAACAATGTAAAGTGGAAATGAAACTTTCTAAACAAACACATAAAATCATATACTAATTGGACTTTACATACTTTAAATAAACAAGCACAAGGCAAGCATAACACGTGAAACCTAAACAATTAACCTGCAACTGTCATGGATGTGGTGTATGGATCCAAGGAGTAAGCTTTTGGAGAATGACAAAGAACAGTTTATTGAAAGGTGCAGATGAGGTTGGCAGGGTTCACTGAACGGACGGGCTGGAGCGGGCAGACAGGGTTTTCCAAGATGCAGGCGAGGCACGGACTGGTTCTTTGGAAGAGAGACGTCAACAGGTTAGTCACAGGAAGACACAACAGAATCTGATAACGTGTACGACTGGTTACCACGATGAGTAGTATAATCCAGCGATGACTGGAGGTCCGGGTGAGGTTTATATGGAGATGATAATGATGCCTTGATGTCCTCCAGCTGCGCTGTCCTGATAGCAGTGATTGGTGATCCAAATATGGTCAGCAGGAAGCAGGGAATGGAAGTGAGCGTGAGCCATGACAGCAACGTGCCTGGACATCGTTTCTGGTTACAACTCGTCTGCAGTTGTAATTAATCCGTTAAAGCACTTGCAGAAGCAGACTTTCTTTGTTCATCTTGACATATTGTCACCTGCATTTGCGTGCTATGTCGGTTTTTTTCTCTTCTTTTACCGAAAGGAACAGCCGCACACAGACGCAGAGAAACTGAGTGACACGGCGCTAACAGGCTGCGCGCGCTTCCGCGGCCATTTAATCACTTTATGGCACAACGCCGTCAGGCTGAAGAAGCTGCGTGATGGTGATGGGGTCTCTCGCGATGCAGAGGTCTTTACGGGTGATGCCAGGGGTGTAGATGTTTTGGAGGTAGGGGAGTGAGGCACGTGCGATCTTCTCAGCAGCTCTCGTGATGACTAGAAAAGTGCTATTAGTACAGTTCATTTAACTTTCTGTCTCTGTTTCTGATCTAAGAAAAAAAACTGTACACAGTAATACCAGATTTTTTTTCAGTAACCACATTTTTACTGCGCTACGTACACAAAATACGCGCACAAAGTCACGTTTGCTGGGATAGATTAGTGACCGCAGATGGAAATAACTGCATTTACTAATCTACGCTGGATATTTGGCGTGAAGTCATTGGTTAGCTATTTTTAAAGACATAAGCTTCCAGACCACAGCAGGACTCTTCCTAACATAGTTTGAAATAAGGAGATATTTCATATGAATTATGAACAATGTTCAGATGTGGCCTGACATCTGTTCCTACACTCATCTGATCAATGATCTCAAGATGTCCTGCACCTGTTGAAGTGTGCATATGATTGGATCGAGAAGCTAGATGATGCCAGGTGTGAACAAGGACCTTGAAAATTCATTTCCCTGATTTTATACATGAGCTCAGAGGACAGTCTTCCAGATGGACTGTAGATATTAAAACCAGAACAGAAGGAAAATCATCATCAGTGTCATAGGCAAGGCAAATTTGTATACCACATTTCATCTACAAGAAAACTCAAAGTGTTTTACATAAAAAAATAAAATAAAAATAATACAGCAGGGTGCAGAAAGCAATACCAGTGCTGGGTTAAGAGGTCACTGATGTATTTTGGTCCTAAACCACTCAGAGCTTTATAGACCAGCAGCAGAACTCTAAAGTCTGTCCTCTGATGAACAGACTTCACTTCAAAAGCTTTAAAGAAATAAACTGCTGCATCCCTTTAACACAGTAGCAGTTTGCATATTTCTCATAAATTGTAACTTATTTATATAATAAAATCAAATCAAAGGAAGGATGAAAATCTCAGGTTTTATTTGTTAAAAGATAGTATAAATATCTAAACTGAATGACTGCCTTCCTACTAAACACAGCGGGAACGACATCTGATGCTGACTTTCCAGCCAACAGACACAAAGCAGGATTAGTCTCAGCACGTCTGGATTATGAGGGAGGAAGTGATGTTTTCCTCTTAAAATTTCAGTCACTACATTTGAGCAGTGGGAGAAAAAGTGACAAATGATCAGAAAAAGAACTTTTCTGTCCACATTTCCGCAATATGATGTCACAACATCATGCCCCCCTATTCACTGTTGGTGGTTAATGTTATGTTATGTTAGTCTTTTTATCTTCTTTTACTAGAGAGACTACAAAATTAAATAGCCTATTGTGGATAAATAAAGCTGAATGAATCTTGAATTTTCTTGGATGCCAAGGATCCAGATTTAAACTGAGGGGTAACTGAGCCTTTACAGTGACTACATTAAATCTCTGTTTCCCTTTCAATAGACACTCTTTTTAGACTTTTGATGTATTTAAACCATTGCTTAAGTCTCACCTCTTCTCTTTAGCTTTCAACACAAGTAGAAAAGGGTAAATTTCAATGACTGTTTTTGTTTAGGATACCGGAGTGTGGTTGCATAGCTGTTGTGTTAAATCTGTTTACATCCACACAAATTTACAAATACCTGCTTGTGGGTTCCTGTTCTAACCTGATTATTCCAGACCTGTCTGGTTGCAGTAGTGCAGGGATTCTCAATCCTGGTCTTTGAGGGCCAGTGTCCTGCAGGTTTTAGATTTTTTTCTTCTGCACAAGTCTGAGTCTGTATCCGGTGTGATGCAGCAGGACACCGGCCCTCAAGGACCAGGGTTGAGTATCCCTGCAGTAGTTGTTTGCATGTGTTTGTTTCTGATGGTGAAGAGGGATTTTATTCATCAGTGAGGAAGAGATGGAGGGTTGAAACTGACAGATGTGTCAGGGTATAAGGATATTTGCTGGTATTTTTCTTCCATATGGTTTCTGTTTGTCTGTGTCTGGTCGGTGTGGTGGTGACCTCGTGCACATTTTGGTCCAAACGTCTGATGGTGACGTGATTTGCACATTCCCTGCACCTGTGGCTCACCTGGCTTTGCCCGCTTCTTAAGTTGCAGTCTTCCCTTCTCTCGTTGCCAGATCGTTATTCTCGTCAGTGTGAAAAGACTGTATCAGGATTACTGGTATTTGTCAAGTTTTGACTCACAACCTGCCTCCTAATATTTGTTTTTCACCAGCAGAAGTTTCACTTGAGACAGTTACCTGTAAATAAAACCACTGACCTTCACTTACCTGTCCTCCTCAGTTCATTTGTGAATGTTGCCTACAAAAGGTACCTTAACAAGATGAGAAATCCTTGGCTCCACTGCATCAGTCTAAAGAAACACGTTTAGATCCAGATCTTTTGCTAAATTAAACCCTTTTGTAAAAAAAAAAAAGAAAAGAAAAGTACACTAATAAAAACAATATTTGTCACCAAATCAACAGACATTGACAAAATTAAATCCTTTTTAACCTATTACACACTGATGTTATAAACATATAAAACACCTTTAGCTTTAGTGAATAATAAATTCAGCAGGAGCTGCACAGACACTGCAGCTTGATGAAAACACATATTTCCTACCATATACTCAAATCAGTAAAAGTGGAAGCCGGAGCAACCTTTGTGTGTAGACAGAGAAAGAAAAATGGTGGAAGAACCTCTTGTATTCCAAATCCAACCCTGCAGAAGCTTCACCCTCAGTTCAATAAAGTTACTTTATTTGCACATGATTTTCTTTTAAGGATGTGGGCAAAAGAAAGACCTGACTAATGTAAAAACTGTGATCACGGATTACATTGGCTTAAGTTTCTCCCATTCTGACAGTATTACCGGCCAAAACCATGTTTTAAACACAAGACTCCTCCCATTTTGGTGTTCTAGACCCTAAATCCTACTTAGACCAAGAGAATATGTACACGGCCTACTGTAAGATGTCAGGAAAGTGCTGATGTAAATAGCTAATTTATTATACCAGAGGGAGAAAATCAGTTTTATCTGTGTCCTGACAAAATGTCCGGTCTATGGAGGCCCCTGCAGATCTGCTGAGATTTGGCTGGTGTGTTTTCAATTTAACACACGTGTGGTGGATGTGTCAAACCAACTGGCTCATAGGTGGGGTCATTGGAAAAGGAATGGCTTTGAAATGCAAGGAATTACATCAAGACATCTTTCTGTGTCACATGCTGATTAATGTGTAAAGTGTTGTGCAAAAAAAGTGCTAAGTTGATATTGTGTTTATAATTGTGCAAATCATCCTAAAAACTGTAACAGCTCAGACTTGAAGCAAGGAAAAGTGCAATAAATATCCACATCCAGAATCATACACATTGTACTGCACCTCCAAAGTTCACTGGTTCTGCTTATACTGAGCAACATTATTGATTGATCAGAGTTTGTATGCACAGACAGACATGGGAAGTAGGTGTGTATTTAAAACTAGTCTGTACTCAGTATGTTGGTGATTTTTTTTAACAAACAGGTCATGAAAGCTGGTGTTGCCGGACTGAACTGGACTAAGATGGAGGACTGATAATCTGGCGGTTTTAATGGGGTTAGGTTTATTGCTGCCCAGCGCCGCCTGTCTGTGGAGGGTTGCAGCTCTTCGTTGGGACTGTGTGAACAAACCTGAGAGAAACATTTTAGATGACTGACAGCCTTGTTTTGCTCAGTCAGGTAGAGAAGTGCTTTATGTCAGTCTCTCTGATTCATATCTTTTCTGGCCCTCATTGTGCATCTTCTTTCTCTCCTTCTGCCCATATTTTTGCCAGGGTCTTGGTAGCGTTTCGTTTCAGAGCTTCCACCAGAGGATGCTGTCTGCTTCCTCATCACTTACAGCTCAGCTAACCTGCTTCGCTGCTGCAGTTGTCATTGCCATTCTGGGAATCCCTCCTGTCCTGGTTGGGGCTGTTGCTGCCTCCACAGGTGGGTGATGAGCCGAAGATAAACTTAATCAGATTTTAGCCACTTAACAGTTGTTTAATACACTTCATGTGTATCTGTATCCTGCATTGGAACCAGTCCTGTCTGTTGGCTTGAATTATTTGTGCAGGGCAAAGTATTCCTTTACAAGGCTCGTCACTAAAATAAATAAAAAAAGAAAGCAAATTGAGACCTTATCACATTGTAACGTGATAATTTAGTGTAAAAACATGAAACATGGAATATAAATCATATTCGTCTTTGAATCAGCAAAGTGTGCATGCTGTAGATCAGAGAAATGTTTAATTTATGGGATGGGATTAAGTTGTACTTCATACTACAGTAGGTTGACACAAGGAGAGATTGTACAATGATGCTTGGAGTACACTGTGGCACCTTCTTCTCACAACAGACATTGCAGCCTTAAAAGTGTTTTCATTCTAATCATTGCATAAGGTGGCTCCAAATCCCCATGCTTTGACAGTGAGATCACATTTTTGGATTTTCCCTCACCAAAACACTTTGCAGCACAACAAAAACTATTAATAAACAATTAACTTTAATGCAAAACAACTTTGCTCCAAAATTTTCCACCCAATTTAGTAATGCAAAAAACTCACGATACACAAGAATAATAATTAATAAAAAATATTTACCTATATGAAATCTACTATACAAGATTTCAATATATATATAAAAATATAAATAAATATTTAAAAATAAAAAGAATAAACCTAAGCGACATCAGTGCAAATTTTAATAAATATTTTGATTAAAACTCACAGTATTCTAGGTCCCAACAACATATACATACAGTAATTTGTGTTTATGTTCTTACAATAAAATTTATCACGACAGCTGTAGCTCAGGAGGAATTTTCCAACCGGAGGGTCGACAGATTGATTCCAGGATTTCCCTGAAGATATAGAAATGTCCTTGGCCAAGACACTTAACCCCATTTTGCCTCCCCATGTGCCTATCGGGTGTGTGTGTGTGTGTGTGTGTGTGTGAACTGGTGAATGTGCAAAAATGTATATTTTTGCATTGACTTCATAGAAAGTGTTTAATCCCAAAACCTAATTTGTTGTTAGTCACCAAATAATGAAAATTCTTGATCTTCTGTAAGGAAGCTGGCTTTGCTTGATTTAAAAATGTCTTACCTGCTTTCTAAGTAACAACTGATGCAAAAAGACTGGATACCAGTTTTGTAAACATCTTTATGCAACTTTACCACGTGTTTACACAGTTGTCTGTGCATGGCATTGAAAGTTTAGTATTTCCTCCTTTTAACCACTTGTTTCAGGTTTATGGTTAATAATGTCACATAGTTTTGCATCTTTATAGTCAATTATGCACCCACTGGCTTTCAAAATACAAAAAGCCAGACATTTATGGCCAATAGTGTGCTGACGTAACAGAGGAAATGTACTGCACAAGCACTCACAAAGCAGAGACGTCATGGAAAAACACTGAGAGGAGCTCTCATGTGTGGCATGGCAGACTGAGCCAGCTGGCACTGTGTTCACTGCTGACAGGGACGCTGCTGAAAACAACAGCACCTTGTTGTGTCACCTCAGGAGCAAGCATTCAAGTCTTTACAGTTTTCTTCAGAATGTAAAGCATTGACAGAAGAAGAGACAGAAAGTGACTTGGAGTGATCCACTTTTGTCTGGTTGCCCTCTAGCACTGAGCATAAGGCCTTTATTTCATCTGCAGGTTGTGGAAGGCAGCTTTTAAGTATAATACGAAACCATCTCCCTGCAATAGAATCATGGGAATGATGACTAAATGAGTTGTTCCTGCATTGTGTGTTTCCACACTTCAACTACAGACTAAAGAGAAACAAGAAATATTTTTTAAAAATAACAATATCAACAGTCTATCTAATCTAAAGAAGCACTGGCAAACATATATATAGTTTTTTTTTCTTTTTTTTTTTTTTTGCATGTTAATTTATTTGCCTTAACTCTCTCAGATGCCCTCGACTGACACTCACCCAAACCACAGTTTTCTGTGTAGTTTTTTTTTTTTTTTTTTAAGGTAAAATCTAGTTCATATTTGTACACCTACAACCAACTTCTTATGCAGTCTTTTTAAAAGTAAACTTAATCCCTCCATCAGGAGAAAACCTTTTAGGTGGTCACTCTATCAAAGAGCTTTATTCATTACATAATACATGAAGAGGCCCATCTTAAAGCCTTTAATTACTATACTTTATCCTGCAACTCAGCTTTTATGTTTCATCTTATTGGATGTGATTTACAAGTTGACAGCAAATGAATAACAGACTATTATGGAAACACTTGGAACCTGTATCATATACAGCATGGGGTGCAGGGGGGGTTGGCTTGGGTGTTTTGGAAGAATGCTTTTTTGTCTGGCTAATATTAGCTGTTGTTATGGTCTTATGTTGCAGATATCACATGATTTAGCCTGCCAGTGGACTTTTGGTACTGGTTGTTCTTTTTTGTTTATCTATGAGAAGAACTTTAAAACCTAAACACTACAATTCAGTGAAAAGAATGTCGGGTAACAACCACCCTTTAAGCTGACAGGTCACAGTATCCATCAAACACACAGAACCAGGATAGTCGCGGATGTTCTGGGGGTACAGAGCTGGCACAAGGAGTCAAAGCAAAGGGGGAGTCATTCAGATGTCTTATACACTGCATTTCTTCCAACGATCTTAATAAGGAACTCATGGAGATAATGAAAATGTAATTTATGGCAGATTTATTTAAACCATAGATGTAAATGGGCAACATAAATGGGTTATGTGACCAAGATAGCATGAGGGATGACATGTGGTGTGGTGCTGATAAATATAGTAAAACCTAATGATTTAATGCAAATGTGGACAATAACCGCAGCTTGTTGTTTAGGTTTAGAAGTCGAGCTGTGAATCTGTCAAGGTCACAGAAAATGCTGATAATGGCGTCAGACAAAAACCGTATCACTGCAGCAACAAGAAGTGTCTCAGTTGTTTGTACATTCACATTACAAACACTCTCGATAGGTCACAGGATCCTTAAGCCTGGTACACACATAACGATTTTTGTGCTGTTTTTGTCCCGATTTTGCCTCTTCCCAACCACGGACAGCAAACCCACGATTATCCTGATTCTTATAAGATTTTTCTGTACAGTTATCATTTGGTCTGTGGTGTGTTACGAGCAGATTTGTCCCAATAATCCACTCCGAAAGTGGTCGCAGCCGACAATCGGAAATATTGAACATATTCAATATTTCAGAGCCGATTTCTGAGGAACGCCGACGACTCGTGAATTGTGACTGCGTGGATGCTGACTTGAGCCGGAATGTAGCCAATCAGAAAGCGGACTGACTGGGGAACAAGGAAGTAAACAAAGTCTGTGCTCACACCGTCTCCAGTCAGCTAATTTTTTCATTTCTGTATTTTTCTGTTAACAATAGTCCCAAGACCACCATCATTCCCTCGTCCTATATATCCTCTTCCATGCTGTGTGTTGTGTTTTCCGATTGTTACTATGTTTCTTCTTCTTCGTTTTTTGCCAGTTGTTGCTATGGTTCTTCTTCGCCGGTTGTTGCTATGGTTCTTCTTCTAAGTTTCGACGTTTGTCTCAGAGGACTAGATTGTAGATGAGTTGCGGGACAGCATCGTTATCTGTATGTTCTGTGATTACATTTTTGGAGCACACCACACACATTTTTTATCTTCACGTATGAGGTCTCGACCAGATAAAAAAATCTCATAAGATTAAAAAAATATCGTTATGTGTGAACCAGGCTTTAGGTGTATGTATGCTGCCCAAAGAGGTCAGTTATGTACTGCACATCTACTTCCACTTGCAGTAAATACCTTTATTGGGCTGCTTTCAGTTTTTTTTGTGAGAAGTTCATATCCACGTCAGCCATTCTAAAGTTTTTATTTTCTTTTTTTCTTGTTATAATTTTACTCTATTATACCACACAACAGCATCACTTCCTGCCATTTTCTAAGAAGCTTTTGATCAGTGAAGAGATGAAAAGCAACAACACTGAACCATCATGAGGACTTTCAGCCTCTATTACGGAGATACCCCCTTGATGTTCAGCTAGCCAGTGCTGCTAAACATACAACCTTAAATCAGCCCCTAATTCTTTCCTAAACCTGACCAAAGAGTTTATTACTTAAACCTAACCAGGACATCATGTTGACTCCAACCACATTACAGCAAGTTAAACAGTGAAAGCACGTTTAAGCTGCTGACTCAAACTGGTCTTGAGATTTTCTGCCACCTCTCTTCTGTCATGGTGTACAGGTCTCGGTTTGGCTTTTGTTGAGTTTGTTGCCTGTTCCTTAGTTGCTGGTCCTGTTTCCTGTTTTATTTTTAAGGTTTATCCCTTTCTGTATTCTGTTTTTGTTCATCACACCTGGTTTCTTTTGTTGCGGCTCACTTTGTTCTTGCTTCCCTGTGTATATAGACTCTTGGTTTTCACTTGACTCTTCTTGGATTATTTTAATGTCATTTTCTGTTCTTAGTGTTTCAATATTTCACCAGTGGATTTTCAGCTGTTTTTGCTCTCATCATTAAAACTGTATTTGAATCCACTTCCTTAGCTCTTCACCCCATATGACATACTCCAACTCATTACTGGGAACCCTTTTGCCTGTTAAGCATTATTCATTCATTCATTCTCTGTACCACTTAGTCCATAACGAGTCACGGGTAAGCTGGGGCCTCTCCCAGCATTTTTACAGATGAGGGGCAGGGTCCACCCTGGACAGGTCACCAGTCCATCGCAGGGCTGACACATAGGGGACAAACAACCATTTACACACACACTCATTCCTATGGAGAATTTAGAGTGACCGGTTAACCTAACATGCATGTCTTTGGACGATGGGAGGAAGTCGGAGAACCCAGAGCGAACCCACACACACACGGGGAGAACAAACTTCACACAGAAAGGTCACCTCCCCCCAGCCGAGGCTTGAACCAGCAACCTTCTTGCTTCTCGTGAGGCAAGTTAAGCATTAATTCATTTAAAAGGATATCAAACAGTTTGCTTGTTAGTATCTAATATTGTCACAGACATGGTAACGAATCAAAAATATTCCTTGTGGTTACATAAAGGATGCCAGAGGCTTTAACAAAACAGCAGTATTAAACATCCTGAGACCAAGAAGCCTATTTTATTGTACTTTTGAGATGGTCTGCCTACTGTCTGCTAAAGATAGTGCTGCTGTGGAAAAATACAAACTTGTACCAACCCCAATATTCATTTTTATATCTCTCACCCTTTGCTAGAAACATTTTGGATTAAAGTCAGGGTTTTTTATGTGCCAAATGTTGAAAAGAAAAAAGACTGTCAGAGACAAAACTTTAACATTAACTGAGAGTGACGATTAATCCTCACAAATGATTCAGAGTCATGGGAAGTAAAGTCTATCTCAACTGATAAACCATTCATCTGAGATGAGAACAGCTTTATACCTGGACCAGAATGTTGCTGGATTGTTTTATGTTTCCTGTAAACAGATTCTGAACCAAGTGTTTGTGCTCTCATGCTCTTTTCTTCTCACAAGTATTCATCAGTTCTTACTGTCTCGTTCTTTTTTGTCTCTTTTTTTTTGTGTGTATGGTCTGTTTAGTGCATGTGTGGGCAGCTTTAGATTTTACAAGGAGGCTTATTGGTTTTTGAAGCATGGGCTCATTGTTTCAGTGTGCCTCTCCTCAAGAGCTGGTGTAGAGTCAGACACATTTTTAGAGCTTTGATATCACAAATCAATACTTAGTCTGGAGGGGATTTACTTCAGTATACCAAACAGCTCCGATAAAACCAGGGAGAAATTCCAGGAAGATCTACAAATAAACAAGTAGAGCAGCCTAAAATTACTGAACAATGATTTGTAGTTATAACTCAAAAGATGAGCCATGTCCATTCCACCCTGGAGGCCTGGAAAGAGAGCAGACTACACAAAGTCAGAAGAGGACAATGCTGAGGCAGATAAGAGGCAAGAAGCCAGCACAGAAAAGGACATGAACACATAAGAGAGACTAAATCTCCCAAAGAATAATCCATGTGCAAAGCAGAGGGTGGCACATGGCCCTGCATGGGGAGAGGAGGAAAAGAAGAATGGAAAATGGCCCTGGAAGTCTCTCTTGGCAGGCCATTATATAAAAAATCTAAGTTGACAAACTTGCCGTGATGCCTTTCAACCATTATGCCCTTTAAACAACTGTTAAATTCCTACAGTAGAACTTTATTTCTTGCTTTTTATCTGTTTTATTTGAGCTTTTTTTCCTTTCTGTTTTCGTTTCATTTCTTTTATTAGGGTCCGAGCCATACGAAGTATGGAAGGACC